>NC_090245.1:56690843-56970843 GCF_037325665.1 Littorina saxatilis
TTTTATCAGAAGTGTGTATGGTCGTATCATCAGCAAATAGTTCACAATCATCATTAACACTAAAAGGAAGATCGTTAATATACAGAGAGAAAAGAAGTGGCCCAAGGACAGAACCCTGGGGGACTCCATATAACACCGGTCTTTTACTTGACATAGTGGAATTCACGCAGACGGATTGCTCTCGTCCGGCTAAGAAAGATGAGAGGAGGCATAGGGTTTGGGGTGACAATCTATACTCAGCTAATTTTCTTAAAAGTAACTCATGATTAATGACGTCGAATGCTTTTGCAAAATCGACGAATAGGACACCACAGAGTTCATTATTATTAATGTTGCTAAGCAAGTTTTCAAGAAGGTTTATATCAGATAATGGAAGACTTCGCTCACAGATAACAGGGGGATGTCTAAATTATGTGTAATATTTTTTTAAACACAAAACTGTTTCAACTTGTCCAGATTATTCTGTTTTGATCTATCATTTGTGATTATTTTTTCAACAATAGAAGTGAAATGAATGTTAAGATCATCCGCAGGTACATCAATGACAGAAGATTTTACGGTTTCTTTACGTGTCAACTGGTTGATCACTTTCCAGATGGCTTTTGAGTTTTGTTTCGTATTTGATGCAGCGAGCTCACGGTAATATTTTTTGCGAGCAGCACGTTTCATGGACGTTACTTCGTTTCTCTGCTTTCTGTACTCTTCTTCTCTGCCATTACGTTTAAGAAAATCGCGGTGATTAATCGCACATTGAATGTCGTGTGTAAGCCATTTTGGTTTTGGGTGTTGCTGCACACGAGAGGTTCTGAATGGTGCATGTTTATCATATACTTTTATAAACAAATTGTACCATAATTCAAATGCTTCATCGGGGTCAGTATGATTATAAATTATTGAAAAATCTGTACAACTTAAATCAGAAAGGAATGATTCTTTATCAAGTTTTGAAAATAGCCTATAAGTTATGAATTTATGCTTTCGTTTGGGGATTCTAACCCCTTTTTTCGACCATGTGAGGCATATTGGAAAGTGATCACTACAACCAATACTTGGAACTGAGGTTTCAATAATGTTAGCCTGGGTTGACACACATATATGGTCTATAAGCGTAGAGAGAGAGAGAGAGAGAGAGAGAGAGAGAGAGAGAGAGAGAGTGAGAGAGAGAGAGAGGGAGAGAGTAAGAGAGAGAGAGAGAGAGAGAGAGAGAGAGAGAGAGAGAGAGAGAGAGAGAGAGGCGGGATGATGATGATGATGATGGAACTTTATTTTTCAATGATAGAGGTTTAAGGCGACGCCTTTTCTAACAACCGGTCCTTACTTCTAATACAAATGTCTAATAAATGATAAACAAGTAAAGCAACATGACAAATAAACTTGAACAAAGTAAACGAACGAACCAGCAAACAATCCACAAGTAAGCAAACAAGCAAATAAACATAAACAACAAAATGACAAAGTAAGCAACATACAAATCGAAAGCGAAACATGCAACATGTTAATTGAGGTTACACATGTAAAGTGATCGACAGTAAAATTCACACGATACCAACGTTTACACAAATGCTAATAATGATTATATGGTGTAAATCATGATGATGAAGATGTTGATGATGATGATGATGATCAAGTGATGATGATGATGATGATGATGATGTTGATGATGATGATGGAAAATCGCAACATAAATTCCACATAATACATATAATAAAGAACATATATGTGTAACTAGAGGAATACCCGGCTTCGCCGGGTGAATCGCGAGACAGAGACAGCCAGCGTGGCGGTTCACCACAATCACCTTTGAAGGCGAAGTCCTCTCAAACGGGATTGAGAATTTTAGAGCTTATATCTAAGCTCTATATTAACTGTTATGGCTTCTCAAAGGCCAGAACATACAGACAGTTAGTTAAAATTAATATTAAAAGTCCTACGGTTTTGAGCCATTAAGGACTTGAGTGTTTGTCCGCTTTCAAAAAGAGGAAAGAAAGAAACAAAAAATAAGGAGAGGAGGGCAGGGGGTGGGGTTGAGTTGATAATGCTCTGTGGAATTTGTTAAAATGAAAAGTAGTTAAGATGTTTCTTGGTAAGAATTATAAGTCTGTATTCTATATCTTGAATAACGGGTTTGTAAAATGATTTTTTTTTTTAATTCAAATCGAGTTAAAAAGTGGAACCTTTCAGGATCACCAATAAAACCAAATAGATGAGCAAGTAAGAGGAACACGAACAATAAATCTCAAAACTTTTTACAAATAAAAGGATTAAGATGTAAGCCACGAAGGCCGTGGTAATAAAAACAATATGTACAGTTTGGCGACTAGTGGGCCTTGGGTGAGGATATGTTGTCTAGAAGCTAGTCGCTAAAATCAGGAGGGATGGCGGGAGCCACTCGACCTCAAACTGAAACACGCTGATGTGATAATCTGGGCTTAGTTATACCCACAGCCCCATGTCCGAGTCCCTGACCAGTCGGCACAGCAGCAAGCTGTGTGACCAGCCTAGAGAACTGCTACTGCGCAAATAATCCTGGGGACTCAGACCATGGAGCTGCATATGGTCATATAAGGTTTTAAAGGTAATTCTAGCGCATGGAGCGAAAATGTGTTGAAATGAATAGGGTTCTCCACAATGGCAGGACTTGTTAAAGATATGGAAGCGGCAGCCGCCGGCACGGAGGCGTCTGAAGATAGTGAGGAGGTTTGTTGGGAGATCGGGGTGTAGATCGTTCATATCAATGGGTTGATAGGACAGAGATGTTACGTACTGACTTCGAATGAGTTTACGGATTTTACTGTAGAACTCGGTTACTGAGTAGCCGATGTTAGTGTTAGCTGGGCTAGATTCTGCCGCTTCTTTGGCAGCGACATCCGCCAGTTCATTTCCCCGGACCCCTACGTGAGAGGGGACCCAGAGAAATGATACGGATGTGCCGGATGAGATTAACTGGTGACATATAAAGAGGATTTCTCTTTGTAGCTCTGCCCGATTTGATGTGTTTCGATGTAGAGCTTGTAATGAAGAGCGCGAGTCAGAGCAGAAAACTACTGCACGCGGTGTGACTGGGAGGTCATTTATAAAAGTGCATGCCATGAGCAAGGCAAATAGCTCGGCTGAGAATATGGAGATGTCTTTATTAAGAGTATATTTCCTTGAGATTTTGAGATCTGGGATCACAAAGGCGCAGCCAACGCTGCCGTCTGCAAATTTGGATCCGTCAGTAAAGACTTTTAAATGCTCCGAGAATTTGTAGTTTAGGGTTTCTTTTGTAACAGTAGCTAGGTAGACGGGGTTATCTTTTTTGGTAGTATTATCTTCACTGTCGTATATGATAGTAGGGGTTTCCTCAAGCCAAGGCGGGTAGGAGGGCGGGGGGACCCTGGCCAGCTCACTGACCTTCACCCCGCTATCGGCTAGAATGCGGTTTACTGTGTCGGATAAGGGTAGCGTTTTGGCCAAGAGTTGAGTGCTATGTTTGGTGTTGGCCTCATAATTTTGGTGCTGAGGAAAAAAGTCAGTCAGGACCTCGCAGGCAGAGTTCTCTACCGCGTGGGCTCTGACAGCATACTGAGCTGAACGGAGTTTTATCTCATCCACAAGGGGCAGCCACCCACACTCGCTGTAGACTCGACTCTTACTCGCTTGTTGGGAGAGTCCCAGAGCTATTTTGAGCGCCCTGCACTCTATAATAGCCAGTTTTTTCATGAGCGCCGGGCGCGTCGCGAAATAAGCTTCGCACCCGTAAAGGAGGCGGGAGCGAATTAATGCCCGCACTACCTCTGTGACACACTTACGTCCTCTGGCCCAGGATTGGGACGCCAGGTAGCGTATGATATAAAGATCCTTGTTGGCCTTATTGATCAGATGTTCGATATGACTGGTCCAGTTAAGTCGGGTATCGATGATAACGCCGAGGAACTTAACTTCTGAGCTCGGTTTGATAATATCACAACCTATCTTTATACTGCAGTTCCTGTACAGTTGTCTACGGGAGACAACAAGAAAGGCTGTTTTATTTGAGGCTAGTTGGAAGCCGTTGGTGTACATATATTGACAGAGGTTGTCGATTTTAGTTTGGTAAGAAGATAAGTCAACAGTGTTGGTAACTCTGTTATGGCGTGGTCTATTAGTGTCTATTAAGGCGAGGTCGTCCGCATACAGAAGTACACTGGCACCGTCAACCTTAACAGAAGTAATGTCATAGAGCATGATGCTGAATACAGACAGTTAAGTTAAAATTAATATTAAAAGTCCTACGGTTTTGAGCCATTAAGGACTTGAGTGTTTGTCCGCTTTCAAAAAGAGGAAAGAAAGAAACAAAAAATAAGGAGAGGAGGGCAGGGGGTGGGGTTGAGTTGATAATGCTCTGTGGAATTTGTTAAAATGAAAAGTAGTTAAGATGTTTCTTGGTAAGAGTTACAAGTCTGTATTCTATATCTTGAATAACGGGCTTGTAATATTATTTTTATTTTATTTCAAATCGAGTTAAAAAGTGGAACCTTTCAGGATCACCAATAAAACCAAATAGATGAGCAAGTAAGAGGAACACGAACAATAAATCTCAAAACTTTTTACAAATAAAAGGATTAAGATGTAAGCCACGAAGGCCGTGGTAATAAAAACAATATGTACAGTTTGGCGACTAATGGGCCTTGGGTGAGGATATGTTGTCTAGGAGGTAGTCGCTGGAATCAGGAGGGATGGCGGGAGCCACTCGACCTCAAACTGAAACACGCTGATGTGATAATCTGGGCTTAGTTATACCCACAGCCCCATGTCCGAGTCCCTGACCAGTCGGCACAGCAGCAAGCTGTGTGACCAGCCTAGAGAACTGCTACTGCGCAGATAATCCTGGGGACTCAGACCATGGAGCTGCATATGGTCATATAAGGTTTTAAAGGTAATTCTATTTGTAGCGCATGGAGCGAAAATGTGTTGAAATGAATAGGGTTCTCCACAATGGCAGGACTTGTTAAAGATATGGAAGCGGCAGCCGCCGGCACGGAGGCGTCTGAAGATAGTGAGGAGGTTTGTTGGGAGATCGGGGTGTAGATCGTTCATATCAATGGGTTGATAGGACAGAGATGTTACGTACTGACTTCGAATGAGTTTACGGATTTTACTGTAGAACTCGGTTACTGAGTAGCCGATGTTAGTGTTAGCTGGGCTAGATTCTGCCGCTTCTTTGGCAGCGACATCCGCCAGTTCATTTCCCCGGACCCCTACATACAGACACACCAAAGCCGCCAGACCACATCACAAACAGAACTCTACAACCCACAGGTGTTGCCTCCACACACACACACACACACACACACGGACAGACACAGAAGCCGTATATATCTATCTATATAAATAAATATATAGATAGATGACAGTGGATTTTTCGATAAATAGATTCGACCTTTGAACTTTTACAGTGAGGACAACTTACGGGTACATGCAAGGAAAGCCCACAACTTCTAAGGCGAACAACTCTGCAGAGTCTGCTGTGAAGGGCGACGGTAGTCTCCCTGTCACACTTGACCCCCTTTGAATAAACTTTGTCCCCAAAGTTCCGAACCATGGACCCGCCAAGCTTAGGTCCCTCCCAGGTTGGTGGAATGGGAACAGCACGAAAATGATTCAGTGGCCTGAACATTTCATGTCGAGTCCCATCGCTGTCGACGACGCCAAATGTAATTAACCGAGTGCCGAAACACCACAATCACCTTTGAAGGCGAAGTCCACTCGAACGGGATTGAGAATTTTAGAGCTTATTTGTAAGCCCTATAATAACTGTTATGGCTTCTCAAAGGAAGGCCCGAACATACAGACACACCAAAGCCGCCAGACCACATCACAAACAGAACTCTACAATCCACAGGTGTTGCCCACACACACACACACACACAAACACACACACAGAAGCCGTATATATATATATATATGTATATCTATCTCTAGATAGATGACTGTATTTTTCGCGTGGCTATAAATTGATTCAACCTTTGCACTTTTACAGTGAGGACAACTTACGGGTGCAAGGAAAGCGTTCTGGACAGTGCAGCGACATTCTAAAAATAGTAACGTAGTAACGGGAATATGGATTGACGCCACACGAAGGAAGGGAGATAAACGCAAAACACTGTAGAAGATAAGGAAGAGTTACTAGGAATGGATCTGGGAAGATGAACAGAAAAACCAAAATCGGTTCAGCACTGCGCGCTGAGAGCACGTGTTGAAAATTCTCATCGACCAGGTTGTGTCCGGGGTCAATCTGAATATGCCCACCAAATTTGAAGCAGATCCATCGAGAACTTTGGTCGTACATCGCGAACACACACACACACACACACACAGACAGACACAAGTCGTATATGACTAAGTGCCAAAAGGTGCTCACAGAACAGAAGACGACTTTGTTTTACAATAAAAATGTTTCTAAAAACGTGTGTCTGCTGAAAATTGGTGTGTGTGTGGATGAATGTGCGAAGAGATAGTGGACATAATTTCGTGTGTCTGACTTGAACGGTTTTGAAGTTATCTTTGTTTAAAGTCAAAAATAACGCCAAAACTGGCCATCTGAAAACGGACATCGTGATACCTCGTGTTTTGAATATGCCACAAAAAAATAACAAGAAGTACAAATGCCTTGCATTTCGTTTGATTGAATGCTTGAAACATAGCTTAACAGACGAGACCAAACGTCAAATCTAAATCTTGAGAGAAATCTTTTTTTTTCGATAACCGAATTTTAAGGTGTCGCACGCAAGATGTGTCGTCATCACGGCATACATTTTTCAATCGCAGATATTTACTAAATTTCTTTTTCAAAAACTCTGGAATTGATGTCGACACGTCAAGCGATAACGGTGTATCAAACTGCTGTCTTTCAAGTAATCCAGCAAAGACTGCAGAACTTTTAAACAGCAATTTTGAAAACGATCTGAAAATGTCGTCATATCTTGCATGCGACATAATGTTCGGTAATTAACGGTTATTTTCTTTTAAAAACAAAACTTACATGTACAAGGATCTACTTCATCTAGGGAACCATGTGACACATTCTGTGTTCAAAATTTGTGAAGAAATCACGAACCATGAATGCGCTACCAAGTGTTGAAATTATGTTGTCAACATCTTTTGAGAACTTGCGTGCGACACCATCTTGCGTTCAACATAAAATGTCACTAGCTTATCGAGTTTAATGGGAAAACTAACTATTTGTTGTCGTAGTTTAATCTTCTTAATTATAAACGTAATAAAACAGAACTTCCAAGATAAATTTTAATTGAGATTAGCGAAAGAGCGGGTACGCAAGTCGACCTTAAAGCAACAAAATAAAAACACGAGCGTTTGTCGTGATGTCTTGCGTGCAACACGTTCTCAAAAAAGAAAATATATTATTTTCTCAGACTTTTTAAAGTTAAAACCTTGCAACTTCACATACATTTGGGCCTAATCGCCCCCATGCATGGTAAAAGTCTTGTTGACCCTTGTGAAATTTCAAGGTCACGGCTGGGTCACATGGAGATAAAAAAACGGAAGAAAAATATTGTTTCTGAGATTTTTGAAGCTAGAACCTTGAAACTTCAAACAACGCTTTTGCTTAATCATCATTTGACAAGAAAATTTCAGGTTGATCTTTGAGAAATTTGAAGGTCATAGCAAGGTCTCGTGTTGGTAAAAAAACCAAACACGGAAATTGACCCTTTTCTCAGAATTATTGAAAGCAAGAACCCTAAAGTTCACACACTTTTGGGCTCAATAGCCTCCATACACGGTGGAAGTCTGGTTGACCTTTGTCTAATCTCAAGGTCACGTATGGGCCAATAATTTTTTTTTTAATTATCATTTTTTTCCCGTTGTTTTTAAAGGGAGAGCCTTCGAACATCATAAACGCCGTAGCTCAATGATTCTCCGACACAAAGAAGTTCAGAAAGATCCTTGTCAAATGTGAAGGTCACAGCAGGGTCTCGTACGGGTAAAAAACAAACAAACAGACAATAATCCTTTTCACAGCTTTGTGGTAAGCTAGAAACTTGAAACTTTACACACATTCAGGGCTTGATAACGTTTTGACACGGTGAAAGTCTGGTTGACCCTTGTCAAATCTCAAGGTCACAGCCGTGTCGCTCATGGGTTAAAAAACCAGACTGTTATCCATTTCTGCTTTATTTCTAAAGTTAGAACCTTGAAACTTCATACAACGCAATCGATCAATTATCCTTCGACATGGAGAAGATCAAGTCGATCCTCAACAAAATTCAAGGTCACGACTGGTTCTCCTGACTGTATAAAACGGCATTTTTTTTCTCAGACACTTGTGAAGCTAGAACTTTGAATCTTCACGCATATTCGGGGCTAAATAGCCTTCTGACATGTTGGAAGTCTGGTTGACCCTTGTAGAATTCAAGATCACAGCTGGGTTGCGTATGGGTGGCATTGCGTTTGAAGCTGGAGAAATTGAACTTGGTATAACACATTTGCTTGATAATTCTCCGAGATGGAAATTAAAGCTTAAGTTGAGTCTTGTAAAATTTCAAGGTCGCAACAGGGTCGAGTTGGGATCATCAAAATGGAAAATTATCAATTTATTGACCATTTGTACATCTAGAACTTTGAAAATTCACACCAGTTGGGTGCTAAAAAGCCAGCCTTCAGGCATGGTAGAAGTATACTTGACCCTGTCAAATTTCAAGGTCACAACTCGGTCGCGTATGGCTTAACAAGGATAACAAATGATTTTCTGCATTGCCTTTAAAGCAATAGCCTTGGCACTTTGCACAACGCCTTTGCTAAGTTATGACATTGATGATTGTATACATAGACCATGACAATTACGACTGTATTACTTTTTGGTGATTATGAGGCCATTTTAAGCATTCCAGATCATTATGTATCATCTCTTTCAAATAAGTTCAATAATATCAAGGATTCCACCTGTAATATTCAAGTGTACTATGCTAGTGTTTTGTTTTGAAAGAATCCAATTCGCAAGTACTGTTTGGCCCATGCTATTTGCTTTGTGGTTTTCAACAGTGTACTAAAGTATTGAGAGAACACATGGGTACCGTTCAGCCCTTGGCGGTTTGCTTTGTGGTTTTAAACTGTAATAAAGTGTTCAGAAAACCCACCAGTACTGTTCAACCCATGGCTGTTTGCTTTTTTTGGTCATAGGAGGTTTGCTTTGTGGTTTTAAACTGTAATAAAGTGTTCAGAAAACCCATGAGTACTGTTCAACCCATGGCTGTTTGCTTTGTTTGGTCATAGGAGGTTTGCTTTGTGGTTTTAAACTGTAATAAAGTTTTCAGAAAACCCATAAGTACTGCATGTTCAGCCCATGGCTGTTTGCTTATTTCAGCCCTCAGCTGTTTGCTTTTCAACAGAATACTAAAGTTTTGAGAGAACCCACAAGTACTGCTCAGCCCTCGGCTGTTTGCTTTTTAACAGAGTACTAAAGTTTTGAGAGAACCCACAAGTACTGTTCAGTCCTTACTGCTTTCTTTACGCATTTTAACAATGTACTTAAAAAAAAAGCCCATTACCATAATGTATCTAAAACGGTCCTGTAACCTATTACAATAAGTTCTAATGCAACACTGCCTACCCCCCCTCCCCCTACACACACATATAGCTATCTTAAAAAAACTGTCTGAAAGATGACATACAAGAGACCTAAAAACCAAAAAAATCAAACACAAAGATGACTTACAGGGTTTAGGGACAACAAATACAAACAAAAACAAAACAATCGGAACAACAAAAAAGACAAACAAAAAAAACAACGGAGTGGCTAACGGTACGATATCGGATATAAAGCAAATTCAAGGGCTTAGATACTAGCGAAACGATATCGTACGCGAAGCAACTGTGAGAGCTTGGATGCTAGTAAAACGATATTGGATGTGAAGCAAATTCGTGATCCAGATGCTAACGAAACGATCCTTTCTTGTTTTTCAGGCATTTTGTTGTTGTTGTTGAGTTGAGCATTTTTTCCCGTCACTTCCGGTTTATAAGAAAAATGTTCCGATCCAAGCAGCCTTTGTTTTTCTACCGTTGTCACGTGACTCCTCTTCTTTCCGCGTTTTGCTGTCCAATGATCAAGCGCTTAGAACTGTACCCACGGAATACGCGCTATATAAGCTTCATATTGATTGATTGATTGATCATGGCGGAGAATGATCGGTGTTTGCATGTTGGCCAGCATTTCGATTCCTATAGTGATTTACATGAAGCTGTGACGCGATTCTGCCAGACATCACATACACGCCAGTTCAAAACGCCAAAAGCAAAAAAACGGCATCAATTTGGGTCAATTTTGAAGCGAGTTACGCCCGTTTTAAAATAAAAATGACGTCATTCTACTTCCACTACATATATAGCGATGATAATAAATAAATAAATATATTTGTCCAAATGTGTTTAATCTTAAACTTTGTGATCAGTTTGTTTGCGAGAGACAGTTTGCGAGCGGAAGAGGGGTGGAATTGTGCGACAGTGTGGCGCGCATACATGTGTGTGTGTGTGTGTGTAAGATCTGCGGATCAATAACACCAGCAAAAACAATAATTGACCTCTAAACAATCTTCTTCTTCTTCTTGGCGTTCGCAGAGGTTACACAATCAGTCCAGCACTGGTGATAAATGTTGTCGTTTTCTCCAACTCCTGTCGACTGCCGTATAGTTTGGTCTGCAAGGGAGTTGGTGACGGCCACACTTCTTTTCGTTCCTCATCTAGTCTGACTGGGTTTCTTCCTGGTTGTGGTGGTGCCAGTCACTTTCCTCCCGCGTCCCCTGGCGTGACAAGACGGACGGGAGGGACCTCCAGTAGTTGGGGCTGGGTCCCTTTGAGGCATGGGACCCGACGCTGCTCCACCCTGGGGGGTCCTCAATGGACGAGCGCCATTTCCATCTGTGCTGGTTGATTGTCATCATTTGCGTAAGTGCGTGTACCCGTGGTTTGTTAGAATGCGCCGTGCGGCCCGGGTCCTCCGTCTTCAGCATTCGGGGTTTTCTGTCGGGGTTACCTCACCCTTAGCTCATGGCCCGTACGTCCTACCCTGAGAGCACAGGGGGGAGGATTTGCCGGGATCCCACCCGGAGCCAGTTTGGTCCGCGGCCGCAAGCGGCTGATCTCCATATCTGAAGACCGTTCCCCTATCCGCCACCCGGGGACGCGCTGGGTTGGGGGTGGTCGCCCCACTGAAAATCCCACACTGGGTTAAGAAAGATCAGCCTGTCCCAGACCTCTAAACAATAAAATACACACCCATCATATTAGCATTGAGAATTATCCGAATGCGGATATGGGAGCTAGATCTTCCTGTTACAGGGGCGGCGGAGCGTCAAAATCATTGGGGGGCCAGGGGTTTTATGATTTTGTTCAGTTGTCAGGAAAAAGTTGATGGGGGGGGGGGGGGGGGGGGGGGCTGGAGCAATACAGACAATGTTGTAAGCCGGGTATGGAAACTTTTCGGCCCTTAAAGTCTGACAATGTTGATGAGCAGGTGGGGGGGGGGGGGGGGGGGTGTACCGTGTAAACTTTACATTTTTTTTTTAGGCAGATTTTTTGGGGGGGGACCAAAGGATACTCTGCCACCCCCCCCCCCCCCAATACATTTGTTTGGGGGCTATGGTTCCCCCTGCTCCGCCGTCAGTGCTGTACGAGTATATAGAGTTAGAGCCCACTTTTTACTGGGGGTATAAAAAAACTATAATAATAATAATAATAATGTTATCTTATAGCGGGATAAACCAGAGTTTTAAGGCTACGGTCTCATCCAGCTTTACAAATCCGCACACACACAAAATAATAAATAAATAAAATATATACAATATATATATATATATATATCTTTCTTTCTTTATTTGGTGTTCAACGTCGTTTTCAACCATTCAAGGTTATATCGCGACGGGGAAAAGGGGGGATGGGATAGAGCCACTTGTTAATTGTTTCTTGTTCACAATAGCACTAATCAAAAAATTGCTCCAGGGGCTTGCAACGTAGTACAATATATGACCTTACTGGGAGAATGCAAGTTTCCAGTACAAAGGACTTAACATTTCTTACATACTGATTGACTAAAATCTTTACAAACATTGACTATATTCTATACAAGAAACACTTAACAAGGGTAAAAGGAGAAACAGAATCCGTTAGTCGCCTCTTACGACATGCTGGGGAGCATGGGTAAATTCTTCCCCCTAACCCGCGGGGGGATATATATATAAGAGATATAAAAATCAAACATACACATATCGCGGGATTCACCAAGACACCATGTGAAGTACGTCATACATGACGCCATATTGTTACTAAAGTGACGTGACCGCTGAGGATGTATGACATACACTACACTCAGTCTTGCCTGGTTATCGATCGTAGGATACAAGTTCAAGCTTATTCAGTCTCATCATTCAGTTTTGTTAAAACTTTAGCCTTCCTAAAGTCAAGTTTTTTCGTGTTGTTAGCATATTTGCTGGTTGAAGACCAAGCGAAACGATATCGTGCCGCTAGCATATTTGCTTGTTGAAGACCAAGCCAAACGATATCGTGCCGTTAGCAGCTTAACCAAACGATATCGTGCCGCTAGCATATTTGCTAGCCAAAAAACGTCACACAAAAAACGAGGTTTAGGGGATTCAATTTTGAGATGGGACCCAAGAAGAAAAACAAAAATTGGTTTACAGGAATCACGGACCTTTAACAAACACAACAAAACCAACAAAGTACACACATACAAACACAAAACGAGGTTTACGGGATTCAATGCCACGCCAGGGACCTTAAACAGCAACAAGAAATAAAACCAACAAAAAAACGGTTTACAGGAATCATTGGGACCTTTAACAAAAACAACAAAACCAACAAAGTACACACATACAAACACAAAACGAGGTTAACGGGATTCTTAGTAATACAAACCATCTGTGGTTAGCCACTAAGGTTGTACAGAATGCCAGATTGTTTGGTTTGTAATACTTGTGATCGTGTCTTCAGCTGATATTGCTATTCGAGACCGATTCAATGGGTTGGTTGGTTGGGTTGGTAATATTTGTGATTGTCTCTTCAGCTAATATTGTTATTCGAGACCGATCCAATGGGTTGGTTGGTAATATTTTTGATCGTCTCTTCAGCTAATATTGCAATTCGAGACCAATCCAATTGGTTGGTTTGTAATATGTTGATCATCTCTTCAGCTGATATTGCTATTCGAGATCGATCCAATGGGTTGGTTGGTTGGGTTGGTAATATTTGTGATTGTCTCTTCAGCTGATATTGCTATTCGAGATCGATCCAATGGGTTGGTTGGTTGGGTTGGTAATATTTGTGATTGTCTCTTCAGCTGATATTGCTATTCGAGACCGATCCGATTGGTTGATTTGTAATATGTTGATCATCTCTTCAGCTGATATTGCTATTCGAGATCGATCCAATGGGCTGGTTGGTTGGGTTGGTAATATTTGTGATTGTCTCTTCAGCTGATATTGCTATTCGAGATCGATCCAATGGGCTGGTTGGTAATATTTGTGATCATCTCTTTAGCTGTTATTGCTATTCGAGACCGATCCAATGGGTTGGCTGGTAATATTTTTGATCGTCTCTTCAGTTCATATTGCTATAGGCTGGTTAAGCCGGTAGCTCCAGTGCGGAGGAGGGTAAGGGGGATGAGGGACAGGCCGATGCCTTACAACAGACTTGTAACTGTAACGTTGGCATGACTGATCACCATAGAGCACTGTCTTGTGTGACTGTAACGTTGGCATGACTGATCACCATAGAGCACTGTCTTGTGACTGTGATGTTGACATGACTGATCACCTACCCTACAACACTGTCTTGTGACTGTGACGTTGACATGACTGATCACCCACCATACAACACTGTCTTGTGACTGTGACATTGACATGACTGATCACCATAGAGCACTGTCTTGTGACTGTGACGTTGACATGACTGATCACCATACAACACTGTAGTCAGTCGGCTAAGGACCGTTTTGGTTACTTTTTGGCGTCACGTTAGCAAACACTTTTTTCTGATAGATTTTAACACCACAACACTAAATCGAAAGTTTTGGGGCAATATTCCAAACCACCGGTGAGAAAAACGTTGGTTTGTGTGTATGTTTTCCTTCTTTGGCGTTACTATTCTTGTTTTGAGGGTTGGGTTCATAAAACGGACATAAAACTTAAACCGCTTGACAGAAATTATATAACTGTAAATCATTCGAAAGGGAAGGCATTCATGTACACGTTTGTGCCACTTAAAATGACGTCATTATCTGTTTGTTTTTGTGAAATTGACAAGAAGAGCGGGGTAGTAGTTGCGCTGAGAAGGATAGCACGCTTTTCTGTACCTCTCTTCGTTTTAACTTTCTGAGCGTGTTTTTAATCCAAACATATCATATCTATATGTTTTTGGAATCAGGAACCGACAAGGAATAAGATGAAAGTGTTTTTAAATTGATTTCGAAAATTTAATTTTGATAATAATTTTTAAATTTTTAATTTTTAGAGCTTGTTTTTAATTCAAATATAACATATTTATATGTTTTTGGAATCAGAAAATAATGGACAATACGATGAACGTAAATGTGGATCGTTTTATAAAAAAAAAATATTTTTTTTACAATTTTCAGATTTTTAATGACCAAAGTCATCAATTAATTTTTAAGCCACCAAACTGAAATGCAATACCGAAGTCTGGGCTTTGTCGAAAATTACTTGACCAAAATTTCAACCAATTTGGTTGAAAAATGAGAGCGTGACAGTGCCGCCTCAACTTTCACGAAAAGCCGGATATGACGTCATCAAATACATTTATCAAAAAACTGAAAAAAACGTCTGGGGATATCATACCCAGGAACTCTCATGTCAAATTTCATAAAGATCGGTCCAGTAGTTTAGTCTAAATCGCTCTACACACACATACACACACACGCACATACACCACGACCATCGTCTCGAGTCCCCGCTCTTCGTTAAAACATTTAGTCAAAACTTGACTAAATGTAAAAAGGAGGAATAATTGCAATCACACATACACACACACACACACACACACGCACGCACACACGCACGCACTCATACACACACACACACACACACACACGCGCGCGCGCGCGCACGCACAGCGCACGCACGCACGCACGCACACACGCACACACACACACACACACACACACAGACACACACACAGACACACACACACACACACAAAGACATACACAAACATACCGACAAAATGACAGACATACACACAGTGAGACAAACCGACACATGCAGAAACCCCACAGAAACCCCCACACATGCACGCACGCACTTATGTACGCAAACAAAGACGTAGAGATGCTTATAGAGAAACACTTACGCAACCAAAAAAACACGCACACAAACACACAGACAGACAAACTTCATTCTTGGTAGAGAAATGCATTTCTTTCTGTATTGCTTTCTCTTTAAGTGCACCTACCTCGCAGAGAGAGAGAGAGAGAGAGAGAGAGAGAGAGAGAGAGAGAGAGAGAGAGAGAGAGAGAGAGAGAGTGAGAGAGACACACAGACAGACAGACAAAGACACAGAGAGAAAGAGATAGACAGACAGAGGGAGAGACAAACAGACGAACACACAGACAGACATAGACAAACACACAAACAAAGACACACAGACAGACTTCACTATTGTATGTGCAAGTAATTTTGTTAAACCACACGTTACGTTCACCACTGAACGTGAAACCATGTAAAACGTTACTATCTCAGATAACGGCACTGACGCTACCGGAAATAGAATTTATCAGTGAAATTCTACCATCAATTTAGTAATCGATGCGATGTAAATTATCCTAAAACTGTGGTATGATCACGACATCGTTTAGCATTTAGGATCAAATGGTGCCAATGTGTACACAATGCACTAATCACAGTTATACACTTTACGTACATGTAACTCTCCAACTGACATTGTCTGCCACTTGAAACAAATGACTTTCGAAGGAAAATTAACTCCAATATATAAATATTATGTATGATTTTTAATAATTACTTGCACTTTTTGAAAATAAAGCTTTTTCTACGATAAGGTGTTTACCCCCTAAATGTATAAGTCATCCGGTAGAAAAACCGGAAGTATCGTGTACTAAGCATATGTATATGTTTAAAAAGTTAATTGTGTTAATGTAGAACATCTTGCCTATGTATATGTTTAGGTTTTGAATACTTTAGGGGAAAACCATAGCCATTATTCATTCATCTTCAACTAACACCCCTAATCTCAGGGCACATTTTGTTAGTGGGGGTAGGGTTTCAATCAGTCAAAAATCACTTTCATTCAATATTTTCTGCCATTTCAAATACATACATGTAATTGCACAATTTCTTGAATTTTAAGATGCTTTAATTGACTATACCAAGAAAACCTGCACTTTTTGTAGAATTAGTTTTTTGTCCATGATTTATGTTTAAAAATGTCAATTTTTACGACAAAAAATGCTAACGGTTGCCTCACCAGAGGACACGTACCAACGACGTGAATCGTGTCTGCCAATTAAAATGCATATATTTTGAAATAAGGGGAATCATAACATATTTCACTGTAAAGTGTCTCACTCTAATACCTTCTGGGTTCATTGTGTATTTGGTTAAGTGAATTGCAGATAAGTTTTTTTTGAAAATGAGAGCTATACATATATTTTATTAAAACTGAAACTGGTGGAGTGAAAAACAGACCTGTTTTGAAGAAGTCGTACTAAAATCATTTATGGGCTTGAACTTCACAGTTTGCGTGTTATCTTTTAAAGAAAACCCGTTTTCATCACTAACAATGACCTAATTTACACATACATATCGGTCGGTCATAGTCGCGTTTTTTTTTAGAGAGGTAGTGTACAAAATGTCGTTTTGTACGTTTAAATTACATGTCCATTATTTTAGTCATATATCAATCAATAAATAAATGCGCATACTTTTATTAAACGTTACTTTCACTTTAAGATCGCTTCTAACATTTAGTATAATTTCTGACAAATGCACGCTATGTAATAAATTGATAATATTATGGACGCCATGTGGTAAAACCGGAAGTTGAATTATTTTGCGATAGCAAAATCCTTTTACAATGATCACTTTCCTTTTATATTAAGCTGATCTTTAACGTTATGGGTAAAAAATCTAACAGATTGAACCAAATTATCCTTTTTCAAGCCTGTGTATGTGTAAACTCTTTTTTGCTTCGACCCGGTTCGGTTTTCGGAGTTGATTCAAAATCATCCATTATGTATCTTATGTGACTGTTGTTTTCCTCGGTAAATTAACAATTGTTGATGTAAAATAATTCTAGCTGTGAGAATAAACAATTTTCAAGATGTTTTTGATTGCGGTTTCAACCAGGCGTTCAGTTAGCTATACATATCGATTGAGAAAATGGCATTTCCTGTTTTGTCGTCCGCATGTTATACAGATGTTGTTAAAAATAAAACTGTGTATACGAATTAGGCATTTTACTTGCTGTCTGATGGCAAAAATCTTTAGCTTTCGTTTAAGGTATAATTTGCTTATATCCGTATGCAGTCAAGCGGTACATGACGGTTTTTTGTAACCTACCCCCTGCGTCATGGCTGCATTTTTGCAGAATATGGGTCATGTTACAAAAACGCTTCTCATTCTTAGGTGGTTGGGTTTAGCCATTTGTCGTTTACCGAACTGTGGCTGCAAATAAAACGAACTTTCCAAAAAACATAATATCTAATGTGACCACCAAAAGTAACCTTTCCACTATAGCCAGCCAGGTGACTACTGTCTTGTGACTGTGACGTTGACATGACTGATCACCATCGAGCACTGTCTTGTGACTGTAACGTTGACAGGACTGATCACCAAACAACACTGTCTTGTGACTGTGACATTGACATGACTGATCACCATAGAGCACTGTCTTGTGACTGTGACGTTGACATGACTGATCACCATACAACACTGTCTTGTGACTGTGACGTTGACATGACTGATCACCATTCAACACCGTCTTGTGACTGAAACATTGGCATGACTGATCACAATACAACACTGTCTTGTGACTGTGACGTTGACATGACTGATCACCATAGAGCACTGTCTTGTGACTGTAACGTTGACATGACTGATCACCATACAACACTGTCTTGTGACTGTAACGTTGGCATGACTGATCACCTTACAACACTGTCTTGTGACTGTGACGTTGGCATGACTCAGATCACCATACAACACTGTCTTGTGACTGTAACGTTGGCATGACTGATCACCATACAACACTGTCTTGTGACTGTAACATTGGCATGACTGATCACCATACAACACTGTCTTGTGACTGTAACGTTGGCACGACTGATCACCATACAACACTGTCTTGTGACAGTGTAATGTGACAGTGTAACGTTGGCACGACTGATCACCATACAACACTGTCTTGTGACTGTGACGTTGGCATGACTCGTCACCATACAACACTGTCTTGTGACTGTAACGTTGGCATGACTGATCACCATAGAGCACTGTCTTGTGACTGTAACGTTGACATGACTGATCACCATAGAGCACTGTCTTGTGACTGTGACGTTGGCATGACTCAGATCACCATACAACACTGTCTTGTGACTGTAACGTTGGCATGACTGATCACCATAGAGCACTGTCTTGTGACTGTAACGTTGACATGACTGATCACCATAGAGCACTGTCTTGTGACTGTGACGTTGACATGACTGATCACCATAGAGCACTGTCTTGTGACTGTAACGTTGGCATGACTGATCACCATACAACACTGTCTTGTGACTGTGACGTTGGCATGACTCAGATCACCATAGAACAGTTCAGAGAGGGATCTACTGTGTACTGTTATCCATCTCTTTTTTCAACTGCTCTACCAGGAACCAATATGTCCTGGGAGTCTTTGGCAGAACACTGTGGACACTTTGGCTGGACACATGGGGACACTTTGGTTCAGAACTTAATTGGCCGATTGCAAGATTTTTTCCTTTCTCAGTTTGGTACACAGCAAGATAATATAATATTTATAGGACTCAGTGTTAACCTGTTGGTCATCTCAGGGTGACATGTTTTTTTGTGTTATTTTCTTCTTTAAATGAAGACCGCATCAAGCTGTTTTCTTTCAGTTTCAGTGTGGTACACAACAAGATGATATAATGTTTATTAGACCCTGTCAACCAATTGGTCATCTCAGGGTGACATTGTGTTCTTTTCTTTTTGTTGTCAGTCCGTTTTCAGTGTGATGTGACCACGTGTGTAAAATCGGGAACAGTTGATAATGATGCCAAATTCACATCTCTTCTTTTGAGAGAAGACAGTCTCAGGACTGTCAGGCTATGGGACTGTCAGGCTATGTCACTGTCAGATGCAACACGGTCCAGCCCGCCCTCAAGCCCATCCAAACCAGCAGATATAATATTTATAACACCTTGTCAAGATGATATGGTATTTATAACACCCTGTCAAGATAATATGATATTTTTAACACCCAGTCAAGATGATAACATGTACAGTATTTATAACACCTTGCCAAGATGATATAATATCTACAACAGTCCCTGTCAAAATGATACAAGGGTGCATCTGAGTAAATATAGAGTGAAATAGATATTAAATGGAGCAGCAGGGCATTCTGTAAAAGCCCACTGTTAAAGTTTGGGAATCAATCATTAAAAGAAAATCATAAATGCTGATTTAAGTCACATCTGACAAGTTTGAAGTTTACTGCAAGTTTGGAACACCCACTTCCCCACGTTCTTGAAAACTGGTCCAAGATGAAATATTTTAGTAATGTACATGCATACACACTTGCTGAAAATCAAGTATTCTTCATTTATTTATTTATTATATTTTGATATATTGATAACACCCTGTCAACCTTCTGGTCATTTCAAGGTAACATTTTTCTTTTGCATTTTTTGTTTTTTTCCCCTCTCAAAATGAAGACTTTATTAGTCTGTTTTCTCTCTGATGTGACCTGAAGTGCGTATCGTATGGGATTATCACTGTTCTTCATGCCCGGTGTGGTACTTTAAGCAAACAGTCAAGAAAGCTGTTGTTGACCTCGGTATGAGATAACAGGGTTGAAGTACGTATAAACATTTTTTAATTTCATTTCATAAGTAGGTGACTCATCATGTGTTCTTTCTTTATTTGGTGTTTAACGTCGTTTTCAACCATTCAAGGTTATATCGCGACGGGGAAAGGGGGGGAGATGGGATAGGGGAAAGGGGGGAGATGGGATAGAGCCACTTGTTAATTGTTTCTTGTTCACAAAAGCACTAATCAAAAAATTGCTCCAGGGGCTTGCAACGTAGTACAATATATGACCTTACTGGGAGAATGCAAGTTTCCAGTACAAAGGACTAAACATTTCTTACATACTGCTTGACTAAAATCTTTACAAACATTGACTATGTTCTATACAAGAAACACTCAACAAGGGTAAAAGAAGAAACAGAACCATTAGTCGCCTCTTACGACATGCTGGGTAGCAACGGGTAAATTCTTTCTCGTCCCAACCAATATGGGACTCCCCCTAACCCGCGGGGGGTGACTCATCATGTGTGGCATCAATAGTTGTATGACATTGATGATTGTAGCATAGACCATGACAATTACGACTGTATTACTTTTTGGTGATTATGAGGCCATTTTAAGCATTTCAGATCATTATGTATCATCTCTTTCAAATAAGTTCAATAATATCAAGGATTCCACCTGTAATATTCAAGTGTACTATGCTAGTGTTTTGTTTTGAAAGAATCCAATTCGCAAGTACTGTTTGGCCCATGCTATTTGCTTTGTGGTTTTCAACAGTGTACTAAAGTATTGAGAGAACACATGGGTACCGTTCAGCCCTTGGCGGTTTGCTTTGTGGTTTTAAACTGTAATAAAGTGTTCAGAAAACCCACCAGTACTGTTCAACCCATGGCTGTTTGCTTTTTTTGGTCATAGGAGGTTTGCTTTGTGGTTTTAAACTGTAATAAAGTGTTCAGAAAACCCATGAGTACTGTTCAACCCATGGCTGTTTGCTTTGTTTGGTCATAGGAGGTTTGCTTTGTGGTTTTAAACTGTAATAAAGTTTTCAGAAAACCCATAAGTACTGCATGTTCAGCCCATGGCTGTTTGCTTATTTCAGCCCTCAGCTGTTTGCTTTTCAACAGAATACTAAAGTTTTGAGAGAACCCACAAGTACTGCTCAGCCCTCGGCTGTTTGCTTTTTAACAGAGTACTAAAGTTTTGAGAGAACCCACAAGTACTGTTCAGTCCTTACTGCTTTCTTTACGCATTTTAACAATGTACTTAAAAAAAAAAGTTTAAAAAAAAAGTTAAAAAAAAAAGCCCATTACCATAATGTATCTAAAACGGTCCTGTAACCTATTACAATAAGTTCTAATGCAACACTGCCTACCCCCCCTCCCCCTACACACACATATAGCTATCTTAAAAAAACTGTCTGAAAGATGACATACAAGAGACCTAAAAACCAAAAAAATCAAACACAAAGATGACTTACAGGGTTTAGGGACAACAAATACAAACAAAAACAAAACAATCGGAACAACAAAAAAGACAAACAAAAAAAACAATCACACAAAAAACGAGGTTTAGGGGATTCAATTTTGAGATGGGACCCAAGAAGAAAAACAAAAATTAGTTTACAGGAATCAAGGACATTTAACAAACACAACAAAACCAACAAAGTACACACATACAAACACAAAACGAGGTTTACGGGATTCAACGCCGCCAGGGACCTTAAACAGCAACAAGAAATAAAACAAAAAAACGGTTTACAGAAATCAGGGACCTTTAACAAACACAAAAAAACCAACAAAGTACACACATACAAACACAAAACGAGGTTTACGGGATTCAACGCCACGCCAGGGACCTTAAACAGCAACAAGAAATAAAACAAAAAAACGGTTTACAGGAATCAAGGACCTTTAACAAACACAACAAAACCAACAAAGTACACACATACAAACACAAAACGAGGTTTACGGGATTCAACGCCACGCCAGGGACCTTAAACAGCAACAAGAAATAAAACAAAAAAACGGTTTACAGGAATCAAGGACCTTTAACAAACACAACAAAACCAACAAAGTACACACATACAAACACAAAACGAGGTTTACGGGATTCAACGCCACGCCAGGGACCTTAAACAGCAACAAGAAATAAAACCAACAAAAAAAACGATTTACAGGAATCAAGGACCTTTAACAAAAACACCACAAGAAGGGCAAAGCCCATACGACTCACATGCTTGACCTCGACCTTTACATGACCTTGACCTTCAGGGTCAAATAACTAAACCTAGCAATGACATCATACACTAAGAACTGCTTTACACATTTTTCCTACCAAAATACATGTGACCTTGACCCAAGGTCAAGTTTATCCAACACAAAGCTGTTAATTCAAGACATAGGAAGTACAATGGTGCTTATTGGCTCTTTCTACCATGAGATATGGTCACTTTTAGTGGTTCACTACCTTATTTTGGTCACATTTCATAAGGGTCAAAGTGACCTTGACCTTGATCATATGTGACCAAATGTGTCTTATGATGAAAGCATAACATGTGCCCCACATAATTTTTAAGTTTGAAACAGTTATCTTCCATAGTTCAGGGTCAAGGTCACTTCAAAATATGTATACAATCCAACTTTGAAGAGCTCCTGTGACCTTGACCTTGAAGCAAGGTAAACCAAAGTGGTATCAAAAGACGGGGCTTACTTTGCCCTATATATCATATATAGGTGAGGTATTCAATCTCAAAAACTTCAGAGAAAATGGGAAAAATGTGAACAATAGCTGTTTTTTAGACAACATTTATGGCCCCTGCGACCTTGACCTTGAAGCAAGGTCAAGATGCTATGTATGTTTTTGGGGGCCTTGTCATCATACACCATCTTGCCAAATTTGGTACTGATAGACTGAATAGTGTCCAAGAAATATCCAACGTTAAAGTTTTCCGGACGGACGTCCGGACGGACGGACGACTCGGGTGAGTACATAGACTCACTTTTGCTTGCATGTGAGTCAAAAACTAACAAAGTAAACACATACAAACACAAAACGAGGTTTACGGGATTCTTAGTAATACAAACCATCTGTGGTCAGCCACTAAGTTTGTACAGAATGCCAGATTGTTTGGTTTGTAATATGTTGATCATCTCTTCAGCTGATATTGCTATTCGAGATCGATCCAATGGGTTGGTTGGTTGGGTTGGTAATATTTGTGATTGTCTCTTCAGCTGATATTGCTATTCGAGATCGATCCAATGGGTTGGTTGGTTGGGTTGGTAATATTTGTGATTGTCTCTTCAGCTGATATTGCTATTCGAGACCGATCCGATTGGTTGATTTGTAATATGTTGATCATCTCTTCAGCTGATATTGCTATTCGAGATCGATCCAATGGGCTGGTTGGTTGGGTTGGTAATATTTGTGATTGTCTCTTCAGCTGATATTGCTATTCGAGATCGATCCAATGGGCTGGTTGGTAATATTTGTGATCATCTCTTTAGCTGTTATTGCTATTCTAGACCGATCCAATGGGTTGGCTGGTAATATGACTGATCACCATAGAGCACTGTCTTGTGACTGTGATGTTGACATGACTGATCACCCACCATACAACACTGTCTTGTGACTGTGACGTTGACATGACTGATCACCCACCATACAACACTGTCTTGTGACTGTGACATTGACATGACTGATCACCATAGAGCACTGTCTTGTGACTGTGACGTTGACATGACTGATCACCATACAACACTGTCTTGTGACTGTGACGTTGACATGACTGATCACCATCGAGCACTGTCTTGTGACTGTAACGTTGACATGACTGATCACCAAACAACACTGTCTTGTGACTGCGACATTGACATGACTGATCACCATAGAGCACTGTCTTGTGACTGTGACGTTGACATGACTGATCACCATAGAGCACTGTCTTGTGACTGTGACGTTGACATGACTGATCACTATAGAGCACTGTCTTGTGACTGTAACGTTGACATGACTGATCACCATACAACACTGTCTTGTGACTGTGACGTTGGCATGACTGATCACCATACAACACCGTCTTGTGACTGAAACATTGGCATGACTGATCACAATACAACACTGTCTTGTGACTGTGACGTTGACATGACTGATCACCATAGAGCACTGTCTTGTGACTGTAACGTTGACATGACTGATCACCATACAACACTGTCTTGTGACTGTAACGTTGGCATGACTCAGATCACCTTACAACACTGTCTTGTGACTGTGACGTTGGCATGACTCAGATCACCATACACTGTCTTGTGACTGTAACGTTGGCATGACTGATCACCATAGAGCACTGTCTTGTGACTGTGACGTTGACATGACTGATCACCATAGAGCACTGTCTTGTGACTGTAACGTTGGCATGACTGATCACCATACAACACTGTCTTGTGACTGTGACGTTGGCATGACTCAGATCACCATAGAACAGTTCAGAGAGGGATCTACTGTGTACTGTTATCCATCTCTTTTTTCAACTGCTCTACCAGGAACCAATATGTCCTGGGAGTCTTTGGCAGAACACTGTGGACACTTTGGCTGGACACATGGGGACACTTTGGCTCAGAACTTAATTGGCCGATTGCAAGATTTTTTCCTTTCTCAGTTTGGTACACAGCAAGATAATATAATATTTATAGGACCCAGTGTTAACCTGTTGGTCATCTCAGGGTGACATGTTTTTGTGTGTTATTTTCTTCTTTAAATGAAGACCGCATCAAGCTGTTTTCTTTCAGTTTCAGTGTGGTACACAACAAGATGATATAATGTTTATTAGACCCTGTCAACCAATTGGTCATCTCAGGGTGACATTGTGTTCTTTTCTTTTTGTTATCAGTCCGTTTTCAGTGTGATGTGACCACGTGTGTAAAATCGAAAACACTGTTGATAATGATGCCAAATTCACATCTCTTCTTTTGAGAGAAGACAGTCTCAGGACTGTCAGGCTATGTCACTGTCAGATGCAACACGGTCCAGCCCGCCCTCAAGCCCATCCAAACCAGCAGATATAATATTTATAACACCTTGTCAAGATGATATGGTATTTATAACACCCTGTCAAGATAATATGATATGTTTAACACCCAGTCAAGATGATAACATGTACAGTATTTATAACACCTTGCCAAGATGATATAATATCCACAACAGTCCCTGTCAAAATGATACAAGGGTGCATCTGAGTAAATATAGAGTGAAATATAGATATTAAATGGAGCAGCAAGGCATTCTGTAAAAGCCCACTGTTAAAGTTTGGGAATCAATCATTAAAAGAAAATCATAAATGCTGATTTAAGTCACATCTGACAAGTTTGAAGTTTACTGCAAGTTTGGAACACCCACTTCCCCACGTTCTTGAAAACTGGTCCAAGATGAAATATTTTAGTAATGTACATGCATACACACTTGCTGAAAATCAAGTATTCTTCATTTATTTATTTATTATATTTTGATATATTGATAACACCCTGTCAACCTTCTGGTCATTTCAAGGTAACATTTTTCTTTTGCATTTTTTGTTTTTTTTCCCTCTCAAAATGAAGACTTTATTAGTCTGTTTTCTCTCTGAGTGACCTGAAGTGCGTATCGTATGGGATTATCCCTGTTCTTCATGCCCGGTGTGGTACTTTAAGCAAACAGTCAAGAAAGCTGTTGTTGACCTCGGTATGAGATAACAGGGTTGAAGTACGTATAAACATTTTTTAATTTCATTTCATAAGTAGGTGACTCATCATGTGTTCTTTCTTTATTTGGTGTTTAACGTCGTTTTCAACCATTCAAGGTTATATCGCGACGGGGAAAGGGGGGGAGATGGGATAGGGGAAAGGGGGGAGATGGGATAGAGCCACTTGTTAATTGTTTCTTGTTCACAAAAGCACTAATCAAAAAATTGCTCCAGGGGCTTGCAACGTAGTACAATATATGACCTTACTGGGAGAATGCAAGTTTCCAGTACAAAGGACTAAACATTTCTTACATACTGCTTGACTAAAATCTTTACAAACATTGACTATGTTCTATACAAGAAACACTCAACAAGGGTAAAAGGAAAAACAGAACCATTAGTCGCCTCTTACGACATGCTGGGTAGCAACGGGTAAATTCTTTCTCGTCCCAACCAATATGGGACTCCCCCTAACCCGCGGGGGGTGACTCATCATGTGTGGCATCAATAGTTGTTGCTTTATATTTTTCCTTTCCACATAAGTTATGACATTGATGATTGTAGCATAGACCATGACAATTACGACTGTATTACTTTTTGGTGATTATGAGGCCATTTTAAGCATTTCAGATCATTATGTATCATCTCTTTCAAATAAGTTCAATAATATCAAGGATTCCACCTGTAATATTCAAGTGTACTATGCTAGTGTTTTGTTTTGAAAGAATCCAATTCGCAAGTACTGTTTGGCCCATGCTATTTGCTTTGTGGTTTTCAACAGTGTACTAAAGTATTGAGAGAACACATGGGTACCGTTCAGCCCTTGGCGGTTTGCTTTGTGGTTTTAAACTGTAATAAAGTGTTCAGAAAACCCACCAGTACTGTTCAACCCATGGCTGTTTGCTTTTTTTGGTCATAGGAGGTTTGCTTTGTGGTTTTAAACTGTAATAAAGTGTTCAGAAAACCCATGAGTACTGTTCAACCCATGGCTGTTTGCTTTGTTTGGTCATAGGAGGTTTGCTTTGTGGTTTTAAACTGTAATAAAGTTTTCAGAAAACCCATAAGTACTGCATGTTCAGCCCATGGCTGTTTGCTTATTTCAGCCCTCAGCTGTTTGCTTTTCAACAGAATACTAAAGTTTTGAGAGAACCCACAAGTACTGCTCAGCCCTCGGCTGTTTGCTTTTTAACAGAGTACTAAAGTTTTGAGAGAACCCACAAGTACTGTTCAGTCCTTACTGCTTTCTTTACGCATTTTAACAATGTACTTAAAAAAAAAAGTTTAAAAAAAAAGTTTAAAAAAAAAGCCCATTACCATAATGTATCTAAAACGGTCCTGTAACCTATTACAATAAGTTCTAATGCAACACTGCCTACCCCCCCTCCCCCTACACACACATATAGCTATCTTAAAAAAACTGTCTGAAAGATGACATACAAGAGACCTAAAAACCAAAAAAATCAAACACAAAGATGACTTACAGGGTTTAGGGACAACAAATACAAACAAAAACAAAACAATCGGAACAACAAAAAAGACAAACAAAAAAAACAATCACACAAAAAACGAGGTTTAGGGGATTCAATTTTGAGATGGGACCCAAGAAGAAAAACAAAAATTAGTTTACAGGAATCAAGGACCTTTAACAAACAACAAAACCAACAAAGTACACACATACAAACACAAAACGAGGTTTACGGGATTCAATGCCACGCCAGGGACCTTAAACAGCAACAAGAAATAAAACAAAAAAACGGTTTACAGGAATCAAGGACCT
Source organism: Littorina saxatilis (assembly GCF_037325665.1). Classification (NCBI taxonomy): domain Eukaryota; kingdom Metazoa; phylum Mollusca; class Gastropoda; order Littorinimorpha; family Littorinidae; genus Littorina; species Littorina saxatilis. Next base: position 56,718,385 of record NC_090245.1, read on the forward strand.
TTAACAAACACAAAAAAACCAACAAATTACACACATACAAACACAAAACGAGGTTTACGGGATTCAACGCCACGCCAGGGACCTTAAACAGCAACAAGAAATAAAACAAAAAAACGGTTTACAGGAATCAAGGACCTTTAACAAACACAACAAAACCAACAAAGTACACACATACAAACACAAAACGAGGTTTACGGGATTCAACGCCACGCCAGGGACCTTAAACAGCAACAAGAAATAAAACAAAAAAACGGTTTACAGGAATCAAGGACCTTTAACAAACACAACAAAACCAACAAAGTACACACATACAAACACAAAACGAGGTTTACGGGATTCAACGCCACGCCAGGGACCTTAAACAGCAACAAGAAATAAAACCAACAAAAAAAACGATTTACAGGAATCAAGGACCTTTAACAAAAACACCACAAGAAGGGCAAAGCCCATACGACTCACATGCTTGACCTCGACCTTTACATGACCTTGACCTTCAGGGTCAAATAACTAAACCTAGCAATGACATCATACACTAAGAACTGCTTTACACATTTTTCCTACCAAAATACATGTGACCTTGACCCAAGGTCAAGTTTATCCAACACAAAGCTGTTAATTCAAGACATAGGAAGTACAATGGTGCTTATTGGCTCTTTCTACCATGAGATATGGTCACTTTTAGTGGTTCACTACCTTATTTTGGTCACATTTCATAAGGGTCAAAGTGACCTTGACCTTGATCATATGTGACCAAATGTGTCTTATGATGAAAGCATAACATGTGCCCCACATAATTTTTAAGTTTGAAACAGTTATCTTCCATAGTTCAGGGTCAAGGTCACTTCAAAATATGTATACAATCCAACTTTGAAGAGCTCCTGTGACCTTGACCTTGAAGCAAGGTAAACCAAAGTGGTATCAAAAGACGGGGCTTACTTTGCCCTATATATCATATATAGGTGAGGTATTCAATCTCAAAAACTTCAGAGAAAATGGGAAAAATGTGAACAATAGCTGTTTTTTAGACAACATTTATGGCCCCTGCGACCTTGACCTTGAAGCAAGGTCAAGATGCTATGTATGTTTTTGGGGGCCTTGTCATCATACACCATCTTGCCAAATTTGGTACTGATAGACTGAATAGTGTCCAAGAAATATCCAACGTTAAAGTTTTCCGGACGGACGTCCGGACGGACGGACGACTCGGGTGAGTACATAGACTCACTTTTGCTTCGCATGTGAGTCAAAAACTAACAAAGTAAACACATACAAACACAAAACGAGGTTTACGGGATTCTTAGTAATACAAGCCATCTGTGGTTAGCCACTAAGTTTGTACAGAATGCCAGATTGTTTGGTTTGTAATATGTTGATCATCTCTTCAGCTGATATTGCTATTCGAGATCGATCCAATGGGTTGGTTGGTTGGGTTGGTAATATTTGTGATTGTCTCTTCAGCTGATATTGCTATTCGAGATCGATCCAATGGGTTGGTTGGTTGGGTTGGTAATATTTGTGATTGTCTCTTCAGCTGATATTGCTATTCGAGACCGATCTGATGGGTTGATTTGTAATATGTTGATCATCTTTTCAGCTGATATTGCTATTCGAGATCGATCCAATGGGCTGGTTGGTTGGGTTGGTAATATTTGTGATTGTCTCTTCAGCTGATATTGCTATTCGAGATCGATCCAATGGGCTGGTTGGTAATATTTGTGATCATCTCTTTAGCTGTTATTGCTATTCTAGACCGATCCAATGGGTTGGCTGGTAATATGACTGATCACCATAGAGCACTGTCTTGTGACTGTGATGTTGACATGACTGATCACCTACCATACAACACTGTCTTGTGACTGTGACGTTGACATGACTGATCACCCACCATACAACACTGTCTTGTGACTGTGACATTGACATGACTGATCACCATAGAGCACTGTCTTGTGACTGTGACGTTGACATGACTGATCACCATACAACACTGTCTTGTGACTGTGACGTTGACATGACTGATCACCATCGAGCACTGTCTTGTGACTGTAACGTTGACATGACTGATCACCAAACAACACTGTCTTGTGACTGCGACATTGACATGACTGATCACCATAGAGCACTGTCTTGTGACTGTGACGTTGACATGACTGATCACCATAGAGCACTGTCTTGTGACTGTGACGTTGACATGACTGATCACTATAGAGCACTGTCTTGTGACTGTAACGTTGACATGACTGATCACCATACAACACTGTCTTGTGACTGTGACGTTGGCATGACTGATCACCATACAACACCGTCTTGTGACTGAAACATTGGCATGACTGATCACAATACAACACTGTCTTGTGACTGTGACGTTGACATGACTGATCACCATAGAGCACTGTCTTGTGACTGTAACGTTGACATGACTGATCACCATACAACACTGTCTTGTGACTGTAACGTTGGCATGACTGATCACCTTACAACACTGTCTTGTGACTGTGACGTTGGCATGACTCAGATCACCATACAACACTGTCTTGTGACTGTAACGTTGGCATGACTGATCACCATAGAGCACTGTCTTGTGACTGTGACGTTGACATGACTGATCACCATAGAGCACTGTCTTGTGACTGTAACGTTGGCATGACTGATCACCATACAACACTGTCTTGTGACTGTGACGTTGGCATGACTCAGATCACCATAGAACAGTTCAGAGAGGGGTCTACTGTGTACTGTTATCCATCTCTTTTTTCAACTGCTCTACCAGGAACCAATATGTCCTGGGAGTCTTTGGCAGAACACTGTGGACACTTTGGCTGGACACATGGGGACACTTTGGCTCAGAACTTAATTGGCCGATTGCAAGATTTTTTCCTTTCTCAGTTTGGTACACAGCAAGATAATATAATATTTATAGGACCCAGTGTTAACCTGTTGGTCATCTCAGGGTGACATGTTTTTGTGTGTTATTTTCTTCTTTAAATGAAGACCGCATCAAGCTGTTTTCTTTCAGTTTCAGTGTGGTACACAACAAGATGATATAATGTTTATTAGACCCTGTCAACCAATTGGTCATCTCAGGGTGACATTGTGTTCTTTTCTTTTTGTTATCAGTCCGTTTTCAGTGTGATGTGACCACGTGTGTAAAATCGAAAACACTGTTGATAATGATGCCAAATTCACATCTCTTCTTTTGAGAGAAGACAGTCTCAGGACTGTCAGGCTATGTCACTGTCAGATGCAACACGGTCCAGCCCGCCCTCAAGCCCATCCAAACCAGCAGATATAATATTTATAACACCTTGTCAAGATGATATGGTATTTATAACACCCTGTCAAGATAATATGATATGTTTAACACCCAGTCAAGATGATAACATGTACAGTATTTATAACACCTTGCCAAGATGATATAATATCTACAACAGTCCCTGTCAAAATGATACAAGGGTGCATCTGAGTAAATATAGAGTGAAATATAGATATTAAATGGAGCAGCAAGGCATTCTGTAAAAGCCCACTGTTAAAGTTTGGGAATCAATCATTAAAAGAAAATCATAAATGCTGATTTAAGTCACATCTGACAAGTTTGAAGTTTACTGCAAGTTTGGAACACCCACTTCCCCACGTTCTTGAAAACTGGTCCAAGATGAAATATTTTAGTAATGTACATGCATACACACTTGCTGAAAATCAAGTATTCTTCATTTATTTATTTATTATATTTTGATATATTGATAACACCCTGTCAACCTTCTGGTCATTTCAAGGTAACATTTTTCTTTTGCATTTTTTGTTTTTTTTCCCCTCTCAAAATGAAGACTTTATTAGTCTGTTTTCTCTCTGAGTGACCTGAAGTGCGTATCGTATGGGATTATCCCTGTTCTTCATGCCCGGTGTGGTACTTTAAGCAAACAGTCAAGAAAGCTGTTGTTGACCTCGGTATGAGATAACAGGGTTGAAGTACGTATAAACATTTTTTAATTTCATTTCATAAGTAGGTGACTCATCATGTGTTCTTTCTTTATTTGGTGTTTAACGTCGTTTTCAACCATTCAAGGTTATATCGCGACGGGGAAAGGGGGGGAGATGGGATAGGGGAAAGGGGGGAGATGGGATAGAGCCACTTGTTAATTGTTTCTTGTTCACAAAAGCACTAATCAAAAAATTGCTCCAGGGGCTTGCAACGTAGTACAATATATGACCTTACTGGGAGAATGCAAGTTTCCAGTACAAAGGACTAAACATTTCTTACATACTGCTTGACTAAAATCTTTACAAACATTGACTATGTTCTATACAAGAAACACTCAACAAGGGTAAAAGGAAAAACAGAACCATTAGTCGCCTCTTACGACATGCTGGGTAGCAACGGGTAAATTCTTTCTCGTCCCAACCAATATGGGACTCCCCCTAACCCGCGGGGGGTGACTCATCATGTGTGGCATCAATAGTTGTTGCTTTATATTTTTCCTTTCCACATAAGTTATGACATTGATGATTGTAGCATAGACCATGACAATTACGACTGTATTACTTTTTGGTGATTATGAGGCCATTTTAAGCATTTCAGATCATTATGTATCATCTCTTTCAAATAAGTTCAATAATATCAAGGATTCCACCTGTAATATTCAAGTGTACTATGCTAGTGTTTTGTTTTGAAAGAATCCAATTCGCAAGTACTGTTTGGCCCATGCTATTTGCTTTGTGGTTTTCAACAGTGTACTAAAGTATTGAGAGAACACATGGGTACCGTTCAGCCCTTGGCGGTTTGCTTTGTGGTTTTAAACTGTAATAAAGTGTTCAGAAAACCCACCAGTACTGTTCAACCCATGGCTGTTTGCTTTTTTTGGTCATAGGAGGTTTGCTTTGTGGTTTTAAACTGTAATAAAGTGTTCAGAAAACCCATGAGTACTGTTCAACCCATGGCTGTTTGCTTTGTTTGGTCATAGGAGGTTTGCTTTGTGGTTTTAAACTGTAATAAAGTTTTCAGAAAACCCATAAGTACTGCATGTTCAGCCCATGGCTGTTTGCTTATTTCAGCCCTCAGCTGTTTGCTTTTCAACAGAATACTAAAGTTTTGAGAGAACCCACAAGTACTGCTCAGCCCTCGGCTGTTTGCTTTTTAACAGAGTACTAAAGTTTTGAGAGAACCCACAAGTACTGTTCAGTCCTTACTGCTTTCTTTACGCATTTTAACAATGTACTTAAAAAAAAAAGTTTAAAAAAAAGTTTAAAAAAAAAGCCCATTACCATAATGTATCTAAAACGGTCCTGTAACCTATTACAATAAGTTCTAATGCAACACTGCCTACCCCCCCTCCCCCTACACACACATATAGCTATCTTAAAAAAACTGTCTGAAAGATGACATACAAGAGACCTAAAAACCAAAAAAATCAAACACAAAGATGACTTACAGGGTTTAGGGACAACAAATACAAACAAAAACAAAACAATCGGAACAACAAAAAAGACAAACAAAAAAAACAATCACACAAAAAACGAGGTTTAGGGGATTCAATTTTGAGATGGGACCCAAGAAGAAAAACAAAAATTGGTTTACAGGAATCAAGGACCTTTAACAAACACAACAAAACCAACAAAGTACACACATACAAACACAAAACGAGGTTTACGGGATTCAACGCCACGCCAGGGACCTTAAACAGCAACAAGAAATAAAACAAAAAAACGGTTTACAGGAATCAAGGACCTTTAACAAACACAAAAAAACCAACAAAGTACACACATACAAACACAAAACGAGGTTTACGGGATTCAACGCCACGCCAGGGACCTTAAACAGCAACAAGAAATAAAACAAAAAAACGGTTTACAGGAATCAAGGACCTTTAACAAACACAACAAAACCAACAAAGTACACACATACAAACACAAAACGAGGTTTACGGGATTCAACGCCACGCCAGGGACCTTAAACAGCAACAAGAAATAAAACAAAAAAACGGTTTACAGGAATCAAGGACCTTTAACAAACACAACAAAACCAACAAAGTACACACATACAAACACAAAACGAGGTTTACGGGATTCAACGCCACGCCAGGGACCTTAAACAGCAACAAGAAATAAAACCAACAAAAAAACGATTTACAGGAATCAAGGACCTTTAACAAAAACACCACAAGAAGGGCAAAGCCCATACGACTCACATGCTTGACCTCGACCTTTACATGACCTTGACCTTCAGGGTCAAATAACTAAACCTAGCAATGACATCATACACTAAGAACTGCTTTACACATTTTTCCTACCAAAATACATGTGACCTTGACCCAAGGTCAAGTTTATCCAACACAAAGCTGTTAATTCAAGACATAGGAAGTACAATGGTGCTTATTGGCTCTTTCTACCATGAGATATGGTCACTTTTAGTGGTTCACTACCTTATTTTGGTCACATTTCATAAGGGTCAAAGTGACCTTGACCTTGATCATATGTGACCAAATGTGTCTTATGATGAAAGCATAACATGTGCCCCACATAATTTTTAAGTTTGAAACAGTTATCTTCCATAGTTCAGGGTCAAGGTCACTTCAAAATATGTATACAATCCAACTTTGAAGAGCTCCTGTGACCTTGACCTTGAAGCAAGGTAAACCAAAGTGGTATCAAAAGACGGGGCTTACTTTGCCCTATATATCATATATAGGTGAGGTATTCAATCTCAAAAACTTCAGAGAAAATGGGAAAAATGTGAACAATAGCTGTTTTTTAGACAACATTTATGGCCCCTGCGACCTTGACCTTGAAGCAAGGTCAAGATGCTATGTATGTTTTTGGGGGCCTTGTCATCATACACCATCTTGCCAAATTTGGTACTGATAGACTGAATAGTGTCCAAGAAATATCCAACGTTAAAGTTTTCCGGACGGACGTCCGGACGGACGGACGACTCGGGTGAGTACATAGACTCACTTTTGCTTCGCATGTGAGTCAAAAACTAACAAAGTAAACACATACAAACACAAAACAAGGTTTACGGGATTCTTAGTAATACAAACCATCTGTGGTTAGCCACTAAGTTTGTACAGAATGCCAGATTGTTTGGTTTGTAATACTTGTGATCGTCTCTTCAGCTGATATTGCTATTCGAATCGAGACCGATTCAATGGGTTGGTTGGTTGGGTTGGTAATGTTTGTGATTGTCTCTTCAGCTAATATTGTTATTCGAGACCGATCCAATGGGTTGGTTGGTAATATTTTTGATCGTCTCTTCAGCTAATATTGCAATTCGAGACCAATCCAATTGGTTGGTTTGTAATATGTTGATCATCTCTTCAGCTGATATTGCTATTCGAGATCGATCCAATGGGTTGGTTGGTTGGGTTGGTAATATTTGTGATTGTCTCTTCAGCTGATATTGCTATTCGAGATCGATCCAATGGGTTGGTTGGTTGGGTTGGTAATATTTGTGATTGTCTCTTCAGCTGATATTGCTATTCGAGACCGATCCGATTGGTTGATTTGTAATATGTTGATCATCTCTTCAGCTGATATTGCTATTCGAGATCGATCCAATGGGCTGGTTGGTTGGGTTGGTAATATTTGTGATTGTCTCTTCAGCTGATATTGCTATTCGAGATCGATCCAATGGGCTGGTTGGTAATATTTGTGATCATCTCTTTAGCTGTTATTGCTATTCGAGACCGATCCAATGGGTTGGCTGGTAATATTTTTGATCGTCTCTTCAGTTCATATTGCTATAGGCTGGTTGAGCCGGTAGCTCCAGTGCGGAGGAGGGTAAGGGGGATGAGGGACAGGCCGATGCCTTACAACAGACTTGTAACTGTAACGTTGGCATGACTGATCACCATAGAGCACTGTCTTGTGTGACTGTAACGTTGGCATGACTGATCACCATAGAGCACTGTCTTGTGACTGTGATGTTGACATGACTGATCACCCACCATACAACACTGTCTTGTGACTGTGACGTTGACATGACTGATCACCCACCATACAACACTGTCTTGTGACTGTGACATTGACATGACTGATCACCATAGAGCACTGTCTTGTGACTGTGACGTTGACATGACTGATCACCATAGAGCACTGTCTTGTGACTGTGACGTTGACATAACTGATCACTATAGAGCACTGTCTTGTGACTGTAACGTTGACATGACTGATCACTATAGAGCACTGTCTTGTGACTGTAACGTTGACATGACTGATCACCATACAACACTGTCTTGTGACTGTGACGTTGGCATGACTGATCACCATACAACACCGTCTTGTGACTGAAACATTGGCATGACTGATCACAATACAACACTGTCTTGTGACTGTGACGTTGACATGACTGATCACCATAGAGCACTGTCTTGTGACTGTAACGTTGACATGACTGATCACCATACAACACTGTCTTGTGACTGTAACGTTGGCATGACTGATCACCTTACAACACTGTCTTGTGACTGTGACGTTGGCATGACTCAGATCACCATACAACACTGTCTTGTGACTGTAACGTTGGCATGACTGATCACCATACAACACTGTCTTGTGACTGTAACATTGGCATGACTGATCACCATACAACACTGTCTTGTGACTGTAACGTTGACATGACTGATCACCATACAACACTGTCTTGTGACTGTGACGTTGGCATGACTGATCACCATACAACACTGTCTTGTGACTGTGACGTTGGCATGACTCAGATCACCATACAACACTGTCTTGTGACTGTAACGTTGGCATGACTGATCACCATAGAGCACTGTCTTGTGACTGTGACGTTGACATGACTGATCACCATAGAGCACTGTCTTGTGACTGTAACGTTGGCATGACTGATCACCATACAACACTGTCTTGTGACTGTGACGTTGGCATGACTCAGATCACCATAGAACAGTTCAGAGAGGGGTCTACTGTGTACTGTTATCCATCTCTTTTTTCAACTGCTCTACCAGGAACCAATATGTCCTGGGAGTCTTTGGCAGAACACTGTGGACACTTTGGCTGGACACATGGGGACACTTTGGCTCAGAACTTAATTGGCCGATTGCAAGATTTTTTCCTTTCTCAGTTTGGTACACAGCAAGATAATATAATATTTATAGGACCCAGTGTTAACCTGTTGGTCATCTCAGGGTGACATGTTTTTGTGTGTTATTTTCTTCTTTAAATGAAGACCGCATCAAGCTGTTTTCTTTCAGTTTCAGTGTGGTACACAACAAGATGATATAATGTTTATTAGACCCTGTCAACCAATTGGTCATCTCAGGGTGACATTGTGTTCTTTTCTTTTTGTTATCAGTCCGTTTTCAGTGTGATGTGACCACGTGTGTAAAATCGGAAACAGTTGATAATGATGCCAAATTCACATCTCTTCTTTTGAGAGAAGACAGTCTCAGGACTGTCAGGCTATGTCACTGTCAGATGCAACACGGTCCAGCCCGCCCTCAAGCCCATCCAAACCAGCAGATATAATATTTATAACACCTTGTCAAGATGATATGGTATTTATAACACCCTGTCAAGATAATATGATATGTTTAACACCCAGTCAAGATGATAACATGTACAGTATTTATAACACCTTGCCAAGATGATATAATATCTACAACAGTCCCTGTCAAAATGATACAAGGGTGCATCTGAGTAAATATAGAGTGAAATATAGATATTAAATGGAGCAGCAAGGCATTCTGTAAAAGCCCACTGTTAAAGTTTGGGAATCAATCATTAAAAGAAAATCATAAATGCTGATTTAAGTCACATCTGACAAGTTTGAAGTTTACTGCAAGTTTGGAACACCCACTTCCCCACGTTCTTGAAAACTGGTCCAAGATGAAATATTTTAGTAATGTACATGCATACACACTTGCTGAAAATCAAGTATTCTTCATTTATTTATTTATTATATTTTGATATATTGATAACACCCTGTCAACCTTCTGGTCATTTCAAGGTAACATTTTTCTTTTGCATTTTTTTGGGTTTTTTTTCCCTCTCAAAATGAAGACTTTATTAGTCTGTTTTCTCTCTGATGTGACCTGAAGTGCGTATCGTATGGGATTATCACTGTTCTTCATGCCCGGTGTGGTACTTTAAGCAAACAGTCAAGAAAGCTGTTGTTGACCTCGGTATGAGATAACAGGGTTGAAGTACGTATAAACATTTTTTAATTTCATTTCATAAGTAGGTGACTCATCATGTGTTCTTTCTTTATTTGGTGTTTAACGTCGTTTTCAACCATTCAAGGTTATATCGCGACGGGGAAAGGGGGGGAGATGGGATAGGGGAAAGGGGGGAGATGGGATAGAGCCACTTGTTAATTGTTTCTTGTTCACAAAAGCACTAATCAAAAAATTGCTCCAGGGGCTTGCAACGTAGTACAATATATGACCTTACTGGGAGAATGCAAGTTTCCAGTACAAAGGACTAAACATTTCTTACATACTGCTTGACTAAAATCTTTACAAACATTGACTATGTTCTATACAAGAAACACTCAACAAGGGTAAAAGGAAAAACAGAACCATTAGTCGCCTCTTACGACATGCTGGGTAGCAACGGGTAAATTCTTTCTCGTCCCAACCAATATGGGACTCCCCCTAACCCGCGGGGGGTGACTCATCATGTGTGGCATCAATAGTTGTTGCTTTATATTTTTCCCTTTCCACATAAGTTATGACATTGATGATTGTAGCATAGACCATGACAATTACGACTGTATTACTTTTTGGTGATTATGAGGCCATTTTAAGCATTTCAGATCATTATGTATCATCTCTTTCAAATAAGTTCAATAATATCAAGGATTCCACCTGTAATATTCAAGTGTACTATGCTAGTGTTTTGTTTTGAAAGAATCCAATTCGCAAGTACTGTTTGGCCCATGCTATTTGCTTTGTGGTTTTCAACAGTGTACTAAAGTATTGAGAGAACACATGGGTACCGTTCAGCCCTTGGCGGTTTGCTTTGTGGTTTTAAACTGTAATAAAGTGTTCAGAAAACCCACCAGTACTGTTCAACCCATGGCTGTTTGCTTTTTTTGGTCATAGGAGGTTTGCTTTGTGGTTTTAAACTGTAATAAAGTGTTCAGAAAACCCATGAGTACTGTTCAACCCATGGCTGTTTGCTTTGTTTGGTCATAGGAGGTTTGCTTTGTGGTTTTAAACTGTAATAAAGTTTTCAGAAAACCCATAAGTACTGCATGTTCAGCCCATGGCTGTTTGCTTATTTCAGCCCTCAGCTGTTTGCTTTTCAACAGAATACTAAAGTTTTGAGAGAACCCACAAGTACTGCTCAGCCCTCGGCTGTTTGCTTTTTAACAGAGTACTAAAGTTTTGAGAGAACCCACAAGTACTGTTCAGTCCTTACTGCTTTCTTTACGCATTTTAACAATGTACTTTAAAAAAAAAGTTTAAAAAAAAAGTTTAAAAAAAAAGCCCATTACCATAATGTATCTAAAACGGTCCTGTAACCTATTACAATAAGTTCTAATGCAACACTGCCTACCCCCCCTCCCCCTACACACACATATAGCTATCTTAAAAAAACTGTCTGAAAGATGACATACAAGAGACCTAAAAACCAAAAAAATCAAACACAAAGATGACTTACAGGGTTTAGGGACAACAAATACAAACAAAAACAAAACAATCGGAACAACAAAAAAGACAAACAAAAAAAACAATCACACAAAAAACGAGGTTTAGGGGATTCAATTTTGAGATGGGACCCAAGAAGAAAAACAAAAATTGGTTTACAGGAATCAAGGACATTTAACAAACACAACAAAACCAACAAATTACACACATACAAACACAAAACGAGGTTTACGGGATTCAACGCCACGCCAGGGACCTTAAACAGCAACAAGAAATAAAACAAAAAAACGGTTTACAGGAATCAAGGACCTTTAACAAACACAAAAAAACCAACAAAGTACACACATACAAACACAAAACGAGGTTTACGGGATTCAACGCCACGCCAGGGACCTTAAACAGCAACAAGAAATAAAACAAAAAAACGGTTTACAGGAATCAAGGACCTTTAACAAACACAACAAAACCAACAAAGTACACACATACAAACACAAAACGAGGTTTACGGGATTCAACGCCACGCCAGGGACCTTAAACAGCAACAAGAAATAAAACAAAAAAACGGTTTACAGGAATCAAGGACCTTTAACAAACACAACAAAACCAACAAAGTACACACATACAAACACAAAACGAGGTTTACGGGATTCAACGCCACGCCAGGGACCTTAAACAGCAACAAGAAATAAAACCAACAAAAAAACGATTTACAGGAATCAAGGACCTTTAACAAAAACACCACAAGAAGGGCAAAGCCCATACGACTCACATGCTTGACCTCGACCTTTACATGACCTTGACCTTCAGGGTCAAATAACTAAACCTAGCAATGACATCATACACTAAGAACTGCTTTACACATTTTTCCTACCAAAATACATGTGACCTTGACCCAAGGTCAAGTTTATCCAACACAAAGCTGTTAATTCAAGACATAGGAAGTACAATGGTGCTTATTGGCTCTTTCTACCATGAGATATGGTCACTTTTAGTGGTTCACTACCTTATTTTGGTCACATTTCATAAGGGTCAAAGTGACCTTGACCTTGATCATATGTGACCAAATGTGTCTTATGATGAAAGCATAACATGTGCCCCACATAATTTTTAAGTTTGAAACAGTTATCTTCCATAGTTCAGGGTCAAGGTCACTTCAAAATATGTATACAATCCAACTTTGAAGAGCTCCTGTGACCTTGACCTTGAAGCAAGGTAAACCAAAGTGGTATCAAAAGACGGGGCTTACTTTGCCCTATATATCATATATAGGTGAGGTATTCAATCTCAAAAACTTCAGAGAAAATGGGAAAAATGTGAACAATAGCTGTTTTTTAGACAACATTTATGGCCCCTGCGACCTTGACCTTGAAGCAAGGTCAAGATGCTATGTATGTTTTTTGGGGCCTTGTCATCATACACCATCTTGCCAAATTTGGTACTGATAGATTGAATAGTGTCCAAGAAATATCCAACGTTAAAGTTTTCCGGACGGACGTCCGGACGGACGGACGACTCGGGTGAGTACATAGACTCACTTTTGCTTCGCATGTGAGTCAAAAACTAACAAAGTAAACACATACAAACACAAAACAAGGTTTACGGGATTCTTAGTAATACAAACCATCTGTGGTTAGCCACTAAGTTTGTACAGAATGCCAGATTGTTTGGTTTGTAATACTTGTGATCGTCTCTTCAGCTGATATTGCTATTCGAATCGAGACCGATTCAATGGGTTGGTTGGTTGGGTTGGTAATGTTTGTGATTGTCTCTTCAGCTAATATTGTTATTCGAGACCGATCCAATGGGTTGGTTGGTAATATTTTTGATCGTCTCTTCAGCTAATATTGCAATTCGAGACCAATCCAATTGGTTGGTTTGTAATATGTTGATCATCTCTTCAGCTGATATTGCTATTCGAGATCGATCCAATGGGTTGGTTGGTTGGGTTGGTAATATTTGTGATTGTCTCTTCAGCTGATATTGCTATTCGAGATCGATCCAATGGGTTGGTTGGTTGGGTTGGTAATATTTGTGATTGTCTCTTCAGCTGATATTGCTATTCGAGACTGATCCGATGGGTTGATTTGTAATATGTTGATCATCTCTTCAGCTGATATTGCTATTCGAGATCGATCCAATGGGCTGGTTGGTTGGGTTGGTAATATTTGTGATTGTCTCTTCAGCTGATATTGCTATTCGAGATCGATCCAATGGGCTGGTTGGTAATATTTGTGATCATCTCTTTAGCTGTTATTGCTATTCGAGACCGATCCAATGGGTTGGCTGGTAATATTTTTGATCGTCTCTTCAGTTCATATTGCTATAGGCTGGTTAAGCCGGTAGCTCCAGTGCGGAGGAGGGTAAGGGGATGAGGGACAGGCCGATGCCTTACAACAGACTTGTAACTGTAACGTTGGCATGACTGATCACCATAGAGCACTGTCTTGTGTGACTGTAACGTTGGCATGACTGATCACCATAGAGCACTGTCTTGTGACTGTGATGTTGACATGACTGATCACCCACCATACAACACTGTCTTGTGACTGTGACGTTGACATGACTGATCACCCACCATACAACACTGTCTTGTGACTGTGACATTGACATGACTGATCACCATAGAGCACTGTCTTGTGACTGTGACGTTGACATGACTAATCACCATACAACACTGTCTTGTGACTGTGACGTTGACATGACTGATCACCATCGAGCACTGTCTTGTGACTGTAACGTTGACATGACTGATCACCAAACAACACTGTCTTGTGACTGTGACATTGACATGACTGATCACCATAGAGCACTGTCTTGTGACTGTGACGTTGACATGACTGATCACCATAGAGCACTGTCTTGTGACTGTGACGTTGACATGACTGATCACTATAGAGCACTGTCTTGTGACTGTAACGTTGACATGACTGATCACCATACAACACTGTCTTGTGACTGTGACGTTGGCATGACTGATCACCATTCAACACCGTCTTGTGACTGAAACATTGGCATGACTGATCACAATACAACACTGTCTTGTGACTGTGACGTTGACATGACTGATCACGATAGAGCACTGTCTTGTGACTGTAACGTTGACATGACTGATCACCATACAACACTGTCTTGTGACTGTAACGTTGGCATGACTGATCACCTTACAACACTGTCTTGTGACTGTGACGTTGGCATGACTCAGATCACCATACAACACTGTCTTGTGACTGTAATGTTGGCATGACTGATCACCATACAACACTGTCTTGTGACTGTAACATTGGCATGCCTGATCACCATACAACACTGTCTTGTGACTGTAACGTTGACATGAGCGGTTTTCTTTCAGTTTCAGTGTGGTACACAACAAGATGATATAATGTTTATTAGACCCTGTCAACCAATTGGTCATCTCAGGGTGACATTGTGTTCTTTTCTTTTTGTTATCAGTCCGTTTTCAGTGTGATGTGACCACGTGTGTAAAATCGGGAACAGTTGATAATGATGCCAAATTCACATCTCTCCTTTTGAGAGAAGACAGTCTCAGGACTGTCAGGCTATGTCACTGTCAGATGCAACACGGTCCAGCCCGCCCTCAAGCCCATCCAAACCAGCAGATATAATATTTATAACACCTTGTCAAGATGATATGGTATTTATAACACCCTGTCAAGATAATATGATATTTTTAACACCCAGTCAAGATGATAACATGTACAGTATTTATAACACCTTGCCAAGATGATATAATATCTACAACAGTCCCTGTCAAAATGATACAAGGGTGCATCTGAGTAAATATAGAGTGAAATAGATATTAAATGGAGCAGCAGGGCATTCTGTAAAAGCCCACTGTTAAAGTTTGGGAATCAATCATTAAAAGAAAATCATAAATTCTGATTTAAGTCACATCTGACAAGTTTGAAGTTTACTGCAAGTTTGGAACACCCACTTCCCCACGTTCTTGAAAACTGGTCCAAGATGAAATATTTTAGTAATGTACATGAATGCATACACACTTGCTGAAAATCAAGTATTCTTCATTTATTTATTTATTATATTTTGATATATTGATAACACCCTGTTCTGGTCATTTCAAGGTAACATTTTTCTTTTGCATTTTTTGTTTTTTTCCCCTCTCAAAATGAAGACTTTATTAGTCTGTTTTCTCTCTGATGTGACCTGAAGTGTGTATCGTATGGGATTATCACTGTTCTTCATGCCCGGTGTGGTACTTTAAGCAAACAGTCAAGAAAGCTGTTGTTGACCTCGGTATGAGATAACAGGGTCGAAGTACGTATAAACATTTTTTTAATTTCATTTCATAAGTAGGTGACTCATCATGTGTTCTTTCTTTATTTGGTGTTTAACGTCGTTTTCAACCATTCAAGGTTATATCGCGACGGGGAAAGGGGGGGGGGGGGAGATGGGATAGGGAAAAGGGGGGAGATGGGATAGAGCCACTTGTTAATTGTTTCTTGTTCACAAAAGCACTAATCAAAAAATTGCTCCAGGGGCTTGCAACGTAGTACAATATATTACCTTACTGGGAGAATGCAAGTTTCCAGTACAAAGGACTAAACATTTCTTACATACTGCTTGACTAAAATCTTTACAAACTTTGACTATGTTCTATACAAGAAACACTCAACAAGGGTAAAAGGAGAAACAGAACCATTAGTCGCCTCTTACGACATGCTGGGTAGCAACGGGTAAATTCTTTCTCGTCCCAACCAATATGGGACTCCCCCTAACCCGCGGGGGGTGACTCATCATGTGTGGCATCAATAGTTGTTGCTTTATATTTTTCCCTTCCACATAAGTTATGACATTGATGATTGTAGCATAAGACCATGACAATTACGACTGTATTACTTTTTGGTGATTATGAGGCCATTTTAAGCATTTCAGATCATTATGTATCATCTCTTTCAAATAAGTTCAATAATATCAAGGATTCCACCTGTAATATTCAAGTGTACTATGCTAGTGTTTTGTTTTGAAAGAATCCAATCCGCAAGTACTGTTTGGCCCATGCTATTTGCTTTGTGGTTTTCAACAGTGTACTAAAGTATTGAGAGAACACATGGGTACCGTTCAGCCCTTGGCGGTTTGCTTTGTGGTTTTAAACTGTAATAAAGTGTTCAGAAAACCCACCAGTACTGTTCAACCCATGGCTGTTTGCTTTTTTTGGTCATAGGAGGTTTGCTTTGTGGTTTTAAACTGTAATAAAGTGTTCAGAAAACCCATGAGTACTGTTCAATCCATTTGATGGCTGTTTGCTTTGTTTGGTCATAGGAGGTTTGCTTTGTGGTTTTAAACTGTAATAAAGTTTTCAGAAAACCCATAAGTACTGCATGTTCAGCCCATGGCTGTTTGCTTATTTCAGCCCTCAGCTGTTTGCTTTTCAACAGAATACTAGAGTTTTGAGAGAACCCACAAGTACTGCTCAGCCCTCGGCTGTTTGCTTTTTAACACTCCTTTCCCCTGCCTCACTGTCCTCTACACTGCCCTTCCCCTGCCTCACTGTCCTCTACACTGCCCTCCCCTGCCTCACTGTCCTCTACACTGCCCTCCCCTGGGGGCGCCCGTCCATGTTCCTCTACGTTTCTTAGCAGGGCTGTCACTCTCATCACTCCTCCTCTTTCTTCTAACAACTACCTGCTCCACCTCCTCACCACCAACTCCACCACTATGTAGTTTAAAAAAGTTGTCAAATTCGGCGATCAACTCAACAGTACAAAGTTTGACATTGAGCGGTAGCAATATACTTATCTGATTTAAACACTCCAGACTTTTACCTTTTTTATGATCTATAAAGATGGCTTACAGGGTTCAGAGACAAAAAATACAAACAACAAGAAATTCCTCCGAGGTAGGAAAAACACCCCCGTTGGTCAAAGGGAAATAACCATTCTCACTGCCACCAACTGAGAAGGTTATTTCCCTTTGACCATTAATATGTCCCTCTATAAGTCCTTGTAGAATCTTAATCCACCAATAACTCCCTAACCGTGTGTTTGACTGGTCCCAATTTTTGTAAGGACCGTCTCAGGAATGTATAGAACCTGTTCACCAAGTTTGGTGACGATCGGTCCGTTCATTCTTGAGATCTATATGCGAACACAAACAAACAAACAAACACATCGACCGAATCCTATACACACCCCTATACCGGGGGTGTAAAAACAACCTGAACAACAAACAAGTCGTGTAAGGCGAAAATACATTTACTATAAATTTAGTCAAGTAGCTGTCGAACTCACAGAATGAAACTGAATGCAATGCAACGCAGCAAGACGTATACTCGTAGCATCATCAGCTAATGTCCACCGCGCACGGCAAAGGCAGTGAAATTGACAAGAAGAGCGGGGTAGTACTTGCGCTGAGAAGGATAGCACGCTTTTCTGTACCTATCTTCGTTTTAACTTTCTGAGCGTGTTTTTAATCCAAACATATCATATCTATATGTTTTTGGAATCAGGAACCGACAAGGAATAAGATGAAGGTGTTTTTAAATTGATTTGGACAATTTAATTTTGATAATAATTGTTATATTTTTAATTTTCAGAGCTTGTTTTTAATCCAAATATAACATATTTATATGTTTTTAGAATCAGAAAATGATGAAGAATAAGATGAACGTAAATTTGGATCGTTTTATAAAAAAAATATTTTTTTTACAATTTTCAGATTTTTGATGACCAAACTCACTCATTAGTTTTTAAGCCACCAAGCTAAAATGCAATACCAAACCCCGGCCTTCGTCGAAGATTACTTGACCAAAATTTCAACCAATTTGGTTGAAAAATGAGAGCGTGACGTACAGTGCCGCCTCAACTTTCACGAAAAGCCGGATATGACGTCATCAAATTCAAAGACATTTATTGAAAAAATGAAAAAAACGTATGGGGATTTCATACCCAGGAACTCTCATGTCAAATTTCATAAAGATCGGTCCAGTAGTTTAGTCTGAATCGCTCTACACACACACACAGACAGACAGACAGACACACATACACCACGACCCTCGTCTCGATTCCCCCCTCTACGTTAAAACATTTAGTCAAAACTTGACTAAATGTAAAACGCAGACAACAACAAACAACAAAACAATCACACAAAAAAGAGGTTTACGGGACCTAAGAAGAAAGAAAAAAACAGTTTACAGGAATCAAGGACCTTTAACAAACACAACAAAACTAACAAAGTACACACATGTATACAAACACAAAACGAGGTTTTCGAGGTTTACGTGGACGCCAGGGACCTTAAGGGAAAGTAACGTTGCGCACAAAAGAAAATATTAGCTCCCAAACATTGCCTCCACGCACAATGTAAGGCATGGACTTAGAACAATGGCCGCAAGAACCGAGGGAACCGTGTTTTTGACTCGTTTCGGGAACCAAATCCTCTCAAATGTGTTCGTGTGCACACTATTGAAACTACAGAATATGAATCAAGTTTACTTATCACTGATATCTCTCGTCTGCAGCTGGATATATCCAAAGAAATATGACAGAAAAGCACTTCAAATCAGTGTCAGAGAGCAAGCGAACAACAACATACACATGTAGTACGGGATGATGGCTGACAATCGCGCGAGGTCACGCTGACCGAGCGCGGTACCCCAAGAGTTCACACGAGCGCCCTCGCTTCGCATCTCTTCAATATGTCTCTGTTAGCGCCTAGTATTGAGTAAACGCTGTTCCTCAACATTTAAATCAAAGTTATCAAAATGATTTCTCAGAATTTGTTTGTATGTTTGTGTTATTTTGTTGTTGTTGTACAGTTGTGCAACTTGTAGACATCTTCATCAAAGGGAATATTACTAGATATGCTGAGAGACAGCTAAAATGTTGATTTCATACTCTAATTGCCACTGGAGTATCTGGATGGCCCAACCCAAAGAGAAATTTGGAAAGGTCTGCATTGCTTGACACCGAACTCCTTTCTTTTTCAGATTGCTTTGATCAGTAAATATGACTGGCTACAATGACTTCTCACTTTGCGCTCTTTTAAGAATGTGTGTTCATTCACTCTCACTGCGGTTATTGGCCGTTATAAAGGTTTAAAACAAAATTACATTCTGCAAAATGTAAATGTACTCAACTATGGGAGCAAATGAACCATAAAAATCAATCTAAAAATACAAGCGAAGGTTTTTTGTTTGTGATTTGTTTTTAAACTTTAGTTGATCTGGCACTGAATCTTACACACGTAGGCTATGGAAACCCGATGTCTCATGTGGAAAATGTTGAACTGAGAATATAATAAATGAGAATCCGTCAATTAATTTCACAACAAATGTTCTTTGTAATTACAGGGACCTGTATTAAAAATAAGTAAAGAATGGCACTGGATTCTGAGCTATGAATCTAATTTTTAACACACTAAAAGTTCAAGATTACCATGATTTCCTACCATGCAAGACGGTATCATTGATCTAGCCCACCGTGACAATGCATGGTGGTTTTCATGCTGTGGCCACTCCGATGAATGATGGGACCATAACTCAAAGTAGGATTCAAAAATCTGATGGCAGTCACTAGCTGCCAGCATGTCTCTGCTGCCAGCGAGGAGTTCGCAATGAAAATATCTTTCTGAAGCCGGTAGGTGTACTGATAAATACTGTGCCTTACCTGTAATTGTTCCTTGAAGATTTTTCCTGTACTTACAGCCATCAATGTTTTTACACGTCTCGCACCCGCGGTCATTTCACACTGCAAATTGACGCTGTGCGCTTCAGCTGAGTGACTATCGCTCTCTAAGCCATGAGCTAAAGTTGCCAGTGACATGCGCGAAACTGAGTCACGTGCGACAAGGCAGTTAGAACCGAGTCATGTGTGAGTTGTGGTTCGGTGTCAAAAACCACCAAAGTGTGAAGCCTCCCCCCCCCCCCCCCCCCCTCTTTCTCTTCTTTACATTTAGTCAAGTTTTGACTAAATGTTTTAACAATGATAGAGGGGGAATCGAGACGAGGGTCGTGGTGTGTATGTGTGTGTGTCACGGGTGTGTGTGTCGGTACGTGTGTGTGTGTAGAGCGATTCAGAGTAAACTACTGGACCGATCTTTATGAAATTTGACATGAGAGTTCCCAGGTATGATATCCCCAGACGTTTTTTTTCTCTCATTTTTTCGATAAAATAATGTCTTTTATGACGTCATAAAAGTTGAGGCGGCACTGTCAGTCACACCTTCATTTTTCAATCACTGTCAGGGGCAAACGGTCCCATCACGATCACAGAAATGGAAATTTCGGCAATCACGGTCACAGAAAGGTAAAAAAAACACCAATCACGATCACGATTTAAAACCCTCTGGGGCCCTCGTGTGTGTGTGTGTGTGTGTATGTGTGTGTGTGTGTGTGCCGTCACTGTGTGTGTGTGTGTGTGTGTGTGTGTACGGTGCCGTGTGTGTGTGTGTGTGTACAAAGCATATCTAAAAAAAACCTATTGGACGTTTTATTGTGGGTGAAAATTGGTTTACACGTTTTTGAGAGCCACATGTACTTGCGCGTGTGTGTGTGTGTGTGTGTGTGTGTGTGTGCCGCGGCGTGCGTGCGGTGTGTGTGTGTGTGTGTGTGCCGTGTGTGTGTGCCGTATGTGCCCGGCTGCCGGTGTGTGTGTGTGTGCGTATGTGCGTGCCTTAGTGTACCCCCCCCCCCCCAATTCAAGACTTCCCCTGTATAAGACCTTGCTTTTTCATATACCTTATTCATGACCTGTGAAAAGGGTATACTTTTTTGTGCCAGTCGAAGGGTTGCCATTTCTAGAACGAGGCAGCTCGTTTCCGGAAATGCGACGCTTTGTTGGAAATCAAAATGAGGTTTCGGGAAATCCCGATTATTCCATCTCTGCCCCGGATTCTTACTTTGCGCCCAACAAAAAATGTGCGAGAATTCGCGAGAGGTTAGCAGACGAGCTTTCAAAATGGCGTCATCCAGCGACAAGAAGCTGTGTGAGGGACTGGAACATCTTCGCTTGGCTGACAAATGGTTCGATCCTTTACATTAAAAGGGATTTTAAGACATTGCCGACAGCAGATTGTAATTTAGAAAAGTTTTAGCTGTACAGATCTGGAATAAAGTTTTGCAAAGTCAAAAGTGAATGGAAGGAGGTGGTCACAGTCACAGTCACAGTGTTTTCATCAATGGTGTAACAAAATATTAAAAATAGGAGTGATTCATACAAATCCCTCTTAATACATGGTAAGACTAAGAATGTCAAGGCATTAAATGCACGTAGCAGGTTAAAAGTAATAATTTTACACGTGAACTGGAATGAATGTAACGCTGTGCCTGAAGCTTTTTCGTGAGTTAATAATGTTCTGCAATAATTAAGCTGTGATTTAAAAAAAAAAAAAAAAGACCATTTGCATGGTGCACATCAGACACACACAAAAATCACTCAAGTGAAGCAGACATTTGTATTTAAACTCATACAACCGCTGCTATTTGTGGATAAAATGATCCCTTCAGTTCTAATCCCACGGTTGACACATTTCTTAATTTTCTAGTATTCTACTCTTTGGTTATTTTGTGAGGGAAGCTAGGTAGCCCAGATGCTAAAATGTTCACTCGAAGTTCTGTGTGTTTGCCTGTCTGTTAGTTTCTCTTTCTCTCTGTCCCTCTCATTTCTTTTATTACAACTATACAACCAGGTACATCACTACATGCCATTTACTTGGACAGTATTTTTGTTTTTGTTTTATACTAAATAATATACCACATACATCATGTACTATTATTGTAAAATATATTTGAGTAAAACAAAACCTACAGACTTACCACGGAATATGTGACTTTCAGATTACTAATACTCTATGAAGGATCGAAGAGATGATATATTTGAACATTTTCAGATTTGACAATGGATGACATCAGTGTTACTTGTTCCGAGCCTCAGAGCACAAAAGATCTGTTGGACCTTGATTCAAAATATGTATAGGTCTGAATGTCTGGCGTTGCCCTAGTTTTACCAAATTGATGGTCAGATCTCCAACATGTCAATACTATTGGATGGTCAACCCGCCTGTTTTCAGCTGCAAATGTGTCATTATTGTTAATAAATCAATGTGTAAAACATTTCCTTCTCTGTTTTTCAGTATGAAAACATCATTTTTTAAATGGAAGCCAGATCTGGATGGCGCTGCAGATGAATATGCAAAAGCAGGTAAATCTCCTGACAGAGACATATTTTCAAGTGATCACTTTCTGTTTATTTTAACAAGAAACAAATGATTTAATTATTTTGGGCAACAAATTATGTTTACTGTTAGCTAAATGTGTGCAAAACATTCATTCAAATGAAAGGACCAAGATAAACAAGAACTGCAAAATGACACAGGCCTGTATGCTGAGTTAGTGATTGGCCAAAAAGACACGCCAGGCTTTTTACTGAGAGCTGGCTGATTTTTCTTCAAGCATTGCTTTCCAAGTTTGATCAGAGAGGTATTCATGAAATCTTTTCAATAACAATAATTCCTTGCAATATATCTTTCTTTTACCTTATTTTTTCTAGTCAGGAAAGATAATACAAACGAACTGTTTTTACTATCAGAAAATGTTTTGTTTCACTTTCAGCCACAGCATTCAAAAATGCAAAAGCTTTGGAGCAAGCCAAGGAAAGTTACATCAAAGCAGCTGAGACGCAGAAGGCAATGAACTCGTATCCTTTGTGTTTAAATTAGTGTGTGTGTTTGTGTGTGTGTGTGTGGAAATCAGAAATGTAAGTGGTGGGTGGAAACAAACGCACAAAATAAAAATAAATGCCTTTCTTAACTGATTAAAGTTGCTCTCCTGTTCAGTGTTGTGAGTTTGCATAATATTGGTATTAACGGTAACCTGTAAATGCAACACAGTCAAACATGCCCTAGCGACCACCTCTCGATAACGTCCACCACTTTCATTTATCACTACCCAGAGGATCCCCGACAAGCTTGTTTTCTGTATAATTTACCTTTCCATTGTGACGTACCCCCTGTCCATAACAACCTCTTTTTATCGTTCACTTAGGTTGTCATTATAGACAAGTTTGACTGTGGATGTCATTGAGTAGTACTTAGTCTGATAATAGTGGTATTTAGAAAATGTGATTCATTATCTGCAGTTTTAAAGGAACAACTCTGAAAAGCCTACAACTCCTTAACCGATTCCAGACCATTCCATGCTGCAAAGTAAGTAATACTTTTCTACACATACCACATGTATAATTTAAAACACCACAAGAAAAGACTAAGCTAAATCTGACAACTGAGAGACATAATTTCCTAATCATAGACAATTGTAAAAGTGGTTTTTTCTTTCAGAAAACAAACTTTGATGAATTATTTGATTTAATTCCAACCAACGTTTAAAAACAAAATTACGTTTAAAGACACCATAACAGTTACAAGAACCGAAGGAACTTTAAAGGTGTCTGTAACTCATTGCAAAGAGGTTTCTCTTTCTGGAAATTAAGTACTTTTGATGGTTTGAAGGTATTTTAGCACAACAGAATTAAGAATATGCAGCAGTAATTTTTTTGTCGGGACATCATCAGCGTATACCGTCATGGTTGTAGTGAACCGACCCTACCCCCACCTCCCATTTTAAGACTCCCTGGATTTTATATTTACACCCTTTGCAGATTTTTACAAAAAAATCCATTTGTAACCTCAGTTGATTTTCCTCCATTTTAAAACTCCTTCATTTCTGGGACCTGATTTTCTCCGATGTTTGAAGGGCTTGAAAGGGGGGTTCCACTGGACACTGATTTCATTCTTTTTAAAGGAGTTACGAGCAGGCGGGGTTACTATGCAAAGAGAACAAGGAGTATGATAATGCAGTGAAACTGATGGAGCTGGCAGCCCTGATGTTCCAAGAACACGGCACACCAGACACCGCCGCTCTCTGTTTGGAAAAGGCTGCCAAGTAAGTTTTGTTGATGATGTTTTAATGGTGTACGTGCTATTGTTTTTGTTAGTTTGTTTCTTTGGCTACTTCTCGTACATTGGCTTTATAAGAGTCACAATTCGGTACCGTCCTCAGTCACTGCCAGTGTCCAACCCATCTGATTCCCCTCTCTTCCTTCCTGAAGAGTGACTTTAGTGTGTTAAGGGCGCCAGTTCAGAGTGAAGAGAAGCCAGAGTTTTCTCACACATTGTACAGAAACTATAAGATGTCGCATAGAATTTATGTGTTTGTATTTCCTTTCCCATTTGAATGTGCGTGCATTTTACCTTCTTATTATATTTTAAGCATCTCCCCTTGCCATTGAGTGTTTTTTTCAAGTAACAATGTGCCGTGTGTTATGGATTTTGGTCATAGCTAGAAATCAGTATTTTACTTGTGCAGCTATCTCTTGTATAGCCCTGTAGAAGTGATGTCTCATACTAAAGGAAGAGTGAACATTTTGAGATTCATATTTTTGTTCAGTGTGACTGTGAGCCACAATTTACTGACAAAAATCAGGCTCTTGTACAATGATGACTATGCTTGCCCTGCCTTTTTTCTCCCAAATTAATGTATCATTCCTAAAATGGTAATCTGGATGGATGATCTCTTTTCAGGATGGTAGAGCAGGTCCACCCGGGCAAAGCCATCATGCTGTACAAGAAGGCCTGTGAAGTGGGAGAGGTCAGTTTTGTGCCTTGTGTTGAGTTTTGCTTTGTTAAATCCAACAACAACAAACTATTCATTTAAGTTCTGAATGTGCTTTCTTGGATTCAGAATTTACCAAAACCGAGAGCAGAAAGTCTTGGCATCAGTCGTGTTGATGTAATAAAAGTGACATTTGAAATGTTAACGGTTTTGTGGGTATCGGAGCACAATGTGTCAAAACTGCTTTGTTTTGTTTGCTTGTCTTTTTTGTGTGTATATGTGTGTGTGTGCAATATTTGAATTCTGAGCATGCAGTGATATACCTTTACTGATACCGATCATGTGACATGGGATAAGGAAATCTACAGATCAGTCCTGAGACATCCTGCTTGCTGGCTCGCGTACAGAGAAAATTTTTCCCTCTTTATCTTCACTCTCGCTTGCTGCAAAATCCCTCACGCGGAGTTGTTTTTTTGACAGGCCAGGCACTGGTTTTCCCTTGACTGAGATGTTTGTTTGACTCAGTGACTGACTGATTGAACAGTGGAATCCTACCTCCTTTTAAGACCCCCAATTTAATACTTTCTCACTTTTTAAACCCTGCTTTCTCAGTTTTTATGTTCATAACCTCTGTAAATTTGCCCACATTTAAAGACTCCCTCCTTTTTCAGACCTGATTTTCTTGGATTTATGGAGGTCTTAAGTATAAAAAAAAAAAAGGTCACTTATATAAAGGCTGTATAACGTCTTCTTATTTACAGATTTCTTTTGTTTTTCAACTTCGTTCATCTCACCCACAGTCATTTTGTCATTTTGTTGTTAAAATTTTTAGTCTTTCTTATTTGTTGTTATTGTGTAAAAGACTGCTTGCCTGTTTCTTATCAGTGTGAGGATCGACCAAGGCAGTCCGCGGAGGCTATTGGGAAAGCAGCCCGGTTGTTGGTAAAGGAAAACCGGTAAGACAATTAAAACTCAAACTGCCATAGTTATACATTATCGTAAGGTTGAAATAACATGTCTGTAGTGTCTGCTGATGTGAAAGAAATTATGAGTTGAAAAAGAAACAAGGGGAGAAGGGCTGTTTGGATACTTGTTATTGCAGATTTTTTTTCTCAATTTAAAATTATTTAAGGAGTTCCATTTTTATTTCGATGCAGCTATTTCATTCATTTTTTTGTCCTGTAAAGTTCTTATCAGGTTGCTGTCAAGGTTTACATCTAACAGTATGATACAGAACCTTGGTGTTGTTCTTGGAAAATAGGTTGGACATGGATTAAAAAAATGTATAGGTCCAAATGTTCCAGCTACGAAAACATTGTTCTGGCAGAATTCCTCCTTCATGTCAAAACTATCGGACGAGTCAAAACAATGTGTCAGATCAAACAAGTTAGGCATCAGTGACCACAGACTGAGACCTGAGAACAACACTGGAACCTCATAACATTATTCGCAGACCATGAAATTGCTCATTGGTTCTGTATTGCAGGTTTGATGAGGCGATTGAATGCCTGAAGAAAGAGATCGGGTACTATGCTGAAGTGGAGGGCTACGCACAGATCCGCAAACTGGTCATGGGCATCATCCTTATACACCTGCACCAAGAAGACTTTGTTGCTGCTGACCAATTCTTCAGAAGTGCTCTCAGGTAAGCTGAGCATGTTGCTCACTGGACTGTAAAATCTTTAATCTAGGTACTTAAAGACAGCTTCTTTTGAACTAGAGTTCTCTAGACCTGCCATTTTTTTTTCTTTCGGCATAGCAAATGATGTTTTAGTTTAGAACTGGCTAAAATGTATTCGCTCATCCACATTTAGGCTATTTTGCACAAGAATATATACATTTTTCAAAAGTTAATTCAGAAAAAAACCATAAAGGCCAACAAAGAGTGTCTGCAGTGTTGCTTTTCAGTGTGGACAGTGTTTTATTACACACATTCTGACAACTACACGGAGTGAGAATCAGTAATGAGTAGCAGGACTCAGAAGAAAGAGCAAACTGTTGTATGCTTGTGATTATGTGTTTGAGCGTATCATATCTAAGTGTGGCGTAACAGCATGGCAATTTGTGTTAGAATGTAGCATGCTGGTTGCTACGCTGAAAACATAACAGTTGGCAGCTCTGTCTGTTACCTGATAATTTGCCAAGTTCTAATCATTGAAGCTGGTTTTTCCAATAAAACATAAGACTCCCAAATTTCAGCTTTACCTGTGAGCACTTCAATGCTGGAAAAAATATACACTATCGGAGGATAAAAGTCGCTTGTTCATTTTAAACTTTGTTATTCTCTCAGGTGCAATAAGAGTAGTTCCGCAAAACTCTCACCTAGTTGTGTTGCATATGTCGTTTACATTTAGAGTGCTTACGTCCCTCTGTTTCTCATGTGCACGTTTTACCTAAAAGCTGCATTTTCACTCAAATTTCTATTAAACTAATAAATAATCAAACTGATAAACTGAAACACTTTGTTGACTTACACTCAATCAGAGTAAGTGTGTGTTTCTTCTTCTTCTTCTTCTTCTTCTGCGTTCCCGTTGCCATGCTAGACTGTCAAAGTTGTTGATGTGGTGAAGTCTGCAGTTTTTGCCTCAGGAACTCCACTAGGCCCCGCAGTTTCTCCTTCAGGTCCACAAGTGTGTGTTTGATTTTAAGGTGTACTATGGAAATTGATAGTTTTAGCTGTTGGTTAACCAGTTTTCTAAGCTTACTAAATAAAATGTGTTTGTGTTACAGTTTCCCAGAGTTTGGATACAGTGAAGAGGGAGGAGTCTTGCAGGACTTGTTGAAAGCTTACGATGACGGGGACGATGATGCTGTGCGCACAACACTGTCTCTCCCCCTCTTCAAGTACATGGATAATTCCGTGAGTACATTGCTTGTTTTTCTGGTGATGGTTTGGTGACCTCCAGAAATGCTGCGAGAATGTTTGACCCTTGTCAAATTTTATGGTGACACTGACAGTGGGGTTGTGTTCTAGTCAAAAACGGAAAATACGATTTTTCTCAAACGTTTTTGTAGCTACAACCTTGAAACTTCACACACGTTGGTGGTTTGATGACCTACTAACATGCTGCGAGTCTAGTCGACCCTTGGCTGATTTCAAGGTCAAAGTGGAGCTGCATTTGGGTGAGAGAAAATAAGAAGAAAAGATTATCCATTCAGTGAGCATTTGCTTTTCTTGTTAACTTTCTTATGTGCTTCAGTTATTTTAAGTCAACAGTTTTCTTTGCTTATTAATACCTCAGTACTCATATATACTTCAATGTGAAGCATTTTCTATCACATACTGTTGTTCAAAATTTAGTGTTGTTCTGTCCACAGTTTTCCAAGCTGGCGCGGGACATGAAGGTGCCCATTGGTCTTGGAGGTGGAAGTGGAAGCAAGTCACCAATGGGTACAAACAGCAGCTCTGGTCCAGCCGAAGATAATGAGGATGAGTTTCCTGATGGACTGTGCTGAGAAAAAAGCAATAAGAACTTTCCTTGGTGTGAGCAGAATCGCAGTAGTCTACAGGGAGGAGAACTAGCTGTGTGTGTTAATGGTTTGAAAAGACATTGTGTTGAGAGAACTATATCTGCACTGTATGAGTTTCAGAAGTGGAACTGTATGGTGCTGATAGCTTAAGCTGTAGAAACGGACCAATGTGCAATGGGAGTCTTATTTGTGATGATCTCTTAACCAGGTGTTTCTATGAACAAACTTTTTCCTAATGACAGATGCCATTTTCAAATTTAAAAACATTTGATAAACAAATGGCTAAGTATTACTGATTATAGGAGGACATGGTGTTAGTGCAGGCATATGGAAATTAATCCCTGTAGGAAGTCATCACTGCTGATTTCAGCAAGGTTTGTGAATACATATAGATTTAAGAGTATTTGCATTAAGGGTTGACTTATTTAGTTCCTTGACAGATTTCGTTTCCAGGATACAAGTATCTACAATCATGCATTGTACGTATAGTTCATCTTCCTGCAAGAAGAAAAGCTGTAGTATTGTATATGCACGTTTGCTTGCTCAGGTTTGCTGTCAACAGTTTAGTTCATAATATCTTCACAGCTGTGTACAGTTGCACTGTAGTTGTCGCAAGTAACATGCAATTTACTGACACCATATCACAAATCTTCCTGTCCTTACGTCCGGTTCAAATTGTTGAAAAGTCTGTGATGGCTGAGATAATAATGAAGTCCATGTTAACATCATAGTCAAAAGTCCACAGAGTTTGCTCAAACTGTCTCTGGTCCCATTATGTGTATACTTTGCAGAATTGTTTAACAAGATGAAGACATTGGTTACCGAGTTACACAATCTTGAAACCATTTTTTCTTCACAAACACAAATTAAATTACATATCTTACCCAACTCACATATAGCAATTAACCCATAGTTCAGTGCTGATACCGCTGTACGCGTCCCCTTAGCAACAAGGAAGACGCCTCTAAAAAAGAGTGACCGAGACCCGTAAGGGTATCCAGGCCAGCCCGTAAGGGAGGCTGCCTTCCATATGCGCGCGCATATGCCGCCATCTTGTCATTCTACTCTCAGCGCTCAGTGGAGCTGGTCGTGTTTGGTACGCTCCGGCTGTGTTTTCAGCCTACTTGCTTGGTCTTCCAGACCTGGTTTGTGTTCCCCTTGGTGTCTTCTTGTCACCGGACTTCGCATTTGCTGTTGAGGTGAGATCTTTCCATTTTTTACCTGAATTTTGGCGGCATTGTTGGCTTGTTTTCGGACTTACAAAATTTTTTCCAAATTTGTTTGTGAGTTGTTTTCATCATGGCCGACAATGCGGACGGGAAGAGGTCAACATCTAAACATGTAGCTGCTTCGCCCTCTCCTGTTAAGAAAAGCTCTAGAAGTTCTAGAAGTTCTAAAACGCACGGCGATACGCCCGTGTCTCTTTCGGGTTCAGAATCCAAAAAATGTAGTGATGTTGTTGTTGGCGTGCCCGGAGTTTCCGGTTCGTCTGCTAAACCTACGGAGAAGCCCTTGCTCGGGGTTAAGCATGTTGTAGGGGATGTCTCGCCTGTAGGTTCTGGGCTTGCATCTGCGGATTTTGCTTCTTTGCTTTTGACATTAAGCTCTCAGGTTTCGGCCTTAGCGGCTGAAGTTTCGTCAACTAAGGCGGAGATACGTGCGCTGCCGGCAGGTGTCGGTGGTACGTCGTCGCTGGCCAGTGTGCGTTTGCCTCCCTCTGCTACTGTTACGAGGGCGGACGTGCATGCGTCTCAGGATGGGATTTCTCAGGCTCCCGTGGGGTCTCCGGCCGGTGTCCGTTCTTCTTCACAAGGTATGTGCACTCCACGTGAGCGTTGTCTTGAGGGAGTAGCCTCGGGTCTCATCCCAGGTGAAAGTTCTGAAACATCGGCTGATATCCACCGCTTAGTCGGGGTGTCAGTGGGTGCGAAGGGCCCTGACAAGCGAACAGATGTTCCTATTCTTCCTGACCGTAGTCAGGTTGAAGGGCATCTGCTTCCGCCCAGGGGGCAGGAAGTTGGTGGTAGTATGGCTGGCTCTGGACTTGACTCTGTTAGTCAGTACGGGGACCAGTCTCCGGAGTGCATGGAAGGGCACGAAGGCTACCTGGATGACGGTGCCGCCTCTCAGGCTGAAGGTGCTGGATTCTTTTTGCCACGGCAGCTGCCAGATGCGGTGGCTCTGGCGGCTGGAGTGGCTTCGAAATATCTCGAGGAGGAGGTGGCGGTGAACAAATCTCAGTTTGTCCATCCTCCTTCTGCCTTAGGGGATTTCAGGAGTGCTAAGGAACCGAAAAGTTCGTTCCGATTCCGGGAGTCCCCCTCTGTGGCGGTCGAGATGTCGAAGGTTTTTGCGAAAGGTCGAGCTATGTCCGATGCCTTTCCGCTGTTGTCACAGCATGGGGAGGCGCCGGAGGTGGTGGGCCCTTGGTTGGCTAAAGCGGGTCAGCACGTTCCTTGTTCTGCGCTCTCAAAGAGCTCTAAACTGTCGGTTCGTCCCGTCGCTCTACTTGACTCTTTCGCTTTGCCGAGATCAGTTCTACCGGTGACTCCGGAACTGCTTTCTCTGCGGGAGGACGGGTATGCCAGGGATAGATCAGTCCCTTACACGGAGTCTGCTCTTCAGGCTTTGGAGGAGACGGGTAGATCTCTGCTCGAGTTGGGTTCCGTCTCTAGTTCTCTCCAACGCTCTTTGTCTAGGTCTATCGCTTCATCGTTAGACCCGTTTGAGTTCCGTTACGACGCCTCCCAGGAGGATGTGACAACTCTGTTGGCGACGCTTGCCAAGGTCTCTCAGGAACAATTGAGCTTGGCAGCCAGGCTTTACGGGCATGCTGTACATTCCCGCAGAACTGCCTTTTTGGCGGGTTCAAAGATCCGAGACAGGGGTACCATTGACAGACTTAAGGTATCCCCGTTTACGGAAGGGTCGCTGCTGGGTACTTCCTCTTTGGACGCTTTGCAGAAGGAAACCCAGGACGCTAGGGATCTGGCTATTGCAAGGATTGCTCACCAAGGCTTTCAGAAGGTTCAGAGCAAGCCTACCTCCCAGAGTAAGGCTCAGCCTTCTTCGTCTGGGGGGGGCAAGATGCAAAATCAGTCCACCTCTTTTCGGGGTAGGGGGCGAGGCGCGCCTTACCAGAAGAGAGGCTCCTTTGGGGGTTCTCGGGGGTCGGGGCACAAGCCTCACCCCCAATGAGGGTCTCCCGAGCCACTATTCCCAGTAACCCCCGCCGTGGTGGCGGCGGGTGGCCCCTCCAGGGCCTTGGCCGCCTGGACACGCCTGGTGTCCAGCCGGTGGATTTTGGGAATAGTGCGTTCGGGATTCCGTCTCCTCTGGGCAGAGGGGAAGGCACCTCTGTCCAGGATACCTCCGCCTTTCAGATATCCCGCGGACCCGGAAGCCAAGTCAGCCGTTCATGCGGAGGTGGCTTCCCTACTCCTGAAGGGTGCGATAGAGGAAGTTCGAGATCGAGAGTCCCTCGGCTTTTACGGCAGGCTGTTCGTGGTGCCCAAAGCCTCAGGGGCATGGAGGCCTGTTTTGGACCTGTCCACCCTGAACAAATACCTACGGGTAGTCAAGTTTGTCATGGAGACTCCTCTCTCTGTAAGGGAAGCTCTGCGTCCGGGAGATTGGGCCACGTCGGTGGATCTCACCGACGCATATTTCCATGTGCTCATGCATGTTCAAGACAGGAAATGGCTGCGCTTTCTGTGGGGCGAGAAAGTGTTTCAATTTCGGGCACTCCCCTTCGGGCTTTCCCTGGCCCCCTGGATCTTCACGCTGGTCGTTCGCCAGCTTTGCTCCCTTGTCAGACAAGAGGGGGTACGCCTACGGGCGTATTTAGACGATTGGTTGAATCTGCATCAGGACCAGTGCATGTGCAGAACTCAGACTGCGAGGGTTCTCGACCTGGCGGCTCAGCTGGGCTTTACAGTCAATCTAGGGAAGTCAGAGTTAGAACCATCCCAACGCTTCACTTACCTGGGCATGGATTTCGATACGGTGGAGTGGTTAGTCCGTCCCTCTCAAAAGAGGGTGGACAAGCTTCAGAACTTGGTTCGCTCGTTGAAAGGAAAGAGTGTGTCCACGGCCCGGGAGTTGTCCTCCCTACTGGGGCAGATGGAATCGATGGCTCCCCTTGTGCCTCTAGGCAGGGTCCACAAGAGGCCGTTTCAGGCGGCTTTGAGGAGGCAGTGGGACCAAGCCTCTCAGGGCTGGAATGTTCGCATAGGACTGGGGAGTTGGTTCAGCAACACTACAAGTGTCTGGCTGCTCCCCTGGGTCTCTCAGGGTGTTCCGATCGTTCCTCCGGCGCCGGAGAACATTCTTGTTACAGATGCATCCATGACAGGCTGGGGTGCTCATCTGGCCGATCAGACAGCCTCAGGTCTGTGGGATCTCTCCCTAGCTCCACAGCACATAAACGTGCTGGAGCTGGAGGCTGTGTCTCTGGGTTTACAGGCTTTCCTGCCGCTTCTGGGGGGCAGTCATGTTCAAGTCCACACGGACAATACGACTGTGGCCGCTTACATAAATCGGCAGGGGGGCACACGCTCGCAGAAGCTGTCGGAGAGCGCTTGCCGTCTGTTGGTTTGGTGCAGCTCGCACAACATACTTCTCTCAGCGAAGTACCTGAAGGGCACGCTCAATGTTTTGGCGGATGCCCTCAGTCGGGGGGACAAGGTTCTGCACTCAGAATGGACCCTCTCCCACCAGGCGTTGGACCGCCTTTGGGTTCAAGTAGACAAGCCTTGCATAGATCTGTTTGCAACGAGATTCTCCACCAGGCTTCCCCTTTTCGTCTCACCGTTCCCGGACCCTCTGGCGTGGGCGGTGAACGCGTTGGATCTGGATTGGTCAAATCTGCAGGCTTACGCTTTTCCTCCGTTTTGCCTGCTAGGGAAGGTAGTAAGAAAAGTGGATCTGGAAAAGCCAGCGCTGGTGCTGGTTGCTCCTCTTTGGCCCAGCCAGCACTGGTATCCGGACCTTCTGCGGCTGGCAGTGCGCCCACCCATTCCTCTAGGCGTTCGAAGGGGCGACCTGTTACAGCCCAGGTCAGGGGTCCCGCACGAGAATCCGCAAGCGTTGCAGCTTCACGGCTGGATTCTGTCAGAATCGCTCTGCGTCGTGCCGGGGCCTCGGCCACAACTTTGAAACTGGTACAGAAAGCACACAGAGACTCAACTAGCTCCGTTTACTCTTCTCATTGGGCTGCATGGGCCAAGTGGTGCTCTGAGAATAAGGTTCAACATCTTTCCCCAAGGTCCATGGAGGTAGCCAACCACCTCTCTTGGTTGGCTAGTAGGGGGGTCTCTCCTTCTTCACTGCGAGTTAGAAGGTCTGCGATTTCTTCCACTCTTAGACAGCTCGGTCGCAAGATCAATCTTGACGGTGTCATTTCAAGCGTGCTTAAGGGAGCTGCCCTTGACGCAGCTCTCTCAAGATCACAGCTCCCTGCCTGGGATCTGTTTGTGGTTCTCCGTTTCCTTGCATCGGAGGACTTTGAGCCTCTCCGGTTGGCTAGTTTACCTAATTTGACGAGAAAAACTCTGTTTTTGGTCTTGCTTGCCACGGCTAGGAGGGGTAGCGAGGTGCACGCACTTTCTGGTCTCGCTAAAGATATTTCCCTGGAGAGGGATGGCTCCTACTCTTTGAGATTTACGTCTAATTTTCTCGCTAAAAATCAAAAGCCCGGTCAGGCTTCGCCTTGCATTCGTATTCCACCCTTGAGCGATATACTCGCTCCTGGAGACCCCGATCTGTCAAATTGTCCTGTCAGGGCGTTAAGCAGCTACCTGTCTAGGTCTTCGCCGATTCGCTCGGAAACTCAGAAATTATTGTTTATATCCCTCAACACTGTGCGAGCGAAGGATATCTCGAAGGTCACCTTGACTAAATGGGTTTCACTGACCATTAAGCAAGCGTATGGATGGTGGCAACGCCAGTCTGGCGAGGTCAGGGCGGTGCTTCCTCTTACGTCAGCCAGGACGCACGAAGCGAGGGCTTGGGCGTCTTCTGTGGCCGTGCTTCGCTCAGGGCGCCTATCAGAGGTCCTGGCGGCGGCTTATTGGAAATCTGAGGACGTGTTCATCAATTTTTATTTGAGAGACATTGCTGCAAGGCGGCAAGATGGCAGTGCGGCTTTGCCGGCTCTCGTGGCTGCAGGGCAGGTCCTGCGGTCTTAAGTTGGTAAGTACCCTCCTCCTATAGTAGCAATCTGCTATATGTGAGTTGGGTAAGATATGTAATTTAATTAAAAATTTTAGTAATAAATTTTCATTTGATTAATATACTTACCCAACTCACATCGTTTATTCCCTCCCGCCTCCCCGCTGTGGGGGGTATGGGGGTCTAAAAAAGTAGTGAGTTGGGCTTCGTGTAGAATGACAAGATGGCGGCATATGCGCGCGCATATGGAAGGCAGCCTCCCTTACGGGCTGGCCTGGATACCCTTACGGGTCTCGGTCACTCTTTTTTAGAGGCGTCTTCCTTGTTGCTAAGGGGACGCGTACAGCGGTATCAGCACTGAACTATGGGTTAATTGCTATATGTGAGTTGGGTAAGTATATTAATCAAATGAAAATTTATTACTAAAATTTTTAATTACTGCTCTTACCAAGTTTGGTGACACTGTTGCATCAAGTAGGCCCAAAAAGTCAAAGCATGCAGTAATTGCATTGTACATGTACTCAAATGGGAAAAAGAGGTGAAGAAAAATATGAAGTGGTAGGAAATTCCAGTTGCTGATTTGGTTTTGTAGTTTTCAGATTTTAGTTCGAAGAACATTGTAAATTACTGATTAATGATAGGGTCCTTGCTTACAAATCCCTGATTTACTAGTACAACAGCCCGAACTCCCACTGTACCACGTTTTTCTTTTTCACAACAGAATTGTTTGACCTCGGAAATAAATGGGTCTTAAATTACTTTTTTTCAGAGGAGCGTTCTTGTATAATTTCTTATAAAGCAGTAGCAACAAGAAGTTTGCTGTCAGGAAAGAAAAATTGCTAGCATTTGCTAAAACTACAGTTTGAATATTACCATCCTGAAAGATAGAAGGCAAGGAAAACAAATCATACCAGACAGTGTTCTCAGCTGGACAAACTGTGTGCCATTTCTTTACCTCTTTACTCATGGTTTGTACCATTGTATTAGTGAACATTTATCCTCGCATACAATTCTTTTTTCATATGTAGTTTGTGCTTAGATGTTGCAAAGTTAGTTACATTTTGAGAGAAATTGAAACATAATGTTTCCCACTCATACCTCTCTGTTCATTTGATTCTGTGTGTGTTTCAATTCCATATGTAAAATCCACTGAATCAAATCTCCTTCCTTGGCATTATAGCGACACTTCTGTTGGTGACTTTGGCCTCAATGATTGATTGATTGATTGATGTTTTAGGAATTGTTTAAAGTGTGTCGTCTCTTATCTATAGCTGCTGAATTTTTAGGGATTGATATATTTAGATTACCTGTGAGTTTAAACTTTATGAATGTGGTACATGTTTACATAAACCTCAACGTTTTCAGCAACTGAAATTGTTTTTTTGTTGTTTTTTTGTAAAGAGAATTGTCCTGCCCATCTATGAAGTAAGGGTCTCCCAATAAGTGAACGGTTGGCAAAGAGGGGTATGAAGAATGTTGGTTTTGGAGGATCTAGGAATACACGCATGCAGGAGAGAAAAAAAAGGGTAGCCCCGTACTGTCTGGCAGCCCGCTTCCCCCAATGAGAAAGCAGCCTGAATTTTCATGAGGGTAATCTCGCAGGACTCTATGATACCTTTTTCTCATTATTTTTCAAAAACATGTTTTCATAATGCTTGAGGTGAGTGAACTTTTCAAGAACGGATGGTAACAGTTTCTGTTTGAGAAGAAGAATAAAAGCTTAATCGTTTTGGGTAGGTCAATGAAAAGGAGAATATGTACAAGCTGACAAATGATCCAAGTTCAATATCGAGCTTCAATTGCTAACAGCTCATTTTGTTCTGCTTTTCATTTTTATTGCATTCTGCCTGAGTTTATCGTCAACGTTTTTGCCTGAACAGATGCATGTTGGAAGATTTGCATGTGCAAAACTTAGGGTTAGGGACGATAAGGATGCCAAATGTGCTTCGAAGACTTGATAAGTTTTGCGCGGAAAAAAGCTGCTATTTCGTTATTTTCAGTGTTTTTTATTTTTTATTTTTACTGGAGCATCATGCACATCTAGAAAATAGGAAATACACCAAACTAATTTGTTAAAATTGATACACCAACTTCTAATCAGCCAGTGAAGGCAACTTTAGAAAAAAAGATTTTTAAGTTTTTTAAAACATCGGAGAAAAAAGAAAGAACAGAATTTCGGTGTATAAGTGTCAGCTAGTCTTTCCGATTATAATAGCTTTCTACGTGTAATTGTGTAGCTTTTTGATGAATTGTACATTTCGTTTGTCATTCAATTTAAGCATGTGTGTATAATAAAATCTGTAAAATTGTACATAGTTTTCAAGTGGATGTACTCCAAATGTTTGGTGTAAAAATCCTTGGTGTACATTTTTAGGCCAGGCTGTGATCAGTGACAGTGTTTTAATATGTGGTTAGTTGAAAATCCTGGTTATTTTGTTCTGTTGTACAAGAGAAATGTGGTTCTAACAGTTTCAGGTGTGTGTGGGTGTGTGTGTGTGTGTGTGTGCGCACGCATACTTGCATGTGTGTATGAGAAAGAGAGAGAGAGTTTGTTTCCTAACTTATTGCTTGTTTGTTTCAGACATGCTTCTGGTATATTAAAATATGTTCTTGGATGTTTCTAATGGGTTTTTCCTTCTTAAATACCAACAATGGTTTTGTGTCCTCAATGAGTATTCTGTTATAGCTATGCATTTGTTCATCCTTTGTTTTAACATGTTCCGAGGCAGGTGTGCATGTGTATCAGTTGTTGATAAATAGTTCAGTCTATGTACCTTTGATGTACCGGTTTCCCACTTGTCATTCCAGTCTATTTACATGTACATGCAATTTCTCTAGTCTCTTAATTGTTTCTTGAAGTCTGCTTCCTTTCCTTTCACACAGTATTTAGTTTTTTCTTTGTATGTGTGTAGTTACTTTTATTTTTTGTTAATGAACAAAATGACATTATTACAAGTTCTTGTATGTTGCTGATTCTACAAAAGATGTTTTCAACTTACCCAGAAAATGACCAAACTGTACAAATGTTCTTTTATTTTATTTTATTCGTGTATTGATTTATTTACATATTGATTGATTTATTGTCAGTTCCAATTCCCTGTTCATGTCTTTGTGTATTCATTTACTTGTTTATTCCTGAAATTGCAGAATGCAGTGACTTTTGTATGGCTGCTTATCTTAAACATCTGAATTGAAGTGCATCTTTCATTGATTTTTGTGTAGATCATAAAACTTAGCAAGACATGTAGGTTGCTCTTGCTCATTTCTGTTTGTATGCAAAGGAGGAACATTTAATATAACATTTACAACAACTTTGTAGTTTATAGAAACAATAAACATTGCTTTTTCATGCCATAATCACGTGCTTTATTTCTATTTTGCATGACACTGGTGTGCTTAGTTTCCAGTGTGTGGAAGACTTGTTCATTTCTTCTCTACGGTCGAACCTCTTTATACCAACACCTCACAGGACTGGACGATAAGCGTCATCATAAGAAGTTGGTCATTATAGAGTATCTTTTTCATAAACCTCGCTAATTGACTGATACTACTACTCTGGTTTACAGAAAACACATCTCTCTTTCTTTCTCCCACTCTTACCCCCCCCCCTCCCCCACACACACAGTTTCCCTCTAATGCTATTAGTATTAGTCAAACACATGGTCCAGTTTTCAAGTTGAGACTTTACTAAGACAACTGGCGCCTCTGGTCAGCGGTGACATGTTATGGCAATAAATAATAACACATGCCTGCTGCAGCTACATCGTCACTTTATATGGGTATTGTTATTCCACTGTACAACTTGTTCACAACTTATCAATAAACATAATCAACTCAGCCTATCTTCAAATACAGAAGAACCCCCCTTTTAAGGAGTAAAAAATCGGATCTTACAAGTAAGGGAGTCTTAATATAATGTTCTTTCTTTCTTTATTTGGTGTTTAACGTCGTTTTCAACCATGAAGGTTATATCGCGACGGGGAAGATGGGATAGAGCCACTTGTTAATTGTTTCTTGTTCACAAAAGCACTAATCAAAAAATTGCTCCAGGGGCTTGCAACGTAGTACAATATATTACCTTACTGGGAGAATGCAAGTTTCCAGTACAAAGGACTTAACATTTCTTACATACTGCTTGACTAAAATCTTTACAAAAATTGACTATATTCTATACAAGAAACACTTAACAAGGGTAAAAGGAGAAACAGAATCCGTTAGTCGCCTCTTACGACATGCTGGGGAGCATCGGGTAAATTCTTCCCCCTAACCCGCGGGGGGTAGTAAGGGAGTCTTAACATAATGTACATTTAGTTAAATTAACAGACATTGTCAACAGAATGTCTGAAAAAGTACGGTCTTAATGGGGGGGAACCATTTTTTCACACAATAAAGAGATAGTTATGTACTACAGGACTGCAACTATCAGGGAAGCTGATTAATCAAAATTCGGGTTTTTAAATTGATGGCACAATGAATGATACAAGTTTGTATGCTTTTAACAACAGCACATTTTCACATGTTTTATCCCCGATATGGGAAACAAAAATGGTAGGTATGCAAACTTACAACTGAAGGTGGACAGCAGAAACATGCTTAAATTACATACACTTAAAAAATCAACACTTCAAACTATCTACTTTTTTTGGTCTTGTTTCTTCCTTCCTTTATCTCCAGAATTTTTAACAACATTTTTAATCTTCCTTCTTTTTTTTTTATATATACCGAGAGGCATAAATTCCGCAAACTGAACTTTAAAAAATCACAAAAAATCAACTCAGTGGTGAATGTTTTCAATGTTTGAATATTTTATTTATTGGCCATTTTAGTGTTTATAAACCTTCGCTTTATTGATTTTGAATAGAACATCATGAAATGACAATTTTTCAAAAAAAGTGACTGAGTCCAAGCGCAATGATTTCGGAAAACGTTCAGTGTTCATCACGTTCAATGCTTTGGCCAGCTCAAAGCATCCCAATCGCTTGCTGTCTCTCTCCTTCATCAAGTCGTGGCATGATTGCGATATCTGATACAG
Organism: Littorina saxatilis; assembly: GCF_037325665.1. NCBI lineage: Eukaryota > Metazoa > Mollusca > Gastropoda > Littorinimorpha > Littorinidae > Littorina > Littorina saxatilis. The sequence continues at coordinate 56,758,247 of NC_090245.1, forward strand.
CCAAACAGCCAGTTGCATTTTATAGGGCCATACACTATCTTTTTTACGTTACTGTCTCCCGTTCAGCCCATTGTCTTTATTAGCACAGTGAGCTGTGGCTGGATCAGCAATACTGCAAAGCGCACGCTGACAGCGTGAAACATTTGCTCCGACACTCAAGATGTCAACTACAAATTACAGGTTCAATCTGATTTTTGTTTGAGAGCAAAATCGTTCAATGTACTATTTGCAGAATTTATGCCTTTCAGTATACATATTTGAAATATCATCTCAGACAAAGGTCCCCGAAAATAATGAAGTTAGGATTACATGTACATGTATACTTACACTAGTATTGTAACTGTTCTCTCTCCTCCCTCAAACAGACAGAAAGGGAAAAGTAAGTTCCATTCAATTGCAATTCTTTGGAATCTAATCTGTGTCTACAAAATATTAAAAAAATAAAAAAATTAAAAACTCCGAACTGTTCATTATCGGTAAAAATAGAACTTGCAAATATTTTCAGTTAACAAATCGGCTACTATTTTTTTTTTGAAAGAAAAAAGATAATCTGCCCAAACCTACACAAATTCCACACTGTTGTTTATTTCTTGTTCCTATTCTCAGCAAATGCCAACTTCCTTCAAATCCTCGTAACTTCAAATCTTTCAAAGAAAATCTAAAACAGTAAAAGCCATTTAAATCAAACAGTTAGGCCTGATTCAATTGATTTGAAGCAACTAAATTGAAGTTAACAGTCTTCTTCAAAAGAGCCCGCAAAAAGCGCCGCGTTAAGTGACAACTATTTTCATTCTGTCATACTGGCATTTGGATGTTTTCATTAAACAATCTTGCACTGGGACAACCCTTCTGCCTTATTTCGCGCAACAAGTACATGACATCAACATATTTAAAACAATATAAATGCCACACTTTAAGACTGTCCAATATAATAAAGCTTCACACAACCACTTCATTCATATCTTGGAACCACCTGATTGGTAAAAAATTCCTTTACATATACTCACAACAACAGTAAGTGTGTGTAAAATCAATGGATTGAAGACATAAATCTGTTACCTTTAATAATTACATGTGTATCCAAAAAAAGAACTCATTCTCCTTCCCATTCCAGTTATATCCTTATCCACTTAATTGTTAAAACGGCAAAATTTACAACAAAAACACTCATCACAACCAGTACAATGCCTCCAGGAACAAACAGCAACTGTGATCACACAAGCATACCAACATAAACAGGATAAAAACCTCTGTATAACTATGTACATGCAGAGTAAATATCCTTAAATGAATGATGAGTTTGCAAAATAGTCTGGCTTTCAATTTCATAAAATTAAAGCAAACCATTTAAGTAAGGATACACGCTTCTGAATGTGAAGTAGTTCTTTCTTTCTTTATTTGGTGTTTAACGTCGTTTTCAACCACGAAGGGTTATATCGCGACGGAGAAAGGGGGAAGATGGGATAGAGCCACTTGTCAATTGTTTCTTGTTCACAAAAGCACTAATGAAAAATTTGCTCCAGGGGCTACTTTATTTACCACTCAAACACTCTGTAAGTGTTTATGTCACAATATATTTATCACAGCTTTCAGCTTTGGTATAATGTGAAATGTTGAACTCTAAGAAAATTGACCAAGGCAGGGCAAAATGAACAAGTGTGTGTTTAAATCAATGTGTATCTGCACACACAGCCAGCTCAAAATACATGTTACAAGGCACAGAAATTAAAGGCTGTGAGGAAATTTGACCAAAAAAAGGTTGCAAAAATGAAAAAGAAGAGCAAATAAAAACAAAAACAAACAAGTCGCGTTAGTCAAGCTGTCGAACTCACAGAATAAAACTTGAACGCACTGCATTTTTTCAGCAAGACCGTATACTTGTAGCATCGTCAGTCCACCGCACGTGGCAAAGGCAGTGAAATTTACAATTCAGAATAGCGCGGTAGTGGTTGCGCTGAGCAGGATAGCACGCTTTTCTGTATCTCTATTCTCTTTAACTTTCTGAGCTTGTTTTTAATCCAAACATATCATATCTATATGTTTTTGGAATCAGCAACCGACAAGGAATACGATTAAATTGTTTTTAAATCGATTTCGGAAATTTAATTTTAGTCATAATTTTCATATTTTTAATTTTCAGGGCTTGTTTTTAATCCGAATATAACATATTATATGTTTTTGGAATCAGAAAATGATGAAGAATAAAAGAAAATTGTTTTTGGATCGTTTTATTAAAAAATAATTTAATTACAATTTTTTGATTTTTAATGACCAAACTCATTAATTAATTTTTAAGCCTCCAAGCTAAAATGCAATACCAAAGTCCGGCCTCCGTCGAAGATTGCTTGGTCAAAATGTCAATCAATTTCATTGAAAAATGAGGGGGTGACCAGGCATGGGAATTGAAAGAAGTAAAGAAGGCTGAAAATCTGTAAGTAATAGCTAAGTCGACGGTGCGAATCGCCTTGCCTTACTAGGGGGGTCTGGGGGCATGCCCCACCCCCCCCCCCCCCCCCCCGGAAATTGTTTCTCTCCTAAGAACCCAAATGGTGCAATTTGGTGTCATCTGAGCTCCAAGTTTGCCATTAAATTCAGTTTTTAGAACCATTTTTGCCTCCCCCATTTATTTTTTCGGCGGACACTTTTAAGAATAATAAGAATAAGAATAAGAATACTTTATTATCTCATAGAGAAATTCAGGCGTGGTACATAACAATAGTACAAACAAGACATTGATTTTACATAAAACATATAGCACTATATAACAGGGCAGGTTATTGAAACACCTTCCACATACCTCTCTGGACATTCCTTGCATTGTTCTTACGCATTCAGACATGAACACATCCATGTCTCATTTACACATCGCACACATGGACATTCTTATACGCTCAACTTACCCATTCACACATGGACATTCCACCACGCTCCACTTACACATTCTTATACGCTCCACTTACACATTCACACATGGGCATTCTTATATACTTTTGCTTTTTCGGCGGAATAAAAAAATATTTCGGCGGAAATTTGCCTTTCGGCGGACAATTCCCATGCCTGGGTGACATTTTTACAAAAAGCCGGATATGACGTCATCAAAGACATTTATCGAAAACATTAAAAAAAAAACATCTGGGGGTATCATTCCCAGGAACTCTCATGTAAAATGTCATAAAGATCGGACCAGTAGTTTACTCTGAATCACTCTTCACACACACACACACACACACACAAACATACACCACGACCCTTGTCTCGATTCCCCCTCTATGTTAAAACATTTAGTCAAAACTTGACTAAATGTAAAAACAGTAATTTCTGACCTTGAATATCAAACCAAAGGGATGATATTGACAATTTTTGGCAGAAGATAAGCAAACATCAATTGGGCATCTTATTCCTTTCTCTCAAATTTGTTAGTTTTCTGTCACCCTCTCATGATCGATCTACAAAACCAAAACAGTGAAACCAGATGTCCATTATGTTTACCTGAATACAATGTTTGAACAGAAAATATTGTGACCTCAATCAGCTTTTCAGCTTTCTACAAGTAATGCCGGGCACCATACTAATCCTGCTTTATCAGCACATACTCCTTTGCAGTCTGCTTTAGATTTGACTGCCTCCTCGTGTGTACCACTACCAAACTACCAGTCTTATCCATCTAAAACATGTTCAGCATGTTTGGTAAGTGTTAGAGTACACATATTGCAAACCTTTCATCATTCCTTGACAAAGCTAGCAAGTACCTGTATAATAAACCTCTATGTAGGCATATATATATATATATATATGTGTGTACATGTACACATGAATTAACAAGTGCAACAACATTAAACACAAATTTACAAGTTGATTTTACATCACAACTCCTATAGTTGTGAAAGATTGAGTTGTGAAGGAATCTGGATTTAGTATTAAGTAACACCAAAAATAAGTTATAAAATATGAGCCAAAATTACAAACATTAAGACTTAAAAATATATCCATTCATTTACATAGCACTGGATATATATATATATGCCAAAACTGGAGTCAAAGTTTACAGAAAAATACCCTGTCATTTTGAAATAACATATATCAACAAGCACTGAACAATTGAAAAATCAACAAAAGAGCCGGACATTTGCTTTGGAACAGGTACCAATCAACAACATCACTATCAACAACAGAAAACATGAAAAAAAAATTTGCAGTGAAGTGAAGAAAAGTGGTCTAAATCTGTTTAAACACATTCAACATTTAGATCACTGACCAACTTAACATGCAGCAGTAACCACTTACAACCATAATCAATCTTATTTTCTGTACCGTGGGTTCAAATGACAAAACAGCTCATACCCATAATAAACAAACCACTGTTAAAACCTTCACTTGGAATGACATACTCAGCTATCTCAGTAACTTCCTGTCCAATGTACAACAAGAGCCCAAATCACAACATCATAAACACTATTTTAAGTAAAATGTATTAATTCAAGATAGCCGCTACGAACTTTAAGGATACCAGTAGTCACCTCCAATACTTTGATGCGCACTCACACAGATACTGCTGACACATGTCATACGTACTGTGGAACCATTGCTAAATTCATGCTGTAGTTGTCTGTAAAGCTCCCCAAACATGCACTAAAGCAAGCACGAAAGAGCTCCAACAGTCCAGACTATCTCACTCAGCACTTAAATGCACGTCTTGAGAACAGCCGATTTCTTCACTCACATATATGGTGGGTAGGGATTCAAACCACGGTGTACTGTACGTCCGACACAATCCTTGGACTTCTTTATCCTTCTTCACACACTTGCTTGCATGCCACTGCTAATGAAACACACATACACATAGTTTTATTACAGTCTCACACACACATCCTCATCAATCTCTCGGAGGTAAGGACCGGGTGATATTGTGACTCCAACAAGGGATGTGAAACAAACTCATACAGTGGTGATGGTCTGACACAGCTCTTTGGAATAGTCACTGAAGTAGTCACTGTCACCCCTCTCCCCGCTGTCCCCTCTATCACTGGTGCCTACAGAAGACAGCTGCTTCAAACACGAAGTACTTCGAGTCAAGTCCACATCCTCTTCACACAACAGCGACTCTGAAGCAGCGCCTGACTGCATCGCCCCTACGCTACTGCTGCGTACACGGTCCAGCACAGGAGTCGTCAAAAACGATTTGCTCCGCTCTTTAGGGCCGTGGAATTTCCCAAAGCCCGGCACAGAAAAAGTTTTCCTGGCTGCTGAAGCCAGTTTGTCCTGCCAACTGCCTGACCTTCGTGACAGGTGGGACTGAGCTGTGCCAGGGCTCAAGGACGTGTGACATGAGGAGGGCAAGGCCATCTCCAAGGAGTCTGTGTCCCCCATGACGACGGCAGATGTAGGAGCGTCAATGCAGGGGACGAGGAAGTAGCGGTTGTAGTCCAGGTAATCTAGAATGTCTTCGAGGTCAGGGCGGAATCCTTGGTCGTAGAACATACACCAGTGGATGAAGGAACACCTGAAGAGAGAGATGTACACAAAGTGTTCAGCATCGTAGATGTTCACACAACAGAAAATATTATTAGATACATATAGTCTTTCCCACTGTTCATATCACTGAGTTTTGCTACAACATTCTCAGTGGCTTGAAGCTCTTACATACTAATCCCTTCAGAATAAGAACAAAACAAGCAAGCAAACAACACACTTAACAATAGATTAAATCTTGAAAATCACAATCACTGATACAAGTTTAGCATAACAACGTTATAAATGTTACTTAATTACATCTGTTCAAGTAAAGAACACAAACTGCCTGCAGCATCCAATGTTAGAGACCAGCTACCCTCCCAACATGAAGATCACTCAAATATCAAGTTCCATCCCATAGCAGACAAAAACTGAACTCACAAATCATTAGGGCACTTGTCGGGAAGAGTGAGGCGGTTGCCAGCCTTGACGTACTCCAAGACCTGCGTGTTGGACAGACCCTGGTAAGGGAAGCTGCCGAAGGTGACGATCTCGTAGACCACAACGCCGAACGACCAAATGTCAGACTTGAAGGTGAAAATGCCATCTACTAGACTCTCCGGGGACATCCACCGGACTGGCAGCATACCTGAAATACACAGCATTTAACACAAATTTAAACAAGTCGCGTGAAGCAAAACTGATACATTTAGTCAATCTGTCAAAATCACAGAATAAAACTGAAAGCAATGCAGAATTTTACAACAAAATTTGACTAAATGTAAAAAGAAACAAGAGTTGTTTCATTCAAATTTAAGTATACTGTTTTTCCATGGCTTTCGTGTGTGTGGAAAAAATATGCCTGAAAACATTGTTACATTGCTTTGATACAAACACTGTATAATGTTATGTACATTTCTAAATAAAAACAAATACCATGTTTGCTGAACAGAATAAAAAGAATTATTCTCGAAGATCAGACTTGTAAGTATCAACTGTATGCTTACCTTTGCGATTGAAGCGATAGTAGTCGGAGTCAGAGACGTGGCGTGTCATGCCAAAGTCTGAAATCTTCACCGTCTTGTTGGCGTGCACCAGGCAATTCCTGCAAGCCAGGTCTCTATTGGAGGAAACATTTTTTTTTTTAATTATCAACAGTACCAATTGATATACAACAATCCCAAAAATCAATAAGACATGTTTAATGTTAGGACAGAATCCTCCTTTCAAACACACCAAGACATCCATGAACACACACACCACCTCCACACACCACACACCAAACAACCACTCATGTGCATGCACAAACATCAGTCTTCTTCTTCTTGTCGATCACTCAGATGGAAACGCCGGTTCTCCGCGCAAATGTTGCCGTGCGCTGTAGGTCGTCCAGACTGCCATAGAGCTTCCCTTGCACCGTGGTCGCCTCCGCCCAGATCTGGCTCCTGAGGCCATCGTGTAGTGGACAAACATCAGTGAGCAGTGGGGAGCAAAACAGTCAAGAAGCCTCTTACAGTTACAGAATACAGAATATTTATTGCCCAAGGTTGGGAATTTGCCCTGGCATTGCGGTTAAGATTTTAATTCAATCCCGCCAAGCTAGCACACCAAAACACACTCATGTATAAACCGAATCAACAATATCAAATAAAATACATGCACAAAAATGATCAACACAATACACTGACCTGTGCACGTATTTGAGATGATGCAGATACTGCAGGCCACTGGCAATGTCAATGGCCATCTGTGTCAGGTTTTCAGAGTTCAAATCTTCTCCCTCCTTGATGTTCTGTCCCACCAAGTTGCGGCGAGACAACAGGTAGGTCTTCAAGTCACCTGTAACGAGCACACAGGTATACAGCACAGGTGTTTCAGTTACCTGAACTTTCCTTCAAAACCAGGCTACTGGAGAACGCACTCACAAAAATTACAGGCAAAAAGTACTTGTAAAAATATCAGACAGAGCCATATCCATGGCTGTAACAATTTGAAAGCCTGACCTTGTGTGACTGTGCGCGGCAAGTATATACAGAAGAAAAGTCAAATTTTGTCAGCTTTGTTATAGAAAAGCAACATAAATGATAAGAAGAAAAAGAAGAAGAAGAAAGACACTCACCATGAAGCTGGAACTCCATGACAGCGTAGACAGGTTCACTGCGTGTACATACTCCAAGCAGTGGAACAATGTTCTTGTGGTTGAACCTCTTCATCATTCCCACCTCACTGAAAAAGTCCAGCTGCAACACACACAATGAATTACAATCTTTTTCCAAATACACTTTCTGAGTTTGTAAACTTAGTCCAGTCAGCAGTCTGCTTCATCATCCCCACTTTCTTAAATTAAAGGCAAATCACCTATCAAATATAAACCAGGGTTTATCGATACCTCACATTTGACAAAGTCAGTGCAGTCTTCTGCCATAAGGTAGCTTTGTTGGCTGAAAATATGCACCATGATTCTGCTTTTGCTTGCGTAATAACTTTACTTATAAGCTTATCGCAACATGCTTGCAAAGTAAATAATACATTGGCCCGGGCTGGAACTCTGCAGTTTTTTAAAACAAAGTCTGCTCTGCTTATCACTATTAAAATCGATAATGGGGAGTCTGAAGAATGATATAAACACAATGTCAGCAGATAATGCAGATATTGATAAGCACACAAAGCAAACGCGAACACCAACCTTTTCCTCCATAGAATGACGAATCTTAAGAGTTTTGACAGCAATGGCCACCCATCCCTCCGTTTCATTGCCCATCTCCCCTCCACAGACTGTGCCAAAGGCCCCCTCTCCCAGCTTGCGGTTGAGCACCACGTTTTTGCGAGGAATCTCCCATTCATCCAGCGTCAGGCAGTGAGAATAGTTGGGCGACAGCAGACCCAGCTCCTTCATACGGTCACGGGTTGCTCGCACTTTCGCATCATACCTGCAGCATCAAAATCTCCCTGTCAGTATACCTATCCTTGACAGCAAAGCATGAGCGTTCTACTGATTCTCGTTTTTGAATAGATTTTTTTCCATGAATCGCAATCAAAATAGGTTAAGTTTTGTTTTGTCTGTACTAGACGTTTCATAAACTTCCCTCTTTTGGTTTTTATTCTTGATTTTGGAACCAGTCGATCTGTTTCAGATCTAAACGTGCATAAAAAAAGAAGAAGAAGGAAGCATGTTTCACAATGTGCCTTGTTTGGTCTGTCACAGTTTCACTGTCTCGTTGCTTTCGCTAATCTGGGTGAAATTACTTTTTGTTTAGAATCTGATGAGGTGAAAACAGCATTTCATGCTAACAATACCTGTTTGCTAAAAGCTCACATATTCGTCTTACCTGCACTTGATGACGACGAGACAGATGATAGCGATAATGATGAAAGCTACAAATCCCATGACGTTGGCGATAATGATGGCAGTCTGACAGCCCACACCCAGAAAAGCTCTGAAGTCTTCCACCGCGCATGATTGCACAGCTGCAACAGGCATCCAAACAAAGTTCAACAAACAAGTCTGTGAGTCTTACTTTCAACCACTTTTTATACTCCCCTTCAACAACCATCATTAAATTGATACGCTGCACAGCTAGACAGCATGAACATTCATGAATACTCATTCTATATGTGTATATTTGCATTTGATTTTGTCAAGCTAGTGAGGCACTTACAACTGTACTAGGATTTGTGTCACATAAATATCCTTATCATTATTTTATAATTATCATCATAAAATACCAGTTATCATTCCTAACAAGAATTTCCACCAGCAAAGCCAGCAACAATACACAATCTCTCCACATTGAAGCAGCTTAAGTGAAAGCAACTGCATCTTCTTTTTGTAAACTAGTTGCAGTCCCCACACCACCTCATCCACCATGGAGTTTATGTTCAGATCTCTCTCAAGCCCTTTCTGATCTTGACTAATCCTTTTCAGCGCCATCGATTCTACTTCTAGATTCCTAGCAGACTTTTGTACCACTACCTGCCCCACAAAATCTTAGACCAACACAAACTCACCATGTGTCTGGACCTGAGAGCCAGGCCCCATAGCTGAGAGCCATCGTATCTTGTCCTTGTCAATTTTAAGCCCTCCTTTTTGTCCGGATTTCAGCGGCATGTATTTTCCCACGTTCACCGTCTCATTATGGAAAAACTGCTGTATGGTCACTGCTCCCAAACGATCGCTGCCGTCAAAGCGGATGTAACCAGACACGCCCTGAAAGTGAGTCTCGTTGATGGCTGAAACGAATGCCCTGGAAAAAAAAAAAGAATGTTGATATTTTCAATTACACCAGAACAAAAACAACTAACAACACAATTTTCAAAGAGGCTCGCCTAATTTTCCTCTAAATTAACATACTCTGATAAGTTTTTCATTGATGTTTACACAAAATAAGCTAGTGTTCGGCTGATGATTCAACAACACTGAAGCTGTCATTATCTGACTGTTGAAACTATGCACAGAAATATTTGAATATTTGACAAAGACAGAGCTCAAACATGTAACAAAAACAGAGATCTCACTGATGATGTCGCATAGTCATCCACTGTTATGTGAAGCATATGCAAACTGGTAAAGCGGAACCCCCCTTTAAAGACAGCCAAACATCTGATATTAAAAAGGTGGGAGTCTTGAATGGAGAAAACAGAAAATCTGGAAAACTAGGGTTGCAAAAACAGATGGTCTTAAAACGGTAGGACTTAAAAGGATGGGGGTTAGTTCCACTGTATTGAGAAAAGCCTATGCAATATTAGCACCTTGCTGTCTTCTCCTCACTGAGCGAGTCCAGAGCAGCAGGGTTGGTGGACAGCAGTTTCTGCAGACCCTTGGCAAACACCCACACCGCATCGTACACGAAGCTCGCAAAAGGGGTCTCCTCCACGTACTGGGCAATAGAATTAAAATTCATGCATAATCCAAAAGCAATCACTTATCTCAGTTCTCACATGTTGCATTAACTAGGCAATGGAAGGAAAGTTATCACTCAGAATTTGTGCTTGAGAACAGTCAAATGTGTTCTGAAAGACTTGCAAATTGACTCCCTTGCTCATACTGGGGCACTTAATTATTAAGACACTCACATTCTCAAAATCATATCAGCACAAGCAGTTTACTTTCAAATTAGCACCATTGGTTTACTCTCAAATCAGCAAAAATAGTTACTCTCAAATCAGCACAAGTAGTTTACTATCAAATCAGCACAAGAAGTTTACCAGTCACCATACTATGGTGAGCACAACATTTACTGTTTCAGCACATTGCTTGAATCGTGTGATCACACATTCATTTCCACGACCTGTATCTTTATCAGCAGTTACTTGCAGGTAATGGACACATTCTATACTCTTAACAACCAAAAGAAACAGTAGCTTGTAAAATCACTATAACCATTCTTCTTCTGCATTCATGGACTGCAACTCCTCCGTACAGTTGTTTTTGCATGAGCCGTTTTTTCTCATTATTTTTCATTTTCATTTCTTTATTGTTCCATTGCTGGGAAATTCGGGTCGCTTCTTCCCAGTGGAAAGCTAGCAGAAACAGAGTCGCGCTACCCAGGTGTGTGCATGTTTAGGTGTAATCAGCCACCTGCACTTATGGCAGAATGGCCGAGGCCTTGTACGTGCCACAGTGGTGAGGCGGGGTGGAACATGGATGCCGTCTCTAATTCTGCACATAAAGTTGACCCGTGTCCGTCGAGGCCCGAATTCAAACCCATGACCCTCAGATCACAAGTTCAGTGCTCTACCAACTGAGCTACCAAACGTGTATGACTGTTTTTACCCCGCCATTTTATTAACCATAAGAATGTTACTGCTGCTAAATTCACAAATGCTAACTGAAGCTTCAAGAAGTGAAATGTGAAACTCACAGCTTTGCCAACTCGTTCAGCATACTCCTTTTTGTAGTCACTGATGGTGATACCGCCTGCTGCCACCAGGTCATTGCTGTCTGTGAAACTCTTGGCCACTATGAAGTGCCCCTCTATGGCATACTCCATTTCCTATTCACAAACAACAATTGTAAACCTGTGTGGTGGACAATCAATATTAGCTACATGTATTGTATAATGCCCATACAGTCTGTCAAAAGCTTTTATAGCTTAGTCCATTTCCTACTGAAAGTAAACAATAGTAAACTTGTTTTGTGGACAATCATTGTCAGCAAGTGTAAAATGTGTAAAGAACCCTGAAGCTAAAGGGTTTCGTTTCCTTGTTAGCCAAAATCAGCACTAAAAAGTAGGTATGAACCCCAGCTTTTGCTCGCCATAAGTAATTACAATTAGCACAGTTATCGCTTACATTGGGCATAGCAGATCTGCACGAATGTCAAGAAAAAGTCCTGGGGCTGTGAACTTTTTTGAAAAATCATGAATTTACAAAAGAAAATGTATACCTGAAATGTTGCAAGTAGCACAGGTTGGGGCGTATTCAAGTAAACCTTTGTGATGATGGGTAAGTATGGGGATAAGAAGACGGATATCTAGTTGGCTAGAGAAGAGAACTCTGACTGACTAGTTGATTCTTACGTCCTCTTAGCACCCATGGCCTATCATGGGACAGAAAGAGACTGACCTCTGTGGTGCAGGGGATAGACTCCTGGGGACGGGGGTCAGAGCTGCCTGGATCACTGTTGTAGAAATCCACATCCCACCAGTCTGGGGCGTACCACGAAGACAGGAACCAGATGTAACCTTCATGGCCCGTCATTTGCTGTTACACACACATACATATTTTATGCTTCAGGGAACACTTTTGACCCCAGAATTTAAAACAAATTCTTACTTTCCGACACTGAGCTTGGAACACGAAGAATTAATGCAATATCAGTCTAAATATGCTTCTCTCAGTATCCTTTTCAGAAGTCAATCACACTTCAAGTGTAGAAAAGGGCAACCAACACATGGTCAGTTTAAATGTTTCATCTTTACATATGCGCAGTTCTATCTCATAAAATATTAAGTACTCGTACAAAGTGCCACTTTTGGAGAAAAAAAAATAATTAAACAAAAAAATACGCTTGAAGAATCTGACCTGTTTGTAAGCCTCACACATGACTGCTCGTGCCACATTAGAAAAGAAGTCAGCAATGATGATCCGCACATTGTGTTCCCTCAGTTCTCGAAACACCTGAAATCATACACATTTTCTGTACAACTCTTTTGCTAACTAACAGGGATATTGATCCTAAACTAGCTGACCAACTGCGACTGATTGGAGGGATGATAAGACATATTTCTCTAATAAAATGGGCTCATACAATCTAAATGCTGTTGACATGGCAGACTTACAATTAATTTTTGATCCACCAACTTTCAAGCGATTGTTGTCAGAACCAAGTCAGTTGAAAATCGCTGTCCATGTGAACAGCGCTAATGGGTAGTAATGCTCAGACTAGTTTTAAAGGTGGTCGTCTACATTTTTGCTTTTTTTCAATAATCTTATGGTTAGATTTCGCTAAAAAGTTATGTCAGATGATGAATGAACCATGGGGAAAAAAGTTATAGAAAAAAAAAATGTGTGAAAAAAGATTTTATTTTTGGGTAGCGTGACTCACGCTTCCAATATTTTGTTTTCTGTTTGCTGAGAACATGTGCTTTGCCTAAAAATACTGACCAATCAAATTCATGTCACTATGCTTATAGCCACGCCCAAACAAGTGCAGCAACAGTTTGACACTGGAGCGCTGTCCACGCTTTTTTTTAAACGCACGAAATGCACGGGATTTGAGAGGAGTTTTGCGCTTGGCATTTTCCAAATAAGGATATCCTACTATGAGTACTACGCTGGAATACTACAATGAATTTTCAAACGGCTACACTGGCTTCATCTTTCCTGATCGAAAGGGGGTGTATTGTTGATATTTGTAGATAATAGACTCTGCATTTTAATGGTCAAATGGCGATTTCGGTATAAAAATGTAGACAAGGATCTTTAAGCAACAATTCTCAGCTGACTTGCACATTCAGACTTGTTCGGTCGCGTTCATTGTTTCCCAGCTAGACCTAACCCAATCTGGAAGTGCGATAATAAGTTGTACAGCGCTGGGGAGTCAAACAGCGCTCAACAGCATTCAAACTGAGTTGGGAAACTTCAAAGAATGCCATATGAACAACCCTTTACTCTTTCCGCATGTGTTTTACATGGATGTATGATTCTATAAGACTATGATTCAAAATCTAACTGAACATTTCACAAGACTTACATATATCACCTTTTAAAAAATGTAAAAAACATATTCACTATTTCCCTAAAATTTGAGTACTTCAAATGAGTATCATCATAAAGTTAGGGGTATTTCTCCTTGTAAACTGTTTTAATGTGAAGACCAATCATTGTAGACGGACTGGGATATGATTCTTTTTTTAAAAATATTTGCATTGGCTTTATACTTTTGTACATACAATATTAAGGGTGTGGCTAAAAATATGTATTTTTTTACAAGTAAAATGACTATTTCTAAGAATACTCACCTCAATTTAACTAATAGGAGTTATCTTACTTACGAGTGCTAGACTGAGAAGCGTCCTATGTTACAAGTACTAGACTGTAAACAAGGTTGCTAACTCTAGATTTCTGTCAGTATATCATTTAGGGGAGTAAGTCTCCCCTTGTAGGTAGTACCTCTCTGCGCATGTGCCAATGCCCATAATCCCCAGTTTCAATTCGAAGCTATTAAGTCAATAGCGGGGTTGGTGGGAGGGTCTCTGGTTAAATTGAGGTGAGTATTCTTAGAAATAGTCATTTTACTTGTAAAAAATACATATTTCTTTCGAATACATCACCTCAATTTAACTAATAGGAGAATAGATAACAGGCTGGAGGGTTGACTTTCGATCGGTAATCTAGTGTCACCTCACCCGACTCAGCCCATTTGTCCAGAATCCCCCCTGTAAATCGGGGGAAGAAAAGGATAGATCATCGGACTGAGAAGCAAGAATCCCTGAGTCGGGCGAGTGGCAAGTTGCATTGTTGCCACTGTGTCAACTTGCTCCAGAAAGGGACTATCAAAAGAAAGTCCCACCTGTCAATGTAGAGCTGGTATCTACTCGGTGGTCGTTACTATTCCTCTGATCGCTTTGTCTTTATCAATTTTGGGTTATGGTTATGACTCGCCATTATGCGCCTTGGGCGACCCAACTCCCCAGCAACGTAAAGTTCTGCAGGCGGATCAGGTGAACGACCTAAAAAGATGAGGAATGGTCTGTGGGGCAATCAGAGATACAATTCCTCTAATACCTTGAACTTATCACCAAGGTGCGTCTCTGCGACTGATCCTCTATTAAGGGAGATTGACAGAGTTCCCAGAGATCCTGTAGAATTCTGGTCTGAGGCACCACTTTCCATGGCTATCAAATTGTGCCAGTCGCATGAATGAATATATATATTCTCTCTGAATTTACCTCTCTAATGAAGATGGTAGGCTCAGATACCAGTGTAAATTCAGGCTGACTTAGCTGTCCCTCCTGCGTGACAGGAAGTAAGCGCAAGTGCGCTCAGCAGTACAGTCACTGTCTGCACCTTTCCTGTGCCTGTCTCAACGCATGTGGGGGCTATAAGCCTACCCTTAATGGTTATAGGTATCATTTGTCCTAGAATAGCCAGTGACAGACAGCCAGCTGTATTGCCTTTACCCAAGGGGAAAACCTGCTTCTTACTTTGAAATTCCACACTTATAGCGTGAGGGGGTCCCCAGTGACCATGGGCATCTCTGAGCCCTTATTGGCTGAATGACCGCTCTTGTCTTACTCAAGAGGGTGCCATGCCTGGCATGCAACTCACTGAGAGGTCCCATTTGTGATTTCAGCAGGACCGTCTTCTGGCTTGATCAGCCAGGTCCTTGATCTAGGTTTTCTGTAAACATGGTTGTAGGCGGCAACTGCTGGGTTGTCTTCCCAGCATAGGTTTTGTGGGGTTCTGGGACACTCCAGATTTCTGTAGAGCTCACAAGTTCTTGGATGACTATGCAGTGATGTTCTCCGGCATAGGCCGGAGGTGCACTATCTTGGGCTGATGCATAGTTCTGCCCCCTGGTAGTTGAACTCACAAAGAGGTCTATGTTGTGATCTCAGTAGTACTTCTGCCTAGATCACCCAAGTCCATATCTGGATTTTCAGTAGGCGTGGCTGTGGGCGGCAAGTGTTGCGTTGTCTGACCAGCATAGCTTTGTGAGCTCTGGGGCACTTCAGCTGTTTGTGGAGCTGAGCTCTAGGGTGACTATGCAGAGTTGTTCTCAGGCCCCTGCCTGAGGCAGGAGGTGTACTCTCTTGGTCTGATGCATAGTTCTGACTTGACAAAGGTCTTAGTCAGCACCCGAGTTGCCACGTTTCTCACCCAAAAACGACGCGTAGCCGTAGACTGGGAGTGAGTGAGATAGGCTGGTGTGGTATTCCTGGCTCCAGCTAGGATCTCACTGTGTCTCTACCTCAAGCTCTTCGAGCGAGGGAGAAAGGCTGGTGTGGTATTCCTGGCTCCAGCTAGGATCTCACTGTGTCTCTACCTCAAGCTCTTATAGTGACACAACTTTTACTCACCCAATAACCTTGTGTCACCGTAGACTGGGAGCGAGGGAGATAGCCTTGTGTGGTATTCCTAGCTCCTGCTAGGATCTCACTGTGTCTCTTACCTCCAGCTCCTTTAGCTCTTGAGTCCAGGCATCTGAGAGTCTACATATGGATGGGATGGACACATTCACCCACTGTCAAAGGTATTGCCGCACTCATTATGCCTTTAGGGGGAGGAATACCTCTAGGTCTTATCTCTGTGGTCCAGGGATCTTAGAGCGCCAGTTGTAAGAGGCAAACGAAGCTTGTCCAATCCAAGGGTCGGTTGGAAGGGGTGGCTGAGCCTTCCCAAATCCAAGTGTGTCTGTGGCCGTACCCAATACCCCTATAGGCAGAGGAAGCTCTTCTTGTTCCAGGAAACTTTGACTCAATGATGGAGGGACGTATGGTTTTACCCAGTCCATGATGTCTGGCAGCACTAATTAATCCGCATGGGCTGAGAGGTCCTCCTTGATCTTTGAAATCTGGCCCATGGATCTCATAGTGCGGATGGCTGGCCAAACCTCAGACTATCTCCCAGTGTCCTTCCTGGAAAGTCCGTGGAAAACGGGCGGAGTCACCTCGGGAGACCTTCCCTCTTTAGTCAAGTCTGTCCGTCTCTGAAGCATGACGTAGGTTGAGTGCTGTCCCTGTTGAAGGGTTTTGCCTTGACTTGGTCCAAGGATGATCTCCATGAGGTTTTGTAGCCTAAGGACTGCCTGACCCTGGGGTAGGTTGTCATCCAAAAGCTGCTGATCATCTCAGGGGCACCTGCCCAGTGATCTTAAACGGCCCTCCCCTTCTCTAGGACGTCTACTGTCGTCTCTCCTGTTGATGCTTCTGCCAGAGTTGTTACCATTATCAGTCGAGATGTGACCTGTTACGGGTGTCGGACATCCTCTGTGGAGTGTCGACTGTACAATCTGGCATTTCTATCATCATCCCCTGGCTGAGGCGGGTGTCAGATGACATTCGGGAAGAAGGGGCCACTCTTACAAGTTGTTACGCTGGGTCCGTCCACAGGTCATGAAAGCATTCTGTACTTGACGTTCTCAGAGCACTTCTTCCCCCGTCTCTGCGTTATCTCCAACAGCTCCCCGCCTTGTGATGTAGCCAGACCATGCTCACCCGTGTTGCCCGACGCTTGCATGGCAAGATTCTTGGGCCTGTTACCCTGTTGAACAAGCTCCATTCCAAGTGTGAGTGATCTTCAGAGTAGTTTCCTCAGGCAAATGTCTTGAGACACTTTGATTCCTCTTATCTTGGTCCGCAGTGTCTGTCTTGTAGCTGTGTATCCGAAGGAGACATCTAGAGAGCTTGCAGTATGCATGGAAACTGATGTGACTACCATACCCTCTTCAGTTGTCCACAGTTGTTTGACTGGTGATCTGTATGCAGATTGCAGGTGCCATCTTGTTACAGGTGGGGCGGCTCCCCGCTGTAAAGGTTGTAGCCTCTAACCATTTGCTCTCCATTCCAGGTGATGAAGATAACTAGGAGGCTCTAGGCATTCTCCTCACACTCCCAGACTTCTGTGTAGCCGGGCACTGCTGAATATGGTCAGGCGTGAAGTGTTGGTCTAGTTCCAAGAGCGTTAAACATTAGGTCTTCCTCAGTCCGTCAGGAGGTGGTAGACAGGAAAGGGGGGGGGCGGGAGCTGTCCTTCCGGTGCTGATGCATCGCTACAGGCAGTTTGCAGCACTGAACACTGGTAGTCAATATGCATGAAGCCACCATCATGTTGGGGATCCCTGGCAAAGATAGTGGTGGGAGGGGCCCAGTCCTGTCACCAGCCGTGTTTCGGGGTCACCTCAAGGGAGAGGTTGCAGACGAGGCTGTAGCCACCTCAGGGAGATTCTACTCATGTTACGCCCAGTGGACGTCTTGCCTGACAGCTGGAGAGTCTGTCATAAGCTGTCGCAACGATCCTGGGAGTTATCAGGGCGAAAAGAAAGCCTATCTCTCCCTGTGCTTTCTGGAGGTATTCCCCCAGAGCGCCCGACATTGTCTGTTTGGTAATGTCTACGTATATATAAATACATGTCAATATGACTTAATTCCCCCTCGTACCGATAACGGCATGGTTGTGCCAAGAGTTTATCCAGTACCTTTCTCATGAGAGTAGCCGCTCTGTCTAGGAGGCAGAGTTAATTGTGTGTTGTAACAACATCCGTATAGCAAATATGTTATATTTTCCATAATATGGAATGATAAACATTGTATCCCTTGTATGAACCGGACTAGAGCCAGTGTTATTTATGGGCGGCCTCTTATTGTTAGGTCCTGTTGTCTACTTCTGAGACCTAGTCGTAGGATTAGGTGACAACAGTAGAGATGTGGCGGTCAAAGGATTAGGTTTTGCCTACGAACCAGGAATAAGTAGAGGCATGACAACATTATAGAAAGCTCACCTGTGAGTATTATTCAGAGCCTTGCTCGATCTTGCATGTTGTGAAAACTCAGCTGAGTGTAATACTCATGTGTTAACAACCAAGTTTATTCATGCCCCTAAGGCATGGTTTCAACTGTATATTATTCATAACATGCCATTCAAAGTGTAATGTACATCAAATTGTTGTGCACTGGAACAGAACATAAGTATATATGTGCAGCCTGTTCTATTTGAATTTGAAGAGCTGTCTACTGGCACAGTGGTATCAACAGATTTTAGCTGAGTGTAAATCTCAAAGTGTAAACACTTGAGTTTATCATTAAGTTTAATCTTTTACCACTCAGATAGCTGATTTAAACACTCTCCATGAAAATGGAATTTGTAAGATCAACTGACTTCTTTGCCGGATACCCTTTGCCAAGAAAAGGATTATATATCCCAATAAAGATGTCCCATCCTGTGTTTGCATACACTTTAATTCTTCCTTGGCAATTTAATATTTTTTAAATTTTTTTTTATAAATGTGTATGTATGCACGCATTCAAGTTAATCAAGTTAAAGTTGGTAAGAAAAAATTCTTTATCCAATTTGAAGGAGTACCACCACGTGGTCTCTGCCGAGTCCACCATGATCATGTGATAAAAATACCAAAACCATAGTCTGCCAACCGCAGAAAAACACCGTTTCCCAGAAACATGGTGAAACTGATCAGAAATGAAAATAAGGAAAATGAGGCCGGGGTCCAGGGGCCGCCCAGGTCCTGGTGGGGTGCAGGGGCAACGCCCTGCTAGGGGGCCCAGGGGGGCGAAGAAAATGAAAAATCAGGCTTTTAAGGGTAAAAGTAGGCCTTTCCTGGTATCTCAAACACACAATTTTGCACATTAAACAATGGTAACAAATGCCAAGCTGTAGTCCTATCATTCGCGCGCCCAGTGAAACAAAGACTCAGTGATGTCCGGTCACTGTATTAGGGGAAATACGGATCGGATCGCCTGCGAAAAAGAAAAAAAAAAAAAAAAAAAATTTTTTTTTTACAGATTTTCAAAATAAGGAATTCCTTATTTGACCAATTTCATTTGGCGGATTTCCGCCCTGAGGCGGAAAAGTTTCACCCATGCAGAAACATACGAGAGAGAATTACTTGCCTTTCTCTGAGAGTAAAGGAAGTTCCCTCCGTAATACTCCCGGAGGCGCATATCTCAATCTCAGTGTTTGGTTTTCTTTCCAAGCGGGCGAGGTTTGTTGTTGTTATTCTTCGATACAACCGCTTTCAGTTCTATCAGCGTTCAAGCGTACTGCGTTCCATAGCTACGCTGCCCGCAAAAGTCATCGCAGTTTGTAATGACCGAAGTATTCATACGCCGTATGTAACCTTCGCGGGCGCTCGGTACTTTGAACGCGGTATCCCATAAGCCTAAAAATTCGGATCGGAAATGCTCGCGCTTCCGGTTGGGATAACGCACATGGCAAACCTCGCTGTAGTCGATATAAATGCTGTTAAAACGCAAAAAACGTCCGGGTAATTGCGAAGTTGAAGGTCTTGTTCGTATTCCTACATTGATGTGTAGGGTGACCTGCCGTTGCTTTCCATTGAAAGCGGCAAGGTAAGTTATCGTTCGCGGAGTTCTATTGCGCCAGTGGAACCGGCCAACACCAACCGCTGTAAATATCTGTTCGATATGATGGATTTGTAAAGCGCCATGAGACAGTTATCTGGCGGTGAAGAGCGCTATAGAAGAATGTTTTATTATCATTATTATTATTGTTATTATTACTATTATTATATACACTTGTGTGATAGTCGAATCTTCCTATTTATGTGCTACCCACCTGAGAGAGATCCATCTGCTTAGGGTTGTGGAGCATCTTTCTCTTGACCAGCACCGAGATGCCCTGTTCCTGCAGGTAGTCTTGAAGCTCCAGGTGATACTCTGGCAGCTCCTGACCTCCCTCTGCCAGCGCTCCAATCTTGTTCCACTGCATCTCCTTGAAAAACTCAGCATACACATATCTGCAAAACAGGAGTCATTTCCTTTACTACTGGCACTGTACTTTTAAAATGTCCAGGAGCAGTTGGATTTAGCACAGGTTTGTAATGCATCCAGAATCATGAACAACCTTGTTTTGCATACAAAAAACCCCAAACAAATCTTAGTTACAAGACTCACAGCATGCAAAGTATGAAACTATTGTGAAGAAATGCCAACAGCTATGACCAAGTCACGCTTTGCTGCATGAAGATTATATATCTTATGAGAAAAGTTGTGCACATTTTGAAAGTGGAAAATTGAAATTTGACAATTGTTTGAGACTGTTATCTCCACCCTACTCCTTTTTCTCTCACGTTCCCATTACTATTTTAACCAAGCGGAATTTGACCCAGACAAGGTATGTACACAAGCAAAATTTGGTCCTTTCTTTATTTGGTGTTTAACGTCGTTTTCAACCACGAAGGTTATATCGCGACGGGGAAAGGGGGGAGATGGGATAGAGCCACTTGTCAATTGTTTCTTGTTCACAAAAGCACTAATCAAAAATTTGCTCCAGGGGCTTGCAACGTAGTACAATGTATTTACCTTACTGGGAGAATGCAAGTTTCCAGTACAAAGGACTTAACATTTCTTACATACTGCTTGACTTAAATCTTTACAAAAATTGACTATATTCTATACAAGAAACACTTAACAAGGGTAAAAAGAGTTGTGAGAAACAGAATCCGTTAGTCGCCTCTTACGACATGCTGGGGAGCATCAGGTAAATTTTTCCCCCTAACCCGCGGGGGGAAAAATTTGGTCCTGTAGGACCTGTTCAAGGGTACGCTGCAGCATTGAGGGAAGAATTGTACCTGTAATGATTGACCTGAGGGATGGTCCTGAAGAAGTAAGGGTACTTGTCTCTGTCAGAGAGGGAGGCAGCCTCTGCTCCATAGCTCACCATCATGGTGTGGAAGTGGCGAGTCAAGGCCGCTATAGGTTCTGCTGCATCCGAACATGCCGGACCTGACCAACAAAATGATGGAACGATAAGTGGCTGTGCTCTGATATGCTGGGTTTGCCGTTGTTATCTTTGTGTGTGCATGTGAGCAGGCATGCGTTTTACAGAAATCAAGAATAAATGAGCTACCAGAATTAAAAAACAAGTCGCGTAAGGCGAAATTACTACATTTAGTCAAGCTGTGGAACTCACAGAATGAAACTGAACGCACTGCATTTTTTCACAATGACCGTAGTCCGCCGCTTGTGCATAACGGAGTGAAACTGACGAGCCTGTTCAGCGCGGTAGTATAGTGGTTTCGCTGTGCTGCATAGCACGCTTTTCTGTACCTCTCTTCGTTTTAACTTTGTGAGCGTGTTTTTAATCCAAACATATCATATCTATATGTTTTTGGAATCAGGAACCGACAAGGAATAAGATGAAATTGTTTTTAAATCGATTTCGGAAATTTAATTTTGATCATAATTTTTATATTTTTAATTTTCAGAGCTTGTTTTTAATCCAAATATAACACATTTATATGTTTTTGGAATCAGGAAATGATGTAAAATAAGATGAACGTAAATTTGGATCGTTTTATATATAAAAAAAAATTTATTACAATTTTCAGATTTTTAATGACCAAAGTCATTAATTAATTTTTAAGCCACCAAGCTGAAATGCAATACCGAAGTCCGGCCTTCGTCGAAGATTGCTTTACAAAAATTTCAATCAATTTGATTGAAAAATGAGGGTGTGACAGTGCCGCCTCAACTTTTACAAAAAGCCGGATATGACGTCATCAAAAGTATTTATCGACAAAAAGAAAAAGAAGTCTGGGGATATCATTCCGAGGAACTCTCATGTCAAATTTCATAAAGATCGGTCCAGTAGTTTGGTCTGAATCGCTCTACACACACACGCACAGAAACACAGACACCACGACCCTCGTCTCGATTCCCCCTCTATGTTAAAACATTTAGTCAAAACTTGACTAAATGTAAACAAGTCGCGTAAGGCGAAAATACAACATTTAGTCAAGTAGCTGTCGAACTCACAGAATGAAACTGAACGCAATGCAACGCAGCAAGACCGTATACTCGTAGCATCGTCAGTCCACCGCTCATGGCAAAGGCAGTGAAATTGACAAGAAGAGCGGGGTAGTAGTTGCGCTGAGAAGGATAGCACGCTTTTCTGTACCTCTCTTCGTTTTAACTTTCTGAGCGTGTTTTTAATCCAAACATATCATATCTATATGTTTTTGGAATCAGGAACCGACAAGGAATAAGATGAAAGTGTTTTTAAATTGATTTCGAAAATTTAATTTTGATCATAATTTTTATATTTTTAATTTTCAGAGCTTGTTTTTAATCCAAATATAACACTATATTTATATGTTTTTGGAATCAGAAAATGATGTAGAATAAGATGAACGTAAATTTGGATCGTTTTATAAAAGAAATAATTTTTTTTACAATTTTCAGATTTTTAATGACCAAAGTCATTAATTAATTTTTAAGCCACCAAGCTAACATCGAACGCAGAAGAAGAAGAAGCCACCAAGCTGAAATGCAATACCGAAGTCCGGGCTTCGTCGGAGATTACTTGACCAAAATTTCAACCAATTTGGTTGAAAAATGAGAGCGTGACAGTGCCGCCTCAACTTTCACGAAAAGCCGGATATGACGTCATCAAAGACATTTATCAAAAAAAATGAAAAAAACGTCTGAGGATATCATACCCAGGAACTCTCATGTCAAATTTCATAAAGATCGGTCCAGTAGTTTAGTCTGAATCGCTCTACACACACACACAGACAGACAGACAGACAGACAGACACACATACACCACGACCCTCATCTCGATTCCCCCCTCTACGTTAAAACATTTAGTCAAAACTTGACTAAATGTAAAAAGAACAGTTATGAACTTTGAAGACAATCTTGTTTTCATGCTCCCTTCAGAAAAAAAAAACCCAGTTAAAGATTGTGTTTATGCACCTTAGAGCCCATAGAACCGAACCTCTGAGAATATATGCTACTAATCCTTCAACGTCTAGACTTGAAAATAATTTTATTACAAACAGATTTCATCCACACAAAAGTTCCTGTGGTGCATTTCGACAGTTGCTTGCACTGATGTTCCCATCTCACTCCCCTTCTCTCTCATTTCTCTTCAAAATATTGCAAACTCATTAACCTCATGCATGTACAAATCACCTCCTATGATCTTTTCTGACATAAAACATCTATGAAGAACATAAACACCTCTCTGCCACTCCCCCTTCTCTGTTTGCTATACAAAAATCCCCCACCCCTCCCCCTCCTATTCAAATTCTGATCACACAACCCACCCAGTATGCCAAGGATCTTGAAGGAATGATCCTGCATGAGCATGAGCTTGATGAAGTTGTTCATAGCAACGTCAGCCTGGCACTGCGTGTCGTTGACGATCAGCGCCAGTTCATATGACGGCAGTATGCTTGGGTCACTGTTCACTCTATCAATGGCCAGTCTAGCACCTGTAAAAAAGGCAAAACAAGCAAAACTGAATCACGTGGACATAAATTCATAACTTATTGTTTATGCTTTTTACATTGCAGCATACAACTCAGCACCCAGCAATGTTAGAACACTCTGTTTTAAATGTAATAAGAAAGTTTGCTTTGAGATCAAATAAACTTCATAGACTTCACACATGTGTCTGTTAGCCTGGAGATGACTGAAACATTTGGGTTTTTTTTAGCTACAAATACCATTGTCCACAGGATTATTGTTAAGCTGCCTTGGTAAAAAAAAACTTTTTTTCTGGCATGAATACAAATCAAATTGTTGAAATTATGGTTTCTCTATATGCTTTCAAGTAAACCATGCATTTGCTAATCATACTTCTTTCCTGCAAAAAAAGAGAAAAAATTTGAGCTTCTTACCTTCCACAAGCCCAGGCTGAGTCAAGTACCCCCCAGACAAGGGGAAAAGCCCTGCCAGGTAC
Source organism: Littorina saxatilis (assembly GCF_037325665.1). Lineage (NCBI taxonomy): Eukaryota > Metazoa > Mollusca > Gastropoda > Littorinimorpha > Littorinidae > Littorina > Littorina saxatilis. Next base: position 56,782,586 of record NC_090245.1, read on the forward strand.
AGCTTGGGTTTCTCCGTAAAAGCCGGCGGGAGCCAGTCCTTCCAGGTGTCCCTGTTTTCACGGACCCAGTTGCATGCGATCCGCTCGGAGCTCAGCTGAGGCTGCTCTCTGGCAGAGACCAGCAAGGTGTAGTAGGTCTCCTGGGTCAGGCTCATCTTGGAGATGACGTGGAAGGCATCAGCTGCCCCTAATGCCACACGGTACCAGGCCACCTTGGAGAACTGGTTCACCTGGTCAAACAACACACCCTAGGCTGTTAATTCAAGAAGGACAGTGACACTGATGGGATGTAGTGTATTATATCATTCAGGCATCTCACAAAATCATTCACTGATGCTCATAGCAAGTTGTAGTTTGTTGTGTTTGAATGTATTGAATGTACGCAAGCAAAGCAACCTCCTAGTGTACTGCACATGGTTGAAATAAATCTCTGTCTTATCTTTAGCCACTAACTGAAAATGCACACAGATTTGAAGCCCCTACCTGTGTCAGGATGCTGTACAAACATGTCTTCAAAACACTAATTCTCCAACCCATTCCTAACAAGAAGGGCAAAGCCCATACGACTCACATGCTTTACACATTTTTCCTACCAAAATACATGTGACCTTGACCCAAGGTCAAGGTCATCCAAGGTCATGCAACACAAAGCTGTTAATTCAAGACATAGGAAGTACAATGGTGCTTATTGGCTCTTTCTACCATGAGATATGGTCACTTTTAGTGGTTCACTACCTTATTTTGGTCACATTTCATAAGGGTCAAAGTGACCTTGACCTTGATCATATGTGACCAAATGTGTCTCATGATGAAAGCATAACATGTGCCCCACATAATTTTTAAGTTTGAAACAGTTATCTTCCATAGTTCAGGGTCAAGGTCACTTCAAAATATGTATACAATCCAACTTTGAAGAGCTCCTGTGACCTTGACCTTGAAGCAAGGTAAACCAAACTGGTATCAAAAGATGGGGCTTACTTTGCCCTATATATCATATATAGGTGAGGTATTCAATCTCAAAAACTTCAGAGAAAATGGGAAAAATGTGAAAAATAGCTGTTTTTTAGGCAACATTTATGGCCCCTGCGACCTTGACCTTGAAGCAAGGTCAAGATGCTATGTATGTTTTTTGGGGCCTTGTCATCATACACCATCTTGCCAAATTTGGTACTGATAGACTGAATAGTGTCCAAGAAATATCCAACGTTAAAGTTTTCCGGACGGACGGACGGACGACTCGGGTGAGTACATAGACTCACTTTTGCTTCGCATGTGAGTCAAAAATACACTGTTGCTGGAAAATCTGCCTCTGCACATCAAGTCCAATAGTCCAATGCCTGAATACCTGAAATTCGCTCCTGATAGGATGTCTACGCTGAAGCAAGTGTCCAGTCTCATGGTGCTGATCAGGAAAATGGATGCGTGTGAAGTTACCGCTGAGCGTCAACTGACTAGGCACCCAGCTGAAGAAGAGGATGTGTTGTTTGGCCGCCGTCTGGTTGAGTACAAAGCTGTCCAGCGCCGCACCCAGCCACACAATGTCCACAGGCAGCTCTAGTGACTCTATCTGGTGTTTCAACAGCCCGCTGTCTAGACCTGTCAGAAAAGGAAGTCTCATTACTGATTTTGCTCCTGATACTAACAAAACAGAACAAATAGAGTGCACAGACAATGCCCTAAACTCTCTAAGATCATCCTACTCACAACAAAACTCTTTTACGTAAGACCATAGTTTTTAAAATCTTCTTTTTACAAAGGCTGGAAGTTACCTCAGTTTTAAGATTCCTCTTTCGTGAGATTTCTGAAGATCTTTAAAACTTGAGGAAACCCTTCAAACTGATATGAATGCATGGCCAGTCTTCCATATCATTCCTACATTCAACCTTCCTTCTATTTCACACTCCTCTGTTCAGCCTTCACACACCTACGTGGTACAGTGATACCTGCGACATGACGCCCCTCTGATGTGAAAAGAGGACACCTCCCATAAAAGTACACTTTTTGTTGTCCCATTATCTTGACCATAACATGCCTGTCATGACAGCCCACCTGCAAAGTACTGACACTTTTGGGTGCTCCAAAGGGTGTCCTTTCTTCTTCTTCGTTCATGGGCTTAGACTCCCGCGTTCACTCATGTTTTTAGCACGAATGGATTTGTACGTGTATGACTGTTTTTACCCCGCCATTCAGGCAGCATACGCCGATTTCAGGGGAGGCATGCTGGGTATTTTTATGTTTCTATAACCCACCGAACTCCGACATGGATTACAGGATCTTTTCCGTGCGCACTTGGTCTTGTGCTTGCGTGTACACAAGAAGGGGGTGAAGTCACTAGTAGGTCTGCACATAAGTTGACCTGGGAGATCGGAAAAATCTCCACTCTTAACCCACCAGGCGGCAGCAACCGGGATTCGAACTCACGACCTCCCGATTAGGAGGCCGATGTCTTACCACCACGCCACTGCGCCCGTCAAGGTGTCCTTTCAATTTCAGGTACCACTTTACAAAACCCTGCATGCTCTAACCTTCAACACTGGAGAAGAGAGTAGCACAGTTCTTCCTGCTTTTGGTGCAACGAGAACTTTTGTAGGCCGACGCTTCACAGTGCGGACACAGCTCTCTCCATTCTGAGCGCCCCCACCATGAGAACTGTCGAGCCACAGGTTGGATACGCAGGGACCTCCAGTGGTCCGCCGTGATGTTGCGCACCCAGAATTCATCCACTATTGATGACGGCATGAACCAGCCCATCCTGGAACAGAAAGTTTTCAAGTAACTTTGTATACACGTCTTAATGTTTTTCACCCCTTTCTCACTTCTCAAATATACAGTTTTATTTTTCTCAGCAAAATTATTAATAAAATCATTAACAAAAGTTAATTAATGTGAACACCAACATGTGACCCCACCCCCCAAGCATGTTTATAAACAGTGCCATGTGAAAACACTGCCTATAGCTTATCAATATCAAAGGGGTGGGACTCTCCTCAGTACCAAAAAGAGTAAAGTCTCCTCCCCTAGCTGAAAACACACCCTTCAAAGCAAACAGGCAATACCATGTCCATGGGCTTCAACCTTCCTAATAAAGTCCCAAAGAAATTCTTCTCCAACCCTTGCCTCTGCCCACTCCTGTTTTATGTTCTACTCCAGTGTAGAAAATTTGTCTCATTTGATAATGTCACGTACCAAAGGAATCGTAGAGGCAGAGCCTGTACCAAATACAATTCCAGGAGATTTGAGAAATGGAGACCATTTGATATTCTTAGACATGAAAAAATCTCCTGATATTAGCAACACTGACCTCCCATATGGCCCCAAAGGCCCAATATCAGTGAGTCTCTTGGTCTCTACCCAGGGCGCCTTGTCAAATCCTGCCTCCATCCATGTCTCCAGGTTGACCATGGTGGCAGGCACCGAGTCCCTTCCCACACCACTGCACCTGATGAAAAGTGGTCACACACAAATATTAAAACACACAGTTAATAATTTCAACCCAAAGAAAGTATCAGTCGCCTCCTTTCACTTGAATACAAACAAGCTCATGATGTCTCCTGGGACAAAAACTGTGAATATTCAAATGCCCAACTACCTTTGTGGGTGATCCATGCAGCCAAAAGTGACATGTTTGTGTTTTTTCTTCCGGAAATATCTTCTTTGTTATCTTTTTTAACTTTAATAAATCTGACCCCCCAACCCCCCACCCCCCCCCCCCCCAAAAAAAAAAGTTTACCATGAATTGCTAATTTTCTGAAAGGCAGGTCAATTTTAGCACTTACATGCGAAGTTACCCTGATGTAATCTGAATCTCGAGCCTTTCATACAGATTAGTGACACAGTGTGGATGCTTTTTCTTCCATTTTGGTTGTCCTGCTAATTAGGCACAACCAGCTGTGTGAAAGGAAAGGTCTGGAAAGGAATGAAATTGTCACTTTTATTGATGAATGGCTTCCGCTAGACTACCGCTCTTGCAGCTTAGCTGATAATTAAATTACATATTCTTACCCAACTCACATAGATAGCAACAACAGTGGCTTGCGGAGTGAAAAAGAACTATAGATTGGAGCAGGAATAGTAATTAACCAATGGTGAAGTCTCTCTCTCTCTCACTCGTAAACACGGACACATGCTTGCACCTCCAAGTTCCCTCAAGACTTCTCTTTCAGTTTCACACAGCAATAATTCATCAGCCCAAAGTGATTGTTATCATATAGTTATACGTATACTTTCGCTATGGAAAGTTGAATTATACAATATATATAGAAAGAAAAAACCCATTTGGGATCCTTTTGAGTGGTCTATATCGAGAAGTGGTTGCCAAAGCTGAGGTTCGACTGTCCAACAAAAACTTCCTCCAGGCAGCATGCATAATATATATCCTTCCCACTGTTACTGCTAGTGAAGTCTACTGAAAAGTGGCATAATGGTCATCAGTGTGATATGTAGTAATCCTCTTTGCCCTACCACGATCATACTTCCTTTTTTCACTGCATTCACCAGATGAAATCATGTCCGATTACACCGCAGCCAGTTAATAACAAATGAAAACGTTAAAGCATGAACAATGGATGACCCTTAGAAATGATATACATTACATGTAACTCTACATCATGTACTGTACATGAAGTGATGTAGTACTGTACATGTAGTGATGTACTGCATGGCTACTAAGTAATATACTCAATAAAACTCATAAAAAAGACCACAGTTAATCACTGAATGTCTTATCAGACTTTGTCTTTCAAAAAACAGAATGTCCTACCATTATACAAATTATAAGCACATTTTCATTGACTTGAACTCGTTTGTAATGTGGGTGGCCACTATTAGTATTATGTAGTATTAAAGTAAAGCAGTTCAAATTCAAAAAGCCTCAAAGCACCTCAAAATTTGTTTTTAACTGTTTTGAAGCCTTTCCATCCATACAAATTAAAATAGAGCCAAAATGTGCCAAATTCGCCCGCTTCAAATTTCGTTCTGTAATATAATACTAATAATATGACTGCATTTCATTTTCAGCTACATCCATAACTCCTTCAGTATCAAGGCCAGTTTGGCTGGCATTGCATGACTTTCAAGTTGCAGACTTACTTAGCAGGTGAGCATCCAGCCACCCTACTGAGCGCGGCAGAGGCGTTGATGACATCATATTTGGGCATGTGCAGCAGGGAGACCTTCTGGTAGCAGAGAACATCCTGGAGGAGGATGCGCAAGATGTGGTTGGCCACCTGGTGGGACAGGCGGTTACTGTTCTCCAGCACCAGGTTCAGCTCATGGTCGTTGTGGTAAAAGTGGTGCTGGTGAATCCGACCTGCAAACAGCATTTGTTTTGGTTGATATCCTAATTTCAAAATGTTTACTGGTCACACAATAAACAGTTGAGCCACTGATTAAACAGTGGTTTCTGTAATTTGACTTGTGAGGCCCCTCCGATGAGAGGACAACTCCCAATAAACGACACCTTCTGAGGCCCCTCTGGCTAAAAACTATCTTGACCAAAATATACACGATTTTGGTTTTTCTGTAGATCCATTCCCAATAACTCTTCCCTATCTTCTCCAGTGTTTTGCGCGTTTATCTCCCTTCCTTCGTGTGGCGTCAATCATGTACGGTATTTGCAAGAATACTGAATGAGAAAGAGCTTCTTCAAAATCTGAAGTTTGATCTTCCGATCACAGCTACGGTATCATCCTGAACTCAGGTCAAAATGAGTATGGCTCATTCTCTGAGATAACTGGCGATAGCCGTTGAGCGATGACTGATCAGAATGCTACGGTATGACAAGCAGCTTCAGATATTTCCGTTACTATTTTTAGAAGGTCACTGTCCAGAACACTTTCCTTGCACCCGTTGTCCTCACTGTAAAAGTGCAAAGGTCGAATCTATTTATAGCCACACAAAAAATCCACTGTGCCAAGGGAAACAATCTACGCAATTCAACGACGTTAGGTTGCTGAAGCAGCAGTAGCTTCCCTTCTACTTGAAACCTGCCGAGTTTTCAATATTCGTGTACAAAATCCCTCCCATCTTCAAAATAAAAAAGAAGAAGAAGTTAGTTTTGTATATTGACAATTTTCATCCCCGCCCCGCCTCCTCCTCCTCCCCCACCCCCCCCCCCCCCCCCCCCTTACGAAACTAAACACTCTTTACTCTTTTTTTTGGCTCTACTTCTTCACTTCTTTCACTTCACAACGACCACAGGTTAGTACATCTAAGTATGGCAATTCGTGTACAAAATCCCTCCCATCTTCAAAATATTGCCACTAATACTACCCCTCCCATCGTAAATATTCATTGCAACCATAAATAGTCAGGAGCTTTGCCTGTGTCTCTGTGTCTACAGTAGATGGTAGGTACGACTACTGTCTGTGTGTGTATCTGTGTGTCTGTCTGTTCGCGATGCACTGCCAAAGTTCTCGACGGATCTGCATCAAATTTGGTGGGCATATATTCAGGTGGACCCCGGGCACAAACTGGTCGATGAAAATTTTGTACACGTGCTCTAAGCCGGCGAACCGCCACGCTGCATACTCTGTCTCGCGATCCACCCGGCGAAGCCGGGTATTCATCTAGTATAATATATGTATTTTAACCATTCAGCGCTGAAACTCACTTCCACAAAATGGGGCACTCGCCTTTGGCTAGTACTTCTCATAAGTTACTAGCCAGAGAGCAAATTTTACTTGCCAAACCAACCATTTCAATTCAGTGTTTCAGCAACTTTACTCACCTTTGGCGAGTTGATTAACAATTCTACTTGCCATTTACAGATTTCTACTCGCCATGGCGAGTAAAATACTCGCCAGTTTCAGGCCTGCCATTATATTTGGACATGATCGTATACACGTATCAGCGGTCAACATACAATAACATTTGCTTGGTTGTCCAAAAATTCTACCATCCATTCCCATGCAGTTTATTTTCAAATATCTGCATAACAAAACTTTTAAACAGTAGAATTATCAATAATGACCTGCTACTGCTATATGATTTATGACTTAAGTAACATGATTAATCATAATATCTGTATCAGAGAAGGACGTTTTCCCAATGGTTTCATTTCTCATGATGATGACTGTTAAACAAACAAACAAGAGGCGAAGCCTTCAAGGCTCCCGTAAGAAATCGACAAACAGTAACACAAACTCATTCACTCTGTCACACATGCACACACACAGTAAGCATAGGTGACACGGTGAAAGAGTGGGAGACACTAGATCTAGATCTGTCTGTCTGTAGCCTAACTTACGGGGACACGACTGCCAGATCGACACTGCGCTTTCGACAGCGCTTCCTCGCGCACACACTGGAAACACGCTGTGCAGATCAACCTGTAGGAAATCTCCTTTGGTATCTTCTTTATCTATTTTTCTGGGGCTACGAAACTGAACAATGTGAAATCGTCTTCCTCGAATCGGCGAACTGCAGCTGGGTGAGAACTGTATCTATACCACAATCCTTCACGCGATCTGACTTAACCTTGACCCCTGACCTGGTCTACATACCACACACGACACAAACCCGTCACCTGTTTTTACCCCCCCACCACCCATTTTCTTTGGATACACACTTTAACTACATACGTGCCGACGAAATGTTGATCATTGCTTCAATACTTTGAAGCTGTTGCTTGGATAATAACCAGGTAAAATTAGTATTTCGGTGTTCAGTCAAATGTTAAAGTTTCTATCACACACATACACACGCACAGACAGACAAAAGTTAGCATCGCGTAGGCTACACTTACGTGAGCCAAAAAGAATCTGCATTGAAAATGAGGATTTTATCCATATTTCTGAGGCCTGTGCTTGTTGAGAGTCACCAAACCAGAAAGTACATGTATAACCAAACTATATATTTACAGAAACATGCAACTTTTTTTTCTCATCTACAATAACAAACACAATAAAAAAAAACAATAAAAAAAACCACACCAATACTTACAAGGTCCATGATTGATACAAGATGGTGATGATCCATAGGAAAACAAAAGTAGTCCACACATCCACAAGCATAACACAGTTCCCTTCATTCTGAAGATCATTCACAATCACAGTCCTTGGAAATGAATATATTCACAGCTCCACAGATCTAGTAGATCCGCACATAATCACTTTGAACACTGTCTCGCAGCCCTTTACCTTTGTTGCATTCCCTGTCGCCATCTCATTCTCTAGTTCAGCACAAAATCTGGTGTTGTTGAGTGTAACACAGTCCGTTTGTGAGAAGATCTTTACAAATTACATACAGTCTAAAGATGAGCAGGAATGACAGTCTCTGTCCTCCAGAGGGTTCAACAAACCCATTAATTTCAAGTGGATGAACAAATTATTTCACCCGAGCAAACAGATTATTTCCAGATTTGTTCACAGTCCATGAAATGCACCAACTGGCCATTAAACAGGCTAAGTTGTGTTTAAATTTAAAGGCACACGATCACTTTCAACTGGAGAAAAATCCTTGGAATGTGCAAATGAAATAGATCTATCACAGGGGAGAACAACTATCAAACAGCAGAAGACAAAGAGTTTTCCAGGAATGTTGGGATCCAGTAATTTGCTTCATGCAATTGTGAAGCAGTAAGATACGGGCAATCTATTCAAATACATAAATTAGGGCAATGCTAAAAATGAGCAGATACTATCACTGGTATCAGGAAGAGAAAGTAATATATTCAAAACATAAAGGTGGCTTTCTTTTTTAAGCAAAGTCTAAAAGTGATCAGTTTTCCCCATCAAATGTCCTGTCCAACCACAACAAATAATACAATCTTTCCTTTGAAACAGAAAGTCAACCAGAAGTCTGACAAGTTCCAGAACACTCACTTCTCCAAAAAATTGACTGCACCCATTTCTTTTTTCATGAGCTTTTATATTCTTTTAACACAAGAGCTCTCAAACATGCAACTAACAATATATGCAGGTCTTTTGTTGTTGCAAGCTGTTTCTGTTGCATCAGAAGCCTTAAGGTCTGCACTCACAAAAGTATGAGATATATGGAGTTGTTTGACAAAATGAATGTTTGTTATCATAAAACTTCTTTTTAATTTTGTGAAGCTGAGACCATCTGACGCTTCCCACCTCAGTATGTTTCACGGGACACTGCCACTGTCATCTTTCTGCTGACCACCAATACATGGCCAGGAGACAGTCTGTGTCCTTATCCCCCACTGTCTTTGTGACCCATCTCTGTTAATGCAGTCTACATGACAGCCGTTGTTCTCCTGTCCATCAGCCCATCACACAGAGGTACTTTTTGTTCCTTATATCTGCACACATAAACATGATACATGCGCTGTCAGATAATGCAAAACACGCTCTTGATATCATCACAAAATTATTTTTGAGGATAGAAACTAACATTCTTGCAAAATTCAGGAAGGAGAAAACAGTACAGTACAGTATCCAGAATTCATCTGAAATTATATATATATATATATGTACCACAAGACATCAAATACTAAATTGCTATTTGTTTTCCTATTTCCAAACAGGAAATAGGTTAAATCTGAATATTTCAGCCTTCTCTTTGCTGACATTGTCAAGGCAGTGTTTGTTCATGTTTAGAAATAATCTCTTGCTTTTGTTGCCCCAACACAGTTGTCAGCATGCAGTCCTAAAAATCTACCAACCATGAAAGACAGAAACTCAAAATTAAGAACACTACCACTACCAGTCGTGATTTGAACGGAATACCTAGCATATAAGCTGAAAAGTTATGCTGTCACACACACACACTACAACACAAAAACATGTGTGCCTATACTAATACTATCAGGACACACAATATTTTATCACCATATCACTATCAGGGGAGAAACCTGACCGTCTTCAGGTCCACATAATAAAAAAGAAACCCAGCCATACATACACTGTCCGAGACAGTATGCATTTGTGAAGCCAGTACACACCAACACACACACATAAACGAACATATTTTACCCCCATCCATCACAGTGTATGCTGTCTGCCTGCCTAACGACATTCTTGCTGGTGTGAACATAAATAACCACGGCTTTGAGCTGCCTGCTATTGCTAAACATGAATATAAGTTATAACCAAAAAAACACTCTTGCATACACTTGACTTCATTAGATTCTATTTTCATGATCTTCAGCAACCACACAGGTAAGAGTTATAAATTGCAATCACAACCTATGCCACAGAATGAACTCACACACCACCAAGGTCAGCTTATCAGTGCTTGTATGTATACAGTATGCACCCTTGCCACTTTCAATCTTTTATTGGGCTTCAGGCAACCAATGATGTGCAAATTTTGCTTACACATGCACACTGTCACTTTGTAGTCCTGTCTAGCAAGTGGGCCAATTGGGACTGGGACGGGATGCTGACAAACCTTGAGCTACCTCTCTGTCAATACCGAGTGTCATTTGTGGGACGAAATAGAACTCCTCTGACAATCTATTGTCTACATACATTTTGAAATTTGGACGAAGTATCAACTGACATGGAGGTTCTAGCTGTCATCTAATTACATGTACTTCCAAATCAAGTATAGGTCTTATCATTCAAGCATTTGAAGATTCTAGGCTAGATCTGATCACAGGCGGAAGGTATCATCCACTGGACTACTACTATCAGTGGACGATACCTTCCGCCTGTGATCTGATATAACCCTATAAAACATACTTGACTGAATTACAATTTCAATGATAATGACAGACTAATGATAAAATCTTTTTTTTCAAAATGCTTCACGGCGGGACATGAAACTTGAAAGAACCCAGACATACAAATACAACTACAAGATATATATATATATGATAGTGTAGCAAATGGACACAATATCAGCCCTAAATAGTTCTCCTACTGCAGACTAACCCTATTCCCAGAAAGCACTGCACATTGACTGCAAACACACACATTAAGCCAGAAAAGACCCCTAACAATTGTACTGCAAAAGCTGCAACCCCTGAGAGAGGGTACAAAAACACCCACCCCAGCGGTGAGAAAGAGGGTCATAGGCAGGTGCAAAGCTGAATTGGGGTAACAGACACTGTTGGACCATACCTCAGGGCTAAGTATGCCTCTAGCTCATTCAGTGCTGCTTTTGAAATCCTCCCTATTCAACTCTGCGCTTTTTTTTGGCTGAAAAGCATGCCCTTGAGGGACCCATACAAACCCGTGAATGGGTGATTCATCAACTGCTCAGTCCACCTGACACTGGACTGTGTCAGAGACTATAGAGTATACTCTATAGTCTCTGACTGTGTCATGAATTTGTCCTCTGTGATACTAACACTAGCTAGGCTGTCAAGTATCATTCACTGTTCAACTTCTTCAAGTGCTAAGAATCACATGGAACAGGGGGATTTGTAACCGTTAAAACTCAGAGGATTACCAATTACAGTTAACATAATTAAAAAGAGGCGAAGCCATCAAGGCTCACGTAAGAAATCGACAAACAGTAACACAAACTCAAACTCAATCACTCCGTCACACATACACACACACACACACACACACACACACACACACAGAAAGAGCATAGGTGAAACTGTGCAAGAAAGCGAGACACTAGATCTAGATCTGTCTGTATGCATGTAGCCTACTTAGATACTTACAGGGACACGACTGCCAACTAGTCTCGGCGCGCTCAAAATAATAATGACCGAGACTTTCAGTACTTCCTTCGCGTGACGTCTAACCCTCTTACGTCATAATGTGACGTCAATGTAATGTGACGTCTTCAAATGTTAGAGTTTCTACCACAGACATACACACACACGCACAAACACACACACACACACACACACGCACAAACAGACAAAGTTACGATCGCATAGGCTACACTTACGTGAGCCAAAAAGAGTTGTTTTAACCAGAGCAGTGCAGCAGTAACCATGAAATATCTCTCTGTACCAAAATCACATTTTCCCAGTCAGAAACGGATAGATTGTACATTACCCGCTATTACGAGCTAGTCGTGTGACAGAGAGTTTTCTTGCAAACGAGACTGTAGATGTTTCACGACGGCTTTAGCCGGAGTGAAACAGCAGCAGTCGAGTGTGCAAGAACACTCTCTGTCACACGACTAGCTCGTAATGGCGATTATGTCTCACAGCTTCAACAGAGGAGAGAACAAACACGTTTTGCGTACTCACGCTTGATAAACCTAAACACAGGAGCAGCCATTGTGGAGAGATCTACTTTTTGACGAAAGTGAACGAACAACTATGAATGACGTCTCGGTATATGTGAATGACGTCACAGTCATCGTCACAGTCTGTATCTTTTGAAGCATTCCATTCTTCATGACGTCTTTCTGTGTCTGCATCCGCGAAATGTTTGTTCTTTCCGGGGTCTTTGTCATCTATGTTCAGAACTCTGTCCTTCTAGTTTCAGACTAACAGGCCTCCTGAGCGAGCCACTTTCCAAGGGAAGCTAAACTCGCGTATGGAAACAGTACTGTAGTCTGGGATGCCGTTTTCAGTATTCTCAGCGTTGAAGAATTTGTAAAGAGAAGACACGACAACAGCAGGAGAAATAAAAGTCGTGTGTGCATTTTGGGGCTTTTGGAGGGACGATTTCGAGTTTGAATCCGTTCTTGCACATGCTCCAAAGCGCGTAACATACAATCTTGCACACGTTTGCTTTAGTAGTGGCAAAGAAGGAAAGCGTGTGACATACATGTATGTATACAGTCCGGGCACACACAAAACGCTAAATCACCCCTGATGTGTGTATACTGTACATCAACCTCTACATCAGCACAAAACTGCACAAGTTTGACAGCATAACTCCCCCCCCTGCACCAATTCACACATGCTCAATTCATGTCAGTTGTTCACCACCAAACCTTAAACTGCTAACCCTATGAACACACACACAGGCAGCCAGCACTAAGGTTATTTGGTTAACATTGCATTTGCAACAGGAAATTGGTGTCATAAAAAAGAACCTTTTGAAACAGTCTAGTTGTAAAGGGGGAGGTAAAGCATTGATGGCTTTCGTAACCTGCTCTTCGCACTGCCATGTTCTTGTCATACCTGTCAAGAGGGTTGTTGGGAGCCCAAACGCCTGTCTATCACAACTTGTATTTCCACCACTACCCTATCATAACACATGTAATGTATTGTGGCAAAGTTATAAAATCACAATTTTTTATTTGTCTTTTAGTTTACATCATACAACACCAATATATATATATATTCCCTGTGTAAACTGAAATGTTTTGTTCAGAACTCTCGAACTCTGTCATACCATTGTGTGTTTTGTGTGGGTTTTTTTTGGGGGGGTGGTGGTGTGTTGTCTAGCTTTCTGGAAAGGGTGATTGACTTCTTTTCCACACAGTAGGTGTCTTAAAAAGTGATGTGACATGTATTAGCATCCCAATTTTGCCTAATTAATATCTTGGCACTAGCAAGATAGGTTATGTTCATGATGTTAGTTACAAAGTTCATTTTAAAAGGACAGACTGACTTTGGATAATTCACTACAGATTTATCATTACCAATTACAGCTTATACCTAAAACATGTAAAAGATAGCTCTAATTCCGAACAGGAGAACTGATTCAATTTAACCTGACACAATCAATTGTTCCAATGAAATACAGGGGACTTCCACTAAATCACAGTCCAGTATATCGCGAATTCGGCTATATGTTTGTTTGTTTGTTTAACGCCCAGCCGACCAGGAAGGGCCATATCAGGGCGGTGCTGCTTTGACATATAACGTGCGCCACACACAAGACAGAAGTCGCAGCACAGGCTTCATGTCTCACCCAGTGAGTCACATTATTCTGACACCCATCAAGACTGGGGTTGTCCATTCCAGCGCGTAAGAATGTGTTTTTTTTTTGTAACAGCAGAGAAGAGAGTAGTTTTTTTGTTGGTCTTTCCCATACTGTACAACACCAAGATAAACTCTGACAGTATTCATCAAAATCAAATTCGTGTTCACATGTTAAAACCGAGACATTATATCAACTAACAACCCCGGGTAAGAAGGTCAGTGTCTCTAAACTGGGACAGGCAGCTGTGTTCAGATTGCAAGTACCGGTCATTGACCCAGGTCTCAAGGCCAACCAGCTATTACAATGCATCTGCCTTTGATCTGACCGCCCATCCAGAGCAAACATATTTCCCCTCTGTATTTTTCCTATGATGTGTGATCTATGTACCACTGATCCAATTTCTGTGCAATGTATAGGTCATTGAGACTGTTTTCTAAAATATGTTAACACCAGCTTTGCAGGGATGCAACTGCTGAATCAAAAGCATAAAGATTACCTGTAAACTATTCTAGGATCAGGAAATCTGAAAATCTGTTTGTTTTCATTAGGAAATAGAAATGAAATATAATGCTTTTGATTATTTATGACTAAAGCTGTGGTAATTAATACTAAATTTGGCTGGTATGACGCCTTGTGGCATTTTGTAATTATATTAATTACCAATATAAAGTTGACCGACATGTACATCAAATTGAAATGAGGGAACATAATTTTACTCTAAAATGGGCAATGTATAACAATTTATTTAACCAATAATATTTTCATGTTTTACATTTTACATTGTGTATAATTACTCTGCCAATGTATGTTATTGTGTCTAATCATATCATACATTCTGTACTTATTCATTTTCATTTTTGTCAACTTCGCCTGAAAAAATTGAAATAAAAAAAAATAAAAATTTGGCTGGTATGCAACATTCATACTTCTGCTTAATCTAACAGTAACATTAACAGCACACACATAGAGAAAAAAACCAAGAAAGCAACTCAGAACAAATTTTGTAGTCAGCTTTTTATACTTTTTTTCACACAACGAAAAACTTAATTTAAATAAAACCATTTTGCTGATTTACTTTTTTTTTAAGTGTGTGTGTTTATGTGGTAGGTAAAGTTCCATAGTAAATTATTTTGTAAATTGTGTGGTAGAGGGTACATAAAGGGGGTAACTTTCAGTGAGGTTTAGTGTGTGATTGTGTGACAGGGTGTGAATGTTGTTTTGATTTCTTGTTTCTTTGTGGTGGCTTTTATTTTCAATTCTTCATTAAAACAAGGTTAATTATCATTATATTAAAATATAGCATTTTAGTCATCAAGTCTTGTGTGTGTTTGTGGTAGTTATTAGTAGTGCAAATCCACATGTATGCATTATAAGTATGAATGTACGTCTTTTGTGTATGTGCTTAGCACGCGACGAGCCGCTGAGGCGGTTGTAAGAAATCCGGGCAGGTTGGGGGCCGGTTGGGATTTTGGGGGGCCGGTTCAAATTTTGACTTACCGGCCCGCCTGGCCGGTAGCAAAAAAGTTACACATACACGCATAAAACTAAAAGAGGTATAAATTCTAATATACCGTTTTGTCCCGTTTCAGAATACAAAAACAGACAACTGGTGTTCACAAAATTATCTGGAAAGGCTTCCCATTCCCAACCAAATTTGTGTGCAGACAAGTATTGCCTCGAAGAGTTAAAGCCTTACTCACTGTACAGCTGATGGAGTCTAATGGACTTCCAGCTTCTACCCTTATAAAGTTATAACTCAGGCGTTCCTGGAATGCACGTTGCTGCACTTTTTCTGTTCATTACTATCATTGCTCTTGTTGGAGTCATATATATATATTGTACCAACAGACAACTGTGACCTCAACATTCTAATGTAATAAATTTAGACTGAATAAAAAGCATGATATAATATATATATCAGGACTGAGAGTGACACAGAAACATTGATATCTTCTTCTTTGTTCATCATTTCATGGGGTTGAAACTCCCACGATCTTGTCCATTATGTATGACCGTTTTAACCCCGCCGCAGCATGCATACGCCACTTTTGGGGAAGAATGCTGAGTATTTTCATGTTTCTAAAACCCTCCGAACTCTGACATGAGTTACAGGATCTTTTCCGTGTGCACTTGGTCTTGTGCCTGCATGTACGTGTTGTACATGAAGGGGGATAAGACACCAGCAGGTCTGCAGTGCACATAAGTTGACCTGGGAGATCGGACAAATCTCCACCCTTAACCCACCAGACGCAGCCTGGATTCGAACCCGCGACCTTCCACATGGGACTGGGAGGCCGTCGTCTTATCCACTAGGCCACTGCATCCGTCAGACACATTTTAATAGATTGAACGCTCTGCCAGATCAAGGTTAATTTTTCTTGGGGATGGTATATTTCAAAACAGTAGGTGTGTTCTATCCTTCATTTACTGACTTATTGCATCAAGTTTCTTTGACTTTGAGCATCTCCCAACCACAATCTAATGTGTTTTAGTACTTTTACAAGTGCAAGAATTGTACAAGCTAGCTTACAGATCTATACCTGTCGACGTGTTTCCGACACACCCCTGGCTAGTAATTGGCAAGGGTATTCACTCTTCAAAACCCATACAAACCTGACTGAGTTATTTCCAACAATCGTCTGTATTTAAAAACTATTATCATAAAAGAATTACTGACAATGCAAGATCAGCAGCTCCCCCCCCCCCCCCCTCCACATAATCTAAAGTGACTGAAATCAAACAAGAAATCCACCATCTGTGTCATCATAAACTGACTTTCCTTCTCAGTTAGTGAAATGTGAAAATATACAACTGATACAGTTATAATAGAACTATAATAAATACTATTCTAGTCAATATCATAATGTGTGTGCAGGGACCTATATTTATAGGTCTATGGTGTGTGTGTGAACGTGTAACTGTGGTGATGCATAATGAAAGCAAAGCATACAACACCCCGTGCTACTGAATGCAAACAAGATGAAACGATCCGGCAAATCCTTACTTCGAACAAGTCTTGCCAACAAATGACAAACTGAAACTGCTCGCAGTCGCAATGGGACTTGCGAGGACACCTTTGACACTCACACTGGGATCGTAAGTTTGGTGGAAACTTTGTCAAGATTCACAACAGATCTAGCTCTGCAGAACTTCTTACGCTTACATAGTAAGATGAAGGATGGTAATTCTTGCCCTAAAACGTCCACATTCCAAGCATAACACAACCAAAACAAATAACTTCGATTACCGTGGTCAAAAGCAGACGGCTCTCCCTCGCTAGAACGCGCAACGACACCTGTTGGACAGCAATAACATTGCTCAAGGGACATAACTTTGTCGCATGCTTTCTGCGTTCTCGATAGCTCAGTGTATGTGACCGTGTTTGGTCTATCAGTATCAGTATCATTTGTGCTTTTAAGCAATTATTAATAACTTTACATGTGGCGGACTATTTCAGAGAAAGTTTCGATATATTTTTATTTTTCTACTCCTTACCACCTTCCCTGCCAGTATATCATAATCTTATTAAATGGTTGTCCTATTGATGTGTACACGGCACACACACACACATACACACACTCTCTCTCTCCCTCTCTCTCTTTACAAAAGCAACCAGGTCACATTCAGATTTCATCCTTTATTCAACAGGATAGTGGGACAAAATTAGTCTATAACTATGAGAATATATTACGTTTAATTTGTCACATACTCATACATGTATATGTACTTAATCACATAGAATATACTTTCATTTGTGAAAAATCTTGTTTTGTCAAATGTAAAAAAAAAACATATGTACTATTGTTACATGTAAAGCCCAATTGTTGTTGCATTTGTTTTCTCTCACAAATTAATCAAAACAAAAGTAACAGAAATCAACAAAACCAGAGAGAGAGAAAATTCCACATATATTTCTCATATCACTTTAATTAGGTGAGGACATGTTTAAAATAACTTCAACAATGTGTAAGACTTCACAGCATTCAAGCAATTTGCTGGGATTTTTTTTGTTTTGAAAATTAGCAAAAATGACTATTAAACTTTAAGACAAAGTTTCTTCTATGTCGCCAGTTGGTCGCCTGTCAATCGTAGACAACTGTTTGCGATGGGGTCCGGCAGCTGTAGTCTCTTGGTATTCTCTTCCGAACCTTGTGTTCACATAACAGTTTTTGTAGGGCTATTTATTTAGCTCTAAAATATCTCCCCTGTTTGACTGACTTTGCCTCCAAAGATGATTTTGGTGCTTGGGGCACTTGGTTACTAAAGGCATTTAACTGACTTACACCACCAAACAACATCCCTGCCACTGCATGTTTTTACAGATCATTTGACATATTTCAGCACCAAAACACACCCAGCTAGAAAAGGTAACAGAAGATCCAAACACAACATAGTACAGGTATCAAAAGGGATACCAAATGAAAGACAGCAATCAATGCTCATGCCATATGTAAAATCAACAGAATTTAAACAAAATTCAATCAAAAATATCTGGTTCTATAACAAATTAAAATATTGGACAATCACGCAAGTTGGTCCATTACAAAAGAGAGTAAACAAATTTATACAAATACGAGGAAGTTATTCATTATAATAGATCAACTACAGTTACAAAGACAAGAAGGAGAAAGACAGTATCATTTTATTCAGAGAATCCCAAGGCAGTCCTGTTTTAATTCATGCTCATTATGACAAAAGTTGACCAGAAGATGCAACCACAAAACAAAGCAATATAATGTATTGAAATAACAAAAAAGTCCAAAGGAAAACAAAAATGCAGAAAGGATGATCCAAAAGCAGCATATGAAATACTTCAGGATCAACAGGTTTTGATTAAATCATAAATGCCTTTACCTCTACATACAAATGCCGTTTTACTTGAACTCTAAAATTCAAATATCATAATTGGTCACATTTATTTACTGGTTAAATCTACTTGCAAGAGCACACACTAACATCAGTAACAATAGAACATTAAAAGACATAAACACACAGTATGGAATTTGTGACTGCTAAATATCAGTTACTGATTAAAAACACGTATCTAAAAACTTAAACCCTTACCTGAAAGGTTCCCAGCACAACTCACTGATTAAAATGTACAAGCACATCAGCAAACCCGAGATAGCTACAACTGGTTTTGAAGCCAGCGTCGCTACCAACTTATCTAATTCCCTGCCCGAACAGGTACATTAAAAACATAAGGTAGTAATTAAATGCTGTGGCTGAAAGTAATGCGAGATGATTAAGGAACAGGTAAGTTAGCAAAAAACTCACCCCTTTCACCAGAATCATGTGAAACAAAACAGCAACTTGAAAACAATTTGCGTCTGCATCGTTTCCTTCATTTTTGTTCACTCAAAAAATCTATAGGTCAGTTATATTTAAGTACTGGACAGTAAATCATCAGCAGAGACTGAGGCACGGTATCATGACATACAGAGATAGCTGCATGGTGCCTATACAGACTAAACAGCTGGTGTGGCACCATCACAAAATATCACTGAATTAAAGGATCACATCAAGATCAGGTAACATCTTTTAAGGCAATGGTGAACAAAATGCTTACTTACAACAGTCACCGTTTTAAATTGCTTCGTGCGTCTTTGTTTCTGGGCCAGTACTCTTGATTTTGGTAACGTTCTGTTTCTAAGACTCTGCACTTTCCTTTGACACAAGGCTCAGTGATTAACTAGATCAAACATATGTGATAGTTGCTATTGAATGAATGAATGAATTTGTACGATTGGGGTGTACATACTGTGACTATAATTGGAACCTGGCAGCGCATGTCCTGATGTACCCATGTACTTATGTTTGGTTTTGATTATCTGCTAGGGAAGTAGATATTTGCAAAATATGCAATGCAAATAATGGCGGCCAAACTTAATATTTTGCTGATATCTCTTGACAGGAAGTAAACTTGAAAGGATCAGCAATATAGACAGTTACAGCAGCACATAAGGGAACTTGGATGATGTAAAATGTTGAAGCTGTAAGCTATTAACTGCAAAATCATGTACATGTACCTAATTGGGTAAAACTAATAACTGCTTTCATGAACCATTCTCAAAATTGTCACCTTGTTATATTCACACTTGGCCAGGTATCAAAAGAAAGCTTAAATCATTAGAAACGGAACACTATCAAAATCAAGAAAACAGAGCCACACGAAGGCATCATTTAGGTTACCAGGGCGAGTTGCTTCCCTTCAATTGTATGAAACAATCTTCTTCCAAAGTATTTCTGCCTCAATTTTATTGATACTCTCTGTCCAAAAATCGAAAATTTTAATAATAAATGTTCATTTGATTAATATACTTACCCAATTCACACTGTAAATAGCTAAGATCATTAGAAAATGGCCCAAAGTTCGAACTTAAAAGTTGCAAAAATTATGACATAACAATCACAAGTGCTTTGACTTGTGGAGCTTCATGTATCTCCTGCTTGACTTACGCTAATAAACCATTATCTCCCAATACTTCATTTGCATTCAGTTCATTGGCTGACAATCCCACTTGCACTCATGTTTTTGCATGAGAGCGTTTTAACCGTACATAACCGGGTTTTTTTCTGTGCCATTAAGGAAGCCATTCTCCGTTTTCGGGGGATGCTTGCCTGGTGTTTTTGTGTTCCTATTAGCCATTGAACACCAACAGGGCCAGTAGGTTTTCTTTGCAGACCTGCCAACCCCTGTCAAGCCTCAAGTGTAGCAATTAAGATTTTTTGAGAATTTGCAGCATAGCACATGGTTTTTAAGTGTAGCATTTTCTACAATTTATTCCATCACAAGAATAGATATTTTTGATAAAGTTTCATGATAAGGCAGGAACATATAATGCCCATTTGAGAGTATCTGCGGTGCCACTTTTTAGTTTAGACAATGTTGTATGACCCATTTTGTGACCGCTACACAGAGTGAAAAGCAGAAATGACTACCAAGAGGGAACTGTTGCTTGCTTGTGATTATTTTTTTTAAGCATAGCCATTAAAACTCTAGTGTTTTCAGCCTTTATGGTGAAGTGAGTGAGGAGCCTCTGAATCCAATCACAGTCTGGCAGAAGGGGTGATCTCCTGAGCCCATTCTTTGGCCATCCTGGCAGCACGAAGACTGGTTCCCCAACTCAGTGTCACCCCATTAGCTCCATGACCGTAGTTGTGCACCACCTGGAAAGTGGAAGCAGAAGACAATGTGTAAATCATAAAAACCTCAAGTTAAAATTTGATGAACCCAGTGCTTTATTTTGTTTTTGAACATGAGGGGTCATTTGAAAGTGAAGGGTCAAGTTTGTACGATATGGGCCAATTTCATCCATGCAGTCACGAACAAATATTGTCAGATGAAACTACTGAACAGCCATATTAATTCCTGAACTTTGGCATACTACCTAATCACATTCTTTGTAACATTCTTTTAATCTCACAGAGTGGTTTAGTGATACACACTTTATACAGGATCAGATTCCACACATCCGACAGGTGTGCGCACTACTGGTGCAAATCACAGAATCCAATGTCATTTTGAAAAATAATGGCACAGGCTTGCCGACAAAAAGAATTACTGTGTATACACCCCCCTCCACCCCACCTGAAAGTAGAAAAAAAATGTCCACATCCCCCAAAGAAGGTAGGCTCCCACTTGTAGACAGTTTTACTGACTCAATCGATACAGTCTGCAAACTAAGGGCTATACATTCAGAGGGAAAAAATCTAAAAAAAAATACAAAGTTCCATACATTTTCAGGAAGCATGGTTGTTGTTGTTTTTGCGGATAAACCACTTTAACAAATCATTCATTCAATGAGCCGTAGTGGACGCAGCTTACAACAGCAGGGGTGTCAGATTCAAAGTGAAGGGTAAAAAGGCCCAAATCATTATAGTCTCCTTACCCTGAGCTTTTTGCCTCCTATGGTGAGAAGTTCTTTTTCCAGTCGCAGAGGATCTCTTGACGGTCGGATGCCAGCCCAGCTCCCCACAACCCGTCCTCCCTGCCAAAACAAAGGGACGAGTGACCAGTCAATTTAATACAATACAGCATTACAAGAAAACACAAACACACACACACACACACACTCACGCATGCACACACACATACACACGTTAGACAAACACACACACACATGAAAAACACACACACACACACACACACACACACACACACACACACACACACACACACACACACACAGATTAAGACAAATAAGAAACAAACACACTTAAAAATGAAAGAAAGGAAAATTCACTCATCTATCTATATATATATACGACTTGTGTCTGTGTCTGTGTCTGTGTATGTGTGTGTGTGTGTGTGTGTGTGTGTGTGTGTGTGTGTGTGTGTGTGTGTGTGTGTGTGTGTCCGCGATGCACGGCCAAAGTTCTCGATGGATCTTTTTCAAATTTGGTGGCCATATTCAGCTACACCCCGGACACAACCTGCTCGATGAGATATTTCAACACATGCTCTCAGCGCGCAGCGCTGAACCGATTTTGGTTTTTCTCTGGATCCATTCCCAGTAACTCTTCCTTATCTTCTCCAGTCACGGTTTTCAGCGTTTATCTCCCTTCCTTCGTGTGGCGTAAATCCATATTCCCGTTTCTATTTTTAGAAGGTCACTGTCGACAACGCTCAATCCATATTCCCGTTATACTATTTTTACTCTTCTCCAGTGTTTTGCGCGTTTATCTCCCTTCCTTCGTGCGATGCGCTGGCAAAGCCGGCGTACACCCAGCTAAGCCGGGTCCCCGGCACAGCCGGGTATTTGGCTCGACTTCTTCCCGGCGAAGCCATACCCGGCAAAGCCGGTATTCATCTAGTACAACATATATGGGCCTTACATCTTATATCACTGTACATCGTTTTCTGATCCTGTTCCATAACTGACCTTAATCTGGGGCAAGATTTCTCCTGCTCTACGCAGAATGTCTTCCTGAACCTCAGGTACAATGTCAATGCTGTAGTTGCCTTCTTCACGGGTACCTCCCACTATGATGCAGTCATCACTGCAGAAACAGAAAATATTGACTTTAGTCAAAATATAAATACTGCTAAAAAAAACACAACCTACATACAAACAAGCCAATAAAACATATATACAAACAAGCAAATAAAAAAGCAAACACACACACAAAACAAAAACCCCACTTCCATCCTACATTTCAATAAACAAAACAGGGCTGTGGTGGGTGTGAGGTTGAGGGGGGTGGGGGGGGGGGAGGAGGGGGGGGGGGTGGTGTTGTAGACTAGGGTGCCAGGACAAACAGAATTTAAGGGGATAATTTCCCACTGCCTAATAGCACCATACAAATTTTGCAACATTCTCAACAAAGAAGGTCTTGATGTTAAGAAAGCAAATGAACAAATTCAATCTGAATTAAATTTATCTTCTTTTCCATGGAGTATAGAGTGAGCATGAATTCATTTGTTATCACATCCTTGTGCCATAAGAACAATTAAATAATTTTGCAACAAAATAAAGTAACAGATGAACTCTATTGTACAAAATGGTAAGTATAATAAGCACTATTTCTTTTGAATCGGCCAATCAATAATCTACATAGGAGGGAGAGATATAAGAGGATGCGGCGGCCAGGGTAAGGTGAGGCAAGGAAGAGGGGTGGGCATAGACAACAAAAGAATGAGTAAAAAAAGGGAGTCAATGAGTAAAGTAGGTGACGGAGATGAAACTGAGTACATGTACTGTATTACTGACTGTGGTATGAAATAGGTAGGAGTTTTCTTGTCATCGCAGTAAAGGAAAGTCTTCACCCATGGGGCTTTTACCTGCACACATAAAATATGTCAAAGTCAATCAAAAAATGGTGGGTTTTTTTAGTGTTTTTTTTACTCAAACTTAATTAAACTGTATTACCACTTAAGATATTTGTAAAAGTCCAATCACTGAACATCAAGTCATCAGACATCATGCTACTGAAAAAGACCACACACACACAACACACAAAAATACCCCCCAAAACACCATAATATAATGCAAAACCTTCACTTGAACACATACAGCTAACTGCATCTTCCCCATGACTGAATATAAAATGTCTGCAGAGGGACCCTGTCATAAAAAGAGTTGTCAAAGACAAGTAAGCTCCCTATAGCTACCATTACAGTTTCTTGTTTGTATTGAAGTGTTCTCTTCTTTCTCAATCTTACTCTCAAATTTTTTTTTATAGGGGTTAGGACGTGAAATGGAAGGTTAGATCAACAAAAAACGAACAAACTTTTCCTTCATTCTAAAAAAAATAGCAGCTCTGAACATACATATAACAGGCATGCACAATGTAAGCACTATAACTTTGTCAGAGAACTTACATGAACTAGCTGCCCCTTGACTGCGTACATGGAATGGTCCTGCACCAGCTGTCGAGATCCCAAGGCACTGCAGTTGATCACGATGTCGTATGCGCCTGCAAGCTGTAAAAGTGAACTACACGTAAGATGTGATCATTCTCTGTGGTTTGGTTTTGTGTTTATTCATGTGTGCCTGCTACATGAGTCTACATTATCAAGTGAAAAAACCATTTGGATGACTGAAAGAAAGACTTTGCAAACAGATGAGAGAACTATTCAAATACTAGCATTTTGGGCCCGGCTTCGCCAGGAGTTTCTCACTTCGACTCTATATAAGAATGAGACAGTGTAAAAGTATTTAATACCAACAACACACTCTGTTTGCTGAAACATAACTTTGACTTGAGTTATCTCCCTTCCTTAGGAACGTTCTGGATACTTGAGAAGCAGTCTAACATTGACTCTTTATATTCTGTAAAGACTGATCAGGCATGCCTGCAAGAGAAGAGTTACCTCCCTTAAATTTATAACAAAGTAAGAGTTACCTCCCTTTGTTTCTAGACATTTCCTGAACTATCCGGTTGATTTTCTCTTCTTCATTGTTTCTCCTCATAGGAGCAATAGAAAGTCTGTAATATGACTGACATTATGTGCTTATTACATGTGAACACCAGGCACTGAACTGGCCTTGCACTATATAGGCTGTATTCAATAAATGGGAGGTCCATAATCTGAGAAAGGAAACAATAAATCAAGAAACTAAAACCCAGGTGCACATCTGCGGCTCCTAGGGAGTGTGCATGCACAACATCTTGTTCCTGCCTCTTGCCATCTCAGAGGTATGGCGACCACAGACAGACAGACACACACACACACACACAGACAGACAGACACACACTCTCTTTTATTTAGATGTATAGATACGCACAATGAAACATAAAGCAGCAGCTGAAAGGTTTGAGAAACAGGACACCCTAAAAATATGTGATGGAACATTGCCACCAAATATGTTTTAATGAAACAAATTTACATTTAAAAAAGAGAGAGAGAGGAGCAAGGCAACATGGAAAGTAGACGAAGAAGCAAGTATATAACTTTGAGTAGCAAAACAAAAAAGATCTCTTCTGGCCCTGGCAATTGACCTCTTAACTCGATCAATAACAAGTCAATAGCAATATCCCACAAAAGTTAAACTTACCTCATCAAGCTTACCAACAGTTCGAAATTCAACAGTTCCACCTTGTTCTTTAAACCTGCAAAAAAAAAATTGCATAATTCAGCAGTGAACAGCAAAATCAATCTGTCAAACATATACCAATTACATTGCTGTCAGATACCACCAGACACAATGCTTAAGACTTTTAAATTTTACCAATGTTTCAACACTTTGACTTTCATTCCGGCATTTGTGGTGTAAAATGTTTATATTCTAAACTGGGGCCTGTCTGGTTTTAGCAAGTTTGATCCACTTGTGAACATGCTATGTTAAAGGACAGGCTTCCTACATGTCAGTCACTCAATTGGGTAAAAGAAGGGAATGTACAGGATTGAAAGAATGCTATAGCTCTGCACTTAATCATTACGATCAGAAGTTTGGTGTGCTGCCCTTAATGCTTCAATTAAGACGTGATCGAGGAGCGCAATGGCCTTGTGGTTCAGACGTCGGCCTTCCATGTGCAGACCTGCGAACCCCTGTTTCGCACTTGGAGTATTCTCAAACAAACTTGGTGTATTTTCAGATAAATGAGCGTACTCCACGCAGCATTTGAACATCCATGATAAAACATGCTTCACAGCGTTAACTATATTTAAAGCAACCGCTTCTTTTTTAATGTTTTCTGACAAAAACTGTAATCATGTGTCAAAATACTGGATCAGCTTCGGTATGCGCTTGTGAAGAAAAGTAGTTTAGGAATTGTTTCTCGTTGTATCTTTTCCCGCTGACCATACTGATTGTATTCTGGACAATCATGCGTACAAAATACGGCAAAATCCTATGGGTTCCCAGATCTGCATGTTGAAGGTTGGGGGTTCGAACCCCAGCCGCACCTGGTCAATTTATCTGCAGACCTGCTAGTGCCTTATACCCCTCCGTGTGTACACGCCTAAAAGACCAAGTACGAATGGTAAAGATTCAATCAATATCAGAGTTTGGTGAGTCATAGAAACACAAAAACACCCAGCACACATCCCCCGAAAACAGAGTATGGCTGCCTAAATGGCAGAGAAAAACCAGCTCGTGCAAACTCATGAGGGTATGTGAGAGTTGTAGCCTATGAACGCACTCGTTTCTTAAATAAACCCTACACATATGATAAGTGTGTGACAATGTGCACATCTTCCGGCTGCGTACAGGGCACTGCGGCTTTAAAGCGCACCTGAAAAGGATCGGCGTAGCAGAGTCGGCATTGTGCGATTGTGGGGCGGCCGACCAGACAGTAGAACATGTATTGAATACATGCACAAACTTCACCTTGCTGCGGAACCAGATCTGGCCAGAAGGAGCTACACTGGAGACCAAGCTCTGGGGAACGTCAGAAGACCTGAAAGCGACGTTCCAGTTCACGACAGCAGCGGAACTACGACCCTAGACACAACCGTCGAACGCAGAAGAAGAAGAAGTGCCCTTACAGCCAAGTGCCCAAACAGACTTTTGCCCTTAGAGCAAGTGCCCTAACAAACTTTCTGCGCCTTAGCAGACGACACGAACTTCTTCTCTACACAGCTTATTTACATCTGAGCGGCGGCCATGTTTTATTCCGCCTAAAATCTATTTTTAGATTGATTGAGTTGCACGTGCTAGTTTATGTAATCTAAGGCTATATATTACTTTTAGATGTCAATAATGAATGGATATAGACACTATGTTGCTGTATGTTTGTGCTTAAGTCAACGACATCTAAAGATGTCTTTAGATGTCGTTGGCTTAAGTACAAATAAACAAGACCCCACAGTACATGCGATCATTATTTCAGAAAGCAACAGACAGATATAGCTCAACCAAATTAATTTCCCCACTACCCCGTATTGATTTATATAAAACCAGTTTAGCGTTTTCAGGCTCAACAATTTGGAATTCGCTACCATGTGAGATAAAGGGGTCAAGCACGATTAAACACTTCAAATCGCAGCTTCGCAAATATCTGTTGTCAGGAACAGTTACATTCTGAAGCTGTTTCTAGCAAGAATGCATTGCTATCACTAACCTCTATATATTTTGTTGATGATGATGATGATGTCGACGATGATGATGATGATGATGATGAAGTTGTTGTTGTGTGTGTGTGTCTGCGTGTGCATGTGTGCATGTGCGTGCGTGTGTATGTGTGTGTGCGCATATGTGTGTGTGTGTGTGTGTGTGTGTGTTTGTGTGTGTGTGTGTGTGTGTGTATGTGTGTGTGTGTGTGTGTGTGTATGTATGTGTGTGTGTGAGTGTGTGTGTTGTATTGAGTGCGAACGTGATTGCAGGCATGCGGCGCGCGTGTGTGTGCGAGTCGACTTTTCTTTTCCTTTGTTTTATATTGACATACATGTACATTTCAATGTTCTATTATGCATTATGTAGTCGTATAGGTAATGTAGTAATACTGTATGATTGCGATTGACAATTGTCCTTTTATTGTCTTAATTTTTATGTCTTAGTTTAGCAGGGACAGATTGTAAGACTAGGCGTGAGCCTAAAATCTCCATCCTTGAGTAATAAAGTTCGTTCGTTCGTTCGTTCTCTCTCTCTCTCTCTCTAGATGTTATTCTTCTGGTTGCCAGTTTGTTCTTCTTGTCTCAGGCTAGGATTTTGAGTTGTTCTCAGTTCAGGTTGATAGAATTATGAGTCAGCCCTTGCAAACTTTGGATGTATACTGAATGTAGGTCAAATACATAGCCTAGTTCAGTAGCTGCCAAATCTGTATTTGATGTGGCACTACTGACCTAGTGTAATGCTGATGCTTGTAACATAACTATGGCCCCTGTGTTTATGTGTTTGTTTGTGTGTTCTAGTTTTGTGTTTGTGATGTTTGTCATGTGCCTGTGTTGTATTCCTGTGTGTGTTCCCATCTCCCACCAGTCTTGTGCTTTGAAGAATGATTACCCTCATTTGTTACCTCCCTTGTTGTGGTAGGAAACTGATGTACAGTTTTGGTCAGTTCATAGTGCCACTTACTGACTTAGTCCATTCAGGACTTTGGTTATTTTGTATACATATATTGTAGGTCTTTTGTATTCTTTATACTAGAATCCTTTTGTGTCATTTATGCGTTGTTGTTTGTTTGTTTGTTAACTGTCAGTTTTTTTGTTTACTTGTTTGTTTTGTTGGTATTTGTATGTTTAGTTGTTGTACTGTTTATTTGTTGTTGTTCTTGTTTGTTTGGTTGGTCATTGTTTGTTGACCGATTAGGCGCTACAGTATTTGATGTACAACCCATACCCAACAGTCCCTTGGTGGTCCTGGCATAAAGCAGCTTGTCGGTGATGTGAGGAATGAGATTGAGAGTTTGCACTGTCTATAAGCTTGTGTTCTGTTGTGTTAGAAACTCTGAAAGCGACTTGAACTTACTTGTGTAATTTGCATTTGACTCTCTAGTCATGGTTTGTTCATGTTGTTTTAGTTAGGACTGCAGTATGTTGTGTTGTGTCACTCTTTGCTCTAGGGCTTATGGTGTTGTGAATAATTATGTAAATATTTCTGCTCTTGTTGTTTACAACATTACTTTGATTTTATTGCTTATTTTCATGACTTGGTTCCTGAAACTTAATACAATTTTTGTATTATGTTTTCAGGTCATTGCGTGCTAGCTCCACGTGGGGTTTGAAAAAAAACAATGAACCCCGCCATCCAGTCTGTTCGAGTTTGAGAGTGAGAGTGAACCTCCCCACAGATATAAGAAAGACCCATAATATAAGCTGTCAGGAGTAAATCTGGGGTAGCTAACTTACTGTAATATTGCCTAGAAAACAAGTGGTGTGTTGGCGGCAATGACAGCTGCAGCAGCGGTATAGTACCAAGTGCTTAAGCTGAAAAGAATCAGGTGTCTTCCAATCACTGTACTTACTTTCTCATCAGCCACGGCATGAACTTCTGGGGCTGTGTTATTACAGTCACAAAGGAGCATCCATACCTGAAACAAAGATGAATCTATTTTTCTATATCCGAAAAGATAGGGTGTGTGTGTGTGTGTGTGTGTGTGTGTGTGTGTGTGTGTGTGTGTGTGTGTGTGTGTGTGTGTGTGTGTGTGTGTGTGTGTGTGTGTGTGTGTGTGTGTGTGTGTGTGTGGGTGTGTGCTTGCTTGCGTATATAAGTTCATGTGTGTGTGTGTGTGTCTGCTTGTGTGTGTGTCTGGCTGTTTGTGCGTGTGTGTGGACCTGCCTGTTTGATCATACAAATGCTTGTACATGTACATCTGTTTTTCTAAGATTCATATCAAAAGTCTCACCATGTTTACGATATGAAACTATGTGTTCAAATGTAATTTAAAAAATGTCAGTACATGTAACACCACTCTAGCTTTCCCCAACATACTTGAAAGGTAATTTTAGACGCTTCAGGTCATCTGGTGTCAGCAGTTTGAAGTTGAAAACAATGCTCTCAAACAGTTGATTCTGCAAAATCAGTTAGTTCAAGCGAGCTTAATTATTGCTATTTTAACTATCAACCTCTATGTCTATAAGTCAACATGACTTTAACTACAACTATAAAGCAGAAGCAAAGAAAAGTAATGTATGCGTATATATAAACTGAGTAATTGATCATACATATAAATATGGTTATAATCATTGAATATTCCTTGAAAGAAATGCTTTGCTTTCAAATACCTGGTGTTATTTTTATGTGCTATTCAGCAGATTCTGTGCAGAGGATGAAAACAGACTTGGCTATAGTCTTGAATATTGTTCTTTCCTGTTTGCCTTGATCTGTCACTTGTGAAGTTTAACTTGGGGACTTTAGAAAACAAATGACACAACACAAAGGGTTAATGTTAAGAAAGCAACAGGCACTCAATCTTGAGAACATACACATACCGTTGTGTACACAAATTCATGCACGCACGTCCCATCCTTCCCTTTCTCCCTCTTAATTTTCTGTATGAATGGGATTGGGGGAAAAAATCACTGAGGATCTCAGCTGATTTGCAACTCACTTATCGTTTCTTGTATTCATTCCTCAACTAGTCTATTTTTATGAAAACATCAAACAACATTTCTTTATATACTAATACAACCAAAATTGTCAATGCCA
This sequence comes from Littorina saxatilis, assembly GCF_037325665.1. Taxonomy (NCBI): domain Eukaryota; kingdom Metazoa; phylum Mollusca; class Gastropoda; order Littorinimorpha; family Littorinidae; genus Littorina; species Littorina saxatilis. Next base: position 56,812,878 of record NC_090245.1, read on the forward strand.
TTATGTCATTAAAGACAGGACGGAAGGTTAAAAGAGGTATTAGCAACATAGATCTAGCATTGAATACCTGAACTGACTTTGGTCAGATTCTACACACACCTGTACAGCCGACTGGTTGTCCGACAACATATATCCTGGTACTAATGTCTGTCCAGTCTCACCGGCTTCAGGAGACATTGCAAGACTGGTGTAGTAATCCCAAGTGTCCTGCACCCATTCTCTGCACAAACACAAACGCTCTTGCAAGAACCAAACAAACAGTAGCTTCAAACTCAACTGCTGTTAATTGTATACAAATCTGTATACAACTGTTACTTACTATTCTGAGCTGTGAACAAACAGAAGATTTTTTTAACTCTTTAACAAATTTGCCTGACTGTTTCAGATGGAACTCCCTTGACAAACTGTATCTGTGTCACTCTTTTAACAAAAGTAATTAAACATTAAATTGACTAATACTTGACTGTGGCAGATGAAACTCCCTGGACAAATGAAGATTTTGTTATTCTCCAACAAAATTCAAAAACCATTAATACCTGATTGACTCCGACGGAACTCCTTTGACAGTTTAATTCGAGAATGTGTCACCCTCTAACAAAATCATTAATACCTGACTGTCTCAGGTGGAACTCCCTTCACTAATGCAGCTGTCGGTCGGTAGAGGCCGCCAGCACCAGCACTGGTCGTGTCCTTGTCAAATTTGTCCGCTATGATGGTGACCTTGGCTCCCGGGATGGACTTCTGGACATTGACAGCACTCGTCAATCCCACTATGCCTGCACCTATGATGGCCACACGCACCATGCTGCTGTCTCAACCTGCCTGGCTTACCTCCTGGTCGAAAGAGTGACAAAATACAGTATTACAATACTATGGAATTAAAAATCTCTATTGCAGGGTTCAAGCTGGAAGGAAAAGAATATGAGTCGCTTGATCATGAGCCCCTCAACTAAATTTTGAAGGGACACTTAAGGCACGAATCACCAAGTAGGCAACATTGTTCTGTCCCAAAACGCTGAGTTTAAGATTTGCTATTGTATCATGTTATAAACAAATTGTGTGTGGGATGTGTGTGTTCGTGTGTATGCATAGGTGCCTGTGTCTGGGCATGTGAGTGTGCATGTATGTATACATGTATGTGTGTGTGTATGTGTGCGTGCATAGCCATATGTCCATGAATGCATGTATGTGGGTGTGTGTGTGCAGGGGCGGATCCAGGGGGGGGGGGGGGGGGGGGTTCCGGAAACCCACCCCCCCCCCCCCTAGCCTAAAAAAATAAATGAAAATAAAGAAAAACTGATGCTCAGATTGCACCAGATTGCTTCATTTTCCTTAAATTTTCATCAAAATGTTTCCTAAAAGAAGTTTGGAAACCCCCCCTTGAAAAGGATGTGATCCGCCCCTGGTGTGTGTGTGTTTGTGTGTGTGTGTGTGTGTGTGTGTGTTGATGAACCTTCTAAGAGACAAGGGTGGTACACTGGAATGCAAGCTCGATGCGCCTAATGACTAGCACAAAGGAATTTGAATAGTTTGATCATTTTCAGATTGTATGCGCCGATGTCAAATGGCGCACAGGTAAACGGAACCCTAGCTGCTACTGTTATGCTGTATCTACACAATGGCCCTCTCAAAATCATCCCCTCACCCTGATACTGGGAGGGGAGGGAGAGAAGAAGACAATGACAATGTTTTAATTTTCGAGGGTAACAAGAATAAGCTTTTTTTCATCTGGCCCTCGCCCTAAAGAGGGACTAAGTATAAACTACTTTTACTACTCTACTACTTAAATTAAGAGATCAAATCAAATCAAATCAAATCAAATCAAATCAAATCAAATCAAATTTTATTTTACGAGGGTTGTGGCATAAGCAATATAAACGAGCTTCTTTTCAACCAGCCCTCGCCCAGAGAGGGACTATTCTAATCTTAAATTTATATACAAACGTAAAACAATTACAAAAGATAAGCATGACAGTAAAAAAAAATAAAAAAGGCAGAAAAACTATTCACATGACTATATACACGTTGTAGGCTATACATACATTCTTGCGTTATGAAACACTGATGCTTTATGGACAGATATGATCAATATGAAAATAATCAGAACGAAGTCTTCCATCACTGTGACTTTTCGTAATTTGACATTAAATGTAATGCGAGGTGTTTTTTGAAAGTATTGAGACTTGTTGGGACTCGAACTGATTCCGGGAGAGAATTCCACAAAACGCTGCCAGAATAAGCTAAACTTGATTTAAAGAGATCTATCCGCGGAATGGGGACGTTGAATTTTCGGCTTGGTTTGGCTTTAAATTTTGTAATGAAAGCACTCGGTGCATGGCCGGAAAGGATTTTGTGATTTAAATCTTTCTTTTAAGGGCAAAATCTTAAGTTTTTTATAATCGTCGAAAATAAGACTGGATTGTTTTAATAGAACTGATTTTAGTGCTCGTCTGTGTAGACTATACAGTGGTTTTAAAATGTTTGCACTGGCTGAGTCCCAGATGGTCGAACAATAATCCGTGATGGTTTGTATGTATGCATTATAAAATAATAACCTTGAGTGTGGATCAAGAAAGTGTTTTATTCTGTTCAACAAATATATTTTCCTCGACATGGTTTTACACAACGATCTAACATGATGGGTCCAAGATAGATTATTATCGATATTTACTCCCAAAACTTTGTGATCTCCTACTTGCGCTATTGCATCGTTGCCAATTAATAAGGAATGAGGATTATTCTTGATGTTTTGTCTTTTTTGCCTTGTTGTAATTAACATGTATTTGGTCTTTTGGGGGAGAGAGAGAGAGAGAGAGAGAGAGAGAGAGAGAGAGAGAGAGAGAGAGAGAGAGAGAGAGAGAGAGAGAGGCTGCCAGCAGCAGCAACATCATGTAACATCAGCCGGGAAAGAGAATCCGTGATTCGAGGTCTTTCTGGCTATTGCTCCATTGGATGCAGCATCCAGCTGTGTTCTCTACAATTTCTGGTAGATGTGCAAGGAAATATTTCATCACAGCTACACGCTTTCGACCCAAGAAGCCTGTATGCATCTTGCCGGTGGTGGCGATTCACAGCGCCGTGTTCAGTTGTAATTTGCAAGCAGATCAGCAGCACTGTGCTATACCTAAGCGGATGAAGTTATCACTTTATTCAGTTATTCTGCAGAAAAACAGAAATGCTGGAGAAAAAACGTTTTTTCTCCAGCATTTCTGAATAATGTCATCATCCGCCGAAGCATGGTTTTTTTCTGCAGCAAAATACTTTTTCTGCAGCATAGTGTTTAAATGTATTTCTGCAGCATTATTGCGATTACCTTTTTCTTCGGAATAATAATTTTCTAGAGAAAAACCAACGTTCTTGTAATGTAGCGTTTGTACCCGTCTCCCCTAGGGTATAATAGCTCACTCCACAGTGGACCAATCAGAAGGCGTGTCAGTGGTCATTCACTCCCATCCATTGATTTGGAATGTCTTCTGGGTGATGCTACCGGTACAAATGAAACAACACAAAGGGAAAGTTAATTCAATAGAGTTGGTTATTTCTCCTCTGACAGTGTGTGTGTGTGTGTGTGTGTGTGTGTGTGTGTGTGTGTGTGTGTGTGTGTGTGTGTGTGTGTGTGTGTGTGTGTGTGTGTGTTTTCTTCTTCTTCTTCTTCGGCGTTCCTTCTTCTTCTTCTTCTTCGGCGTTCCAGGATTTTTGGCCTCAGGTCAGACTTCAAGTTTTGTAGCTTGAATAAAGCTAGTGGTCAGGATCAGGGAGTCTTTGGTGCCCCAGAGTTGCTCCTGCAGTGTGGCACCTTGTGGCCAGTGATCTGTTCTGGCTTCCTGGTGGAGCGGGCAGGTCTGCAGGATGTGCTCCGGGGTCTGTGGGCCTGTTTCGCACGGGCAGTTCGGTGTGTGCGACAGACCAAGGCGGTGCATGTGGGCACGCAGTCGACAGTGTCCAGTCCGTAGGCGGAAGAGGATGGTCTGCTGATGGCGCTGTAAGTTGGGCATCTGATCATCAGATGGCAGCCTGTGTTGGGCATTCCAGGTAGTTTGGTAGTGTCTTTTCACCAGGGTTTTGGCTTCACTGTAAGAGACTGTTGGTCTTGTCTGCTCCAGATGGCTGCCAGTCTTGGCCAGTCTGTCCGCTTCCTCGTTCCCTGAGAGGCCACAGTGAGCAGGGATCCACTGGACAGCGACGTTTGTGCTCTGGGAGAGAGTACAAAGAAGACGCTGGGTGTCTCGTTCCAGCTGCTCTTTGGGCGACTGCAGGCTTTGGACGGCGGATCTGCAGTCGGTCAGGAAGACGGCGTGAGAGGGTGGGTGTTCGCTGACCAGGCTAACTGCTTCTCTGAGAGCGGTGAGTTCTGCCCGGTAGTTGGATGACAGCTCTCCGGCAGGCAGGGATCTTGAAAGGGTGTGTCCGTCTGGGTAGCGTACCAGGATCCCGCTTCCTCCGTTTTTGATGGCACCATCTGAGGACCCGTCAGTGTAGATGTGAGTCCATACTGAGGCGTTGTAGTCCTGGTGCATCATCTCCAGCGTGAGGTTCTTGAGGACTGCGTCCTGCTGCTCTCTCTTGCTGGTCACTCCTGGCATGTCAGTAACAAAGAGCACCTCAGCGTCTTGGAGGGGCTCTTGTTCTTCAGGGGTGCGTGGTAGGAAGCTGGTTTGGGTTCTCTCTAGCTGCTTGGCCAGATGGTTGAAACTGCTTCTTTTCAGCCTGTTCTTCGTCATCTGTTGGGTGTGCTGGTGTGCTGGGTGAGAGGGGAGTCGTTGCAGCTTCTCGTACTGCACGATGACCTTCTCTTCTCGTCGGTGGTCCAGGGAAGGGAGTCTGGTGGTGGCTTCAAGGGCGTGTATGGGCGTAGTTTTCAGTCCCCCTGTGATGATGCGCATGCTTGCGTTCTGCACTTTGTTGAGCCGGCTGGTGTTGCTCTTCGCAGCTGTGGCCCAGGCTGCAGCTCCATACTCCATCACAGGGCGGACGTGTCCCGTATACACCTGTCTGAGGATGTTGCTGCTGGCTCCCCACTTTGTGCCAGCCAGTTTCTTTATGATGGGGAGTCTTCTCGTAGCCCTCTTCTCCGCCTCTTTGATGTGTGGGTTCCAGGTGAGCTTCTTGTCTAGCTTGATACCTAGGTAGGTAGGGGTGTCTTCCTGTGGTATTGCCTGGTTGTTGATGGTCAGTTGGAGGGTCTCTTTGGAATTGGAGAGGGAGAAGCAGGTGGCTACGGTCTTGAGGCTGTTCACGGTGACACACCAGTCTGTCGCCCACTTAGAGGTGATGTTGAGGGCCTCCTGCATCCGGACTTTGGCGGTTGCGGTGGACTCGGCAGCGCTCCACATCGCAAGGTCATCGGCGTGTAGGGCTTTGGAGATGTGTCTGGACAGGCTGTTGGTGATGTCGTTGATGAAGACGACGAAGAGGGTGGGGGATATTACTCCTCCCTGGGGGACTCCTTCCCTGATCTTCACAGCGTAGCTCAGGTTGCCGTCAAGCTTGACTCTCGCGGTTCTGTGGCACAGGAAGCTCTTGATCCAGTTGAACATTTGTCCAGCGATTCCTGCCGTCAATAGCTTCAGGAGGAGGCCTTCCTTCCACACCTTGTCGAAGGCCTTGGAGAGGTCAATGAAGGTGGCAATGACTTTCTTCTTCTCCTGGAAGGCATTCTCTATTGATTGGGTGAGGTAGATCAGCTGGTCTTCAGTACTCCTGTTCTTCCTGAAGGCAGACTGTTCATTGGTGATCAGGTTGTTGGTTTCCAGGTGCCACATCAGCCTCTTGTTGATCATGCGCTCGAGGGTCTTGCCGAGGCAGCTGAGTAGACTGATTGGTCTGTAGCTTGTCTTTTGCTTGCGGTTCTTGTCCTTCTTCAGGATGGGTATGATGATGGCCTCTTTCCATGCTGAGGGGAAGACGCCGGATCTCCACGACTGGTTCAAGAGCTCAAGGAGCTTAGTTCTGGCAGCAGGCCCGAGGTGCTTGATCATCTCGTTGCAGACTCCGTCCTTTCCGGGCGCTTTCTTGCACTTGAGTCTTTTGATCGCATCGACGAGCTCTGCCATGGTAAGATCTGAGGTCATTGGTGGGGCTGCGTTTCTCTGCTGTCGGAGTCTGGTTTCAAGTTGTTCTGCAACTTCCTTCTTTCTTTGGGGTGGGACTTTGATGGTGCTCTCGGTCTCAAAGACGTCGGCAAGGAGATTTGCTGCTCTTTTTCCAGTGTGGAAGGTTCCGCTGTCTTCTAGTACTGTAGGTCCCCGCGTGGCCATGCTGTCTTCGTTTAGAATTTTGGTGAGACGCCAGAGTTTTCCTGTGTCTGAATCGAGGCCAATGGTGGAGGTGATTTCCTGCCAGCTTTGTTGCAGTTCTTGTGTCTTGGTCTTGTTGAAATCCTCCTTCAGTTGGTTGTGCATGGTCGTTGTTTCAGCGGATGGGGACTGCTCCATGCTTTCTCTGGCTTCTGAAAGTCGCTGGTGCAGGCAGGCCAGCCTTTGACTCCAGTAAGGTTTGTAGTCCTTCCTGAAGCCACGGGGGATGGACTTCCTGGCAGCCGCTAGGATGGTCTGTGTCAGCTCTTTTACGTTGTGGTTGATGTCCTCTGTGAAGGTGGTGTTGCGAAGGCTTTCTGCGTGGAGCTGGTACTTGGTCCATTTGGCTTTCTTGAAGTTCCAGCTGGCTTTCTTTCTGTGGTACTCCAGGATGGTCTGCATGTCAGCAATGGAGAGGGTGATGGGTAAGTGGTCACTTCCTCCCAGTTGGTCGTTGACAGTTCTGGTGGTCCTTTTTTCTACCTCTTCTGTGGCTATGGCAAGGTCAGGGGTTGAGCTTTTCTTCCAAGCTCTGGAGTAGTAGGATGGCTTGTCATCTGGCTGGTTGATAAGGATGAGCTGGTTGTCGGTCATCCAGTCCTGTATGTCTTCTCCTCTTGCGTCAGTACTGTCGTAGCCCCATGCTGGGGAGTGGCCGTTGAAGTCGCCAACGATGAGATGTTTCTCGTTTGGGAGCTGGATGGTGTGGAGGTCCAGCTTGGTGGTAGGTGGGCTATAGACGTTGGTGATGGAGAGTTCTTCTCCCTGCAGGAAGGTCTTGATGGTGATGTACTCAAGGTCGCCGTCTGCCGTCTGTGCCGTCATAGCTGCCGGGATGTTGTGTCGGACTAGGGTGAGGACTCCACCCTTGTGTCCGGTCGGCCGGTCCCGTCGGAAGGTGTCATAACCTCTGACGAAGAATCTGCGGTCTTCTTTCAGGTGGGTCTCCTGGATGCAGATAATGTCGATGTTGTTGTCTCTCAGAAAAGCCTGTAGCTCTGGTTTCTTTCTCTGGACGCCTTCTGCGTTCCACTGCACAACCCTGATGGCTGTCGCTGGATGTTGAGTTCGACCAGTTGCTCTACTCTGTCTTCCCCTGGTTCCCGAGTCAACAGAGCCGCCAGTCGCTGAGGTGGACCCCCTTGAGGCTGAGGGTCCGGCACCGTTCCCGCCTGGCAAAGGTCCACGGGAACGACACCATATCGAAATATCTGTCTGAATCTGAGGCATAATCCATAGTGGTGGCGTGCGAGCTCGTCTCCCAAGAACTTAGTTTAGGTTCCCACACTGTGTCCGGAAACACAGTCAGCATCGCTCCGACTTCGTTGGGGGGTGGTTTGAATTCGGAGTGTCCTTCTCCTAGACTGGTTGCCTGCCATGGCTGATGAGTCCGGTCTGCCCACGGTTTGAATTCAGAGTGTCCCTCTCCTAGACCGGTTGCCTGCCATGGCTGGTGAGTCCGGTCTGCCCATGGTTTTATTTACATGAGTATCCTTCTCATGCCCCTTATGACTCGAGGAGAGTTTGCTGATATTAGTCTGACCTCTCTCCGTTGACCTGTCCAGCATGCGAGACGCTACCAGAAGTTTTGACACTCCCGCTGGCATAGCTCTCGGGGTCATAGAAGTACTCAAGCTCCCACACCTCGTCAAGGAATCAGCCGTGTGTGGAGTTCGGCGTTCCAGGATTGTGTGTGTGTTTTAATGTGTTTGTCACTGTGTGAGACATTGTGTGTGTGTGTGTGTGTGTGTATGTGTACATTTGTGTGTCAGTTTATATGTGTGCGCGATGGTGTGTGTGTGAAGGGTGGGGGATAGGCGCGTGCACACTATCAATTCTTTGATATCGCAACCCCATCTCAGGCTAGTACAAATGATCAACAGATGAGCCGAAGACACGGCCATACGCAACACGGCACTGCATATGCTTATCAGCGGGTACACACTGACGCATGTTGGCCCACTGAAGCGGTCAGCGAACAAAGAAATCTCGGCTTAGGCGAAGCAGAACTTGGTTGCCAGCTGCTGATTATAGTGGCGCATCTGCCGCTCGCATTTACCCAACAACACATCTGACACCTTCATTACCTTTACCTGAGGGGGATTTCACGTCTCCAATATTATAATGAGCAAGTACAAAATGCTGCAGAAAAAATGTAAGAAGTTTTTCTGCAGTAAAACAACAGTACCGTTTTACTGCAACATTCTTTATTTCAATTTTACTGTAGTAAAATGTTTTTCTGCACACAAAAAACGATGCTTCGCCGAATGATGACATTATTCAGAAATGCTGCAGAAAAGAAACAAAATCTGGAGCATTTCTGTTTCTCTGCAGAATAACTGAATAAAGTCATAATGATAATCCGCTAAGGATACTGTGCAAAGTGAAAGTGAAGAGAAAATGAGTTTACCAGATCTTGCAACCTGGCAGTGGCACTCTTGTCTATGTAAGCTGACAAATCAGGTGTGACAAGACGTCAATAATGCACTCCTTGGTTCACAACCACAAAACCTACATGTCAAAAACATCAAGACTGGAAATCGTAACATTCTCTGTGCGATCAGCTGTTATAAAACCCTTCCAGAAAGGCTGGCAGAACATTGACCTCAGAAACTTTTGAAACACACTTTCAGGGTCAGGGGAGATCACTCAGCGATTCTTTAGAGAGATCGGCGGAAAGATCAGTTGTCTGCTCTCCTTTCCGTCTCGCGGCACGGTCATTACTCGGTCATCTAGTCAGCGGTCTTACTCCTGCGCCGCGCGTGACCGCGTACAGATTCATTGAAGACACTACAAGTATGTAAGCTAGTGGTAATGAATATTATCATAATTTATAATAAATAAAAATAGTTTGCACACAACAGCAACGATTCCAATAAGGCAATACTGATAACAACACCGGCCGCTCAGCAAAAACTGACGGCCCGGTGACAAATCAGTGATATTGACCGGCCAGCCCGGCCCTGAAAAGTACAATATTGCTATTTCATATGTTACGTAGATTTTCATTGGTCAATTGGGCAAAACTGAGCTCATTGCAAAAATGATATCGACGGTCTCGATTTTGATATCACTGTCTCAACAGACCATATAGCAGAAGATAATTTTATCATCACACAGTCCGTCAATATAATTACCCAATTGGTCTGTTGAGACAGTGATATCAAAATCGAGACCGGAGGTCGAGATTTTGATGTCACTGTCGAAACAGACCAATAGCAGAAGATATCATCACACAGTCAGTCAATGTTAGATATATATTGCTAATTCTCTGGACATTTTGTATTTACTGTAAAGAAATTACAAAAGTATTTGTCTCAGTTTTGGCTGTTCCATATCCCTCCTTCTGATTATTATTTCTTTTTGTTCACGCTTTTCTAGTACTTTTCAGTATTTCAAAATGTCTTTTCTTTCAAAAAGTCTTTAGTCACTTACTCAGCTAAATTCTGGGATAATTACATTTTCATATATATTTTTTTGTTTTTAAATTTAGGTGTTTTTGTTTTTGAAGTGGGGAAGCAATAAAGAGGTCGTCGATATCAAAACTGGTATCGACGGAAATGTCGTCGATATCACTTTTGCACTGAGCTCAATTTTGCCCAATTGACCAATGGAAATCCACGTAACATATGAAATAGCAATATTGGGTACTACAAAGTTCCTGAACGAAATTTTGTAGAGCCAATAGGATATTGTGGTCGATACACAAATGTTCTAGACATGCACACCCAAAAAGCGTAATTGTCAGTTTAAAACTTTTGGTCTTGACAGCCGGTGAGCCAGTTTCGCCCGCCGCAACCGTCTCAAATGGGGTTTTCTTTTCCTTCTTTTCATATATTTTTTTATTATTAACCTTCGCCGGCACTCGTGGGTCCGTGCGGACCCAGAAGGGTGTTTGATTGCAAATATCTTTTAAACGAGTTGGAATTTTTTAATGAGCTTTTAGAAATGCCTCAGACACCTAACAAGCTATCATCTCCTAAAAGCTCATTAAATTTCAGTGATAATTAATTAATTAATTAATGGTCAAATTTAGACTACACACGGAAGCATTCGTGGGGACGTGCGGACCCATACTTCTCAAAGAAGGACAATTGTGCAAACCCTTCCGTGGCACTCGTGGGGCCATGCAGACCCATAATATTTTACCAAATACCGTGTGTAGTCTAAATTTGACCATTAATTAATTAATTAATTATCACTGAAATTTAATGAGCTTTTAGGAGATGATAGCTTTTTAGGTGTCTGAGGCATTTCTAAAAGCTCATTAAAAAATTCCAACTCGTTTAAGAGATATTTGCATCAAACACCCTTCTGGGTCCGCACGGCCCCACGAGTGCCACGGAAGGATATGCATATTTTTCTTTCTTTGAGAAGCATGGGTCTGCACGGCCCCACGAGTGCCACGGAAGAATATGCACATTTTTCCTTCTTTGAGAAGCATGGGTCTGCACGGCCCCACGAATGCGTCCGTGTGTAGTCGATAACGAGTGCCGGCGAAGGTTAAGGGAGGAGGGGGGGGGGGTAAATTGCGTCTGTGGCAAGGCTTCCTCTGCGGCCTAACTGATTAGCCAATCAGTGTGCTGTCGGTACTGCGGGACGGCGCAGCGGCTTCATGCAAGTCCCATACAGCGGTGCTCCACAGCTTGGTCAGTGGTGATTAATAAGCTTTTCTGGTCACGTACGGTTTTCTTTCTGCCTGTGTGACGATGACATCTTGGCCCCGTAGTCATATTAAGATTCTCGGCCTCGTTGATCTTGTATAATCTCCACACTGAACAAAAAAACACCCTTCGATAGTACTGATGAGCGACCTTGGGTGCCTTACATCAAGTTCATGGGGCCAAATTTGTCCAACCAATTTTTTGTATTTAAAGGCACAGTAAACCTCCCGTAAACCATCACAGAGCTCCCCGAGCGTCTACATACAGTACAAGCATACTTCCATTTGAACGCTCACCGAACGGGAACATCCTGGCTGCTTTCTGTCGAGCGTGAGAAATTTTCAAAGAACTTATTTTCGTGGACTTGCTCCTCTATAACAATAGCGCCTCGTTTTGGTGCTGGACGGCTGTTATGAATATTCAATACCGGAAATCACACCCGGACAGTAAGCCTCCCGTAAACCATCACAGATACTGTCAGGCTTTTACACACAGTAGCCTACAAACACCCTTCCATTTGAACGCTCACCAAACGGGAACATCCTAGGTGCCCTACGTAAAGAGCGAGCAATTTTTAAAGAATCATTAATTTTGCACTGTCTCGGGTCTCATTCTATCGATGTAAACTGGCGATAGCCGTGGATCGATGATTATCAGAATGTTTTTGGACCGGGGTGCGTTTTTGCGCTAGACCTAACTTTTAAAATCTAAATAATAAATTGACAGCTTGTTACACAAACATTCTTTAATTATAAAAGAATTCTTTTTCCATCAAGACAAGATCAGTACAATTCGAAGTGGTGAAAGTTTGAAAAAAGAAAAGCCCGGAAGCAGGGTCACGCAAGGGTCGTAGCAGACGACGGTTTATCAGTGCATATCGCCGTTCCTCTCAACAGTCAAAAGCCATCGCTAGAGTTCTTGTGAACCACAGCCGTTTGTTTCGTGCATAAAAACGTGCTATTGTAGATAAGCTCACATCGAGTCGCATTCAAATGACTAACTGACGACTACATTGTGAAAAAGGGAAACTGGATCACACGCCGGCCGGGGTTCACGATGGCTCAGGGGTAAGATAAACCACGCAAAAATAAATTCTTTGAAAATTGTTCGCTCTTTACGGAGGGCACCTATGATGTTCTCAATCGGTGAGTGTTTAAATGAAAGGGTGTTTGTACTGTGTGTAAAAGCCTGACCGTATCCGCTGTGATGGTTTACGGGAGGCTTACTGTGCCTTTAACTTAGAAATGTTATTCATCCTAAAATATTTCCCTTCTCATTCAAGGGATGTAGGCCTAACCACTCGGTACACGTTTTCGAAGAAATCGATTTTGGGGGTAAAATCTATTAAATTTCACCACCAATTTTCTTCGCATGCAAGAAACTGACATGCTTTTCGTCCTTAAATAATGTCACTTCTTTAATTTTACCAGGAAACAACATTTCAGTCTTGAGTATATATCGAGGGGGTAATATGACCACGGGGCCAAGATGACGGCATCGTTACCGGCCGGCCTCAGTTGTATCGTCTGCTGTATATATATATGACAATGTCAGTCCAGGACGCATCAGTGCTGACAACCTGCCGTCCAGCGGCCGACACTAGTCAGTAGCGGCCATGGACTTGCAGAGTGGCCTGTCCGGCTGCAACTCTGCGCCGGTCATGATGATGGTACATGTACTAATTAACAAGTCGCGTAAGGCGAAAATACAATATTTAGTCAAGTAGCTGTCGAACTCACAGAATGAAACTGAACGCAATGCCATTTTTCAGCAAGACCGTATACTCGTAGCATCGTCAGTTCACCGCTCATGGCAAAGGCAGTGAAATTGACAAGAAGAGCGGGGTAGTAGTTGCGCTAAGAAGGATAGCACGCTTTTCTGTACCTCTCTTTGTTTTAACTTTCTGAGCGTGTTTTTAATCCAAACATATCATATCTATATGTTTTTGGAATCAGGAACCGACAAGGAATAAGATGAAAGTGTTTTTAAATTGATTTGGACAATTTAATTTTGATAATAATTTTTATATATTTAATTTTCAGAGCTTGTTTTTAATCCGAATATAACATATTTATATGTTTTTGGAATCAGCAAATGATGGAGAATAAGATAAACGTAAATTTGGATCGTTTTATAAATTTTTATTTTTTTTTACAATTTTCAGATTTTTAATGACCAAAGTCATTAATTAATTTTTAAGCCACCAAGCTGAAATGCAATACCGAAGTCCGGGCTTCGTCGAAGATTACTTGACCAAAATTTCAACCAATTTGGTTGAAAAATGAGGGCGTGACAGTGCCGCCTCAACTTTCACGAAAAGCCGGATATGACGTCATCAAAGACATTTATCAAAAAAATGAAAAAAACGTTCGGGGATTTCATACCCAGGAACTCTCATGTCAAATTTCATAAAGATCGGTCCAGTAGTTTAGTCTGAATCGCTCTACACACACACACAGACACACAGACACACACACACACACACACACGCACATACACCACGACCCTCGTTTCGATTCCCCCTCGATGTTAAAATATTTAGTCAAAACTTGACTAAATATAAAAACACATGTTTATGCTGTCAGGCTGAGATCAAAGTGATACTGATAAGCTTGGAATATATTTGCTGAACTAGGAAATCGCGACCGTCAAGTCCACGATCTGGGCCAAGCGCCGGCTTAACATTTAATAATTAATACTGACACTATCGCCGATCAATGTCCAGCAGACGCCGAATCTACAGCCTTGTATTTCCGGGAAATGTCTCGAAGAGCATCATGCTTTTGTTGTTAGGTTACATAGTTTTATGCATTATCATCGAATCAGTCAGTATAGAGCAAACCAACACGGCCACACTGGCTTGACTGAACTTGAACTTGACATCAGTCAGTCGATCAGTCCTTACCTTTTTGCTGCGATTCAAGTTTCTGTGACTGACTCAGTGCAAGTCGAAATATGTGTGCGTTGCCTGCTCAGTGTCGAATCGGTTGGCCTGACGGCAGTAAAGGTCACTGATTGAAGTATATATATACCTGAGTTGATAAGAAACTGGCAGAAATAAATGCAGGTGTAACACGAAATTTTTACTCTACGAAAAATGTACTCCGGAGTAAATATTTCGTACGAAATTCATACTCCGAGTACACTTTTCGTACGAGAAAAGAACTCCCCAAGGCACGAAAAAATTACTCCCTCCACGAAATTTTTACTCCCCATTTTTATATTTAGTCAAGTTTTGACTAAATATAATTAACATCGAGGGGGAATCGAAACGAGGGTCGTGGTGTATGTGTGTGTGTGTGTGTGTGTGTGCGTGCGTGCGTGCGTGTAGAGCGATTCAGACCAAACTACTGGGCCGATCTTTATGAAATTTTACATGAAAGTTCCTGGGATTGATATCCCCGAACGTTTTTCTCCTTTTTTCGATAAATGTCTTTGATGACGTCATATCCGGCTTTTCGTGAAAGTTGAGGCGGCACTGTCACGCCCTCATTTTTCAACCAAATTGGTTCAAATTTTGGTCAAGTATTCTTCGACGAAGCCCGGGGTTCGGTATTGCATTTCAGCTTGGTGGCTTAAAAATTAATTAATGACTTTGGTCATTAAAAATCGGAAAATTGTAAAAAGAAATAAAAATTTAGAAAACGATCCAAATTTACGTTTATCTTATTCTCCATCATTTGCTGATTCCAAAAACATATAAATATGTTATATTCGGATTAAAAACAAGCTCTGAAAATTAAATATATAAAAATTATTATCAAAATTAAATGTTCCAAATCAATTTAAAAACACTTTCATCTTATTCCTTGTCGGTTCCTGATTCCAAAAACATATAGATATGATATGTTTGGATTAAAAACACGCTCAGAAAGTTAAAACAAAGAGAGGTACAGAAAAGCGTGCTATCCTTCTTAGCGCAACTACTACCCCGCTCTTCTTGTCAATTTCACTGCCTTTGCCATGAGCGGTGGACTGACGATGCTACGAGTATACGGTCTTGCTGAAAAATGGCAGCTACTTGACTAAATATTGTATTTTCGCCTTACGCGACTTGTTTGTACTTCCAGTAAAAATCTCGTACGCAAAAATGGGATGCGGGCGAAGGGATAATGCCAATAAGTGATCTCGCGCACACAAATGTCGCGCTACCCGGCTCCTTCCACCCCTTCCACCACCAAGACTAACAGGGGACAAGGGAGTAAAAATTTCGTACACCTGGCATGGGAAGTTAAATTGCCTTGTGTTTGGGTGAAGTAATTTATTCGTTATTTATTCGTCAGGGGAGTAACATTTTTGTACGAAATGTTTACTCGGAACTCACCTGTCTTGGGGAGTAATTTTCTCGTGAAATGGGGGAGTGCTTTTTTCGTAAAGGGAGTAACTTTTTCGTACGAAATGTTTACTCCGGAGTAAAAATCTCGTGGGAGTAATTTTCTCATGTTAATAATAATAATAATAATAATAATAATAATAATAATAATAATAATAATAATAAATGAGCATTTATATAGCGCAACATCATAACTTTACAATTATGCTCTTTGCGCTTGACACATTTAAAATTAAAAACACAGTTATACAAGCATTTACATCTACATTCATAGTCAACAACGCTTAATTAAAAGCATACACCATCACACATACATTACAAAAGATTCTTCCACTAACTTAGTAATAAAAACATGAATAAAATAGGTAGTGAAAAATAAGGAAATACCAGCTGAATACCCTTAATCAAACAGAACATGTTATCAACAATGCTGAAAACAGTCCTAGATGTTTATATACATTATCACTAAAACAACAAATACACTACATGCAGCCTACTGGTGGTCTGAGAAAACAAAATCAGGGGTTGTATTTCTTGAAGAGGTGCGTTTTAAGTGCTCGTTTGAATGCTTGGGGTGACTGAGAGTGGCGGATGTGAAAGGGGAGAGAATTCCATTGTGTGGGTGCGCAGAAAGTAAAAGTGCGTTGTCCGTATGTTTTGGTTTTGGTGTGTGGAATGGTAAGGATGCGACAGTCAGAAGAGGCACGGAGTTGTCTTGCCGGAGAATAGACGGTGAGGAGTTCAGAGGTGTACAGTTTCAATGCCTCGGTAAAACACACAGCAGTGCAAGGACGGCCACTGAGTCCGTATACTGCTCGAATTATGTGACCTTATTCAAGCGACGTAGGCAGCCAAACTGATAATTGTCGACTCTTTCTCTCGACATGACTGCGTCAGCACATAACATAGGCCTAATCATACAATCGGCTGCTCCCGTCCTAAATCAGCAACCAGCGGACGTTCCTTCTCAGTTCTCAGCCGCGCCTCAGTATCATCACGAAACAGTCTATTGGCCCGGCCTCGTTTCCCCCAAATCATTCAGGGTTTTCTTCTCCGCCCAATGGCTTGCGACGGGGTTTACCCAAGTACCATGCCCCTAATGACTCACGGCGATGTGTAGCCTACACTGATGACTGCGTAAAAGAGCAGTGCACCACGTGACCGTCTTCTAAGCCTGTGCTGCGGCATGATACACTGAGTTCGTCGAGTTTCAGCTCAGTTAAAACCACAGTCCTTCCCATGAAAACTGCCGGCTTCAGCTCAGTCACCATCAGTCTCAGATCCCGCCAGGCTTTTTCGAAATGGAAAACTGAGAACATATCAGTCCTTCCACTCAGTGCAAACACACCAAACATTGACATCCTGACTGCTTCCTGTCAAAGCAGATTGAGAATTGTTTGATGAATTAATTTCACATACCGAGTGCCACTATGATGTAGCCTATCCGTGTGCCAGAAGCACTTGCAGGCAAACCCAATCAATCACTGAGGATTCGAGATTTTAAAGCTAAATCAATAGCCCCATATAAACTGATATGTGCACGCTAAGGTTTCCAAACAGCATACCGTCATGACTCGAGATAACCGCAGGGGGAATCCATCACTAACAAATACAACCGCAGTTCTCTGAGAGGAAGTTGATATTTTGGAAAATATGAAATACAAATGGCCGCCATAATTAATATTTTGTTAGGTTTTGATTATCTGCTAGAGGAAGTAGATATCAACAAAATTTTAATTATGGCGGCCATTTGTATTTCATATTTTCCAAAATATCTACTTCCTCTCAGTTGCAGATAATTAAAACCAAACATACGTAGACGGGTACATAAGGATGTATGGGCCAACAGTTGCGGCCGGTGATACCCTCCCCACTGCCAGGTTCCAATTAGTCGCTGTATATGTACCATAAATCTGCAACTCAACAAACTCTATTATAAATAGGCTCAAACGATGGCACACTGCACTTTTACGCAATCATCATCAGTGTAGCATTGCAGGGAGCAACAACTATTACAAACATACAAATAAAAAAAAGATAAAGAAGTACCTCCGAAGTTCAAAACCTTGTCCTGTGTGCGCGCAGCACATTAAATGTGAGATCCTGGCGTCATAAAAAGCATGAATAACACGGATACTGCGCTGTACACTAATATATATACGAGATGCACCGATAGGGAGGAACTGTTCCATACCGCGGTGGTTGGGATCAATTTTGCGGCATTCCAGGTGGGAGCAGCAGAACTTCAAGGTAGGGGAAGGGCTCCTAATATGGACCGGCTCCTAATATGGACCACCTCCTGTTCTGACAAACTAACGGCGCTAGAGCGCTCAAAACAATTTCATTGGCTGTATTCACCCTCTCTGGATAACTTTCACATGTCAAAACAGTTGCAGAAACACAAACGGCCTCAAACCCGTTAGGCTTTTTCTCTTTTTTTCACTTTTGGCAGGGTTCACTCTAAATTTGCCGCCTAAAACGGACTCGTTTCTATCCCCAGTCAAAGTTTTTATCACACAAAAATTGCTACATATGACAGCTAAGACCGTATTTGTTTCATTTTAGCAGTGTTGACCCCGAGTTTCTACTGCAAACAAAAAATCTCAAAGTATGTGTGAGTCCCCTAATATGGACCACCTTCAACAAATCGAAGAAAATAAAAGCTAAATGCTATTTTTATTAATTCATTCAGAAGCTTGCTGAAAATAACCTATAACTAGCCTTCGAGATTTAAAAAAAATATCACAAATAGTCTTCTTTTCGTGGAAGTTGATAATTTCACTCATTTTCACTCTGTTTTTGATAAGCTTCTTTAGTTTCCTGGTGTGCTTCAAATAATGCTCTCATCAACCCGAAACAGATAAATCTAAAGCATATTTTGATTAGTCTGACTTGCAAACTAAGTTGTATCATGTTATTTTGAAGTATAGGTTGTTTTTTTTTACAGTGATTCGAGAAGTCCGCTTCAGTGGTCCATATTAGGCGCCCAGGCGCCTAATATGGACCATTTGTGTTTTTTTCTGTATTTAATTTTTGCTGAATATCTATCAAAGCTATTTCACTCAACCCCCCGCGGGTTAGGGGGAGTCCCATATTGGTTGGGACTAGAAAGAATTTACCCGATGCTACCCAGCATGTCGTAAGAGGCGACTATCGGTTCTGTTTCTTCTCTTCTTTTGTCTTATTTCTGCCTTACCAGTCCTTTCACCTATATTTCCTTCCAAGAAAACTCTCCCTACTATTTCCTGCAGTTTTCCAATTCTTTTCTTGTTGTCTTATTTCTACCTGACTGGATCCATCACCTTTATTTCACTTACCAAAAGTCTTCTTTTCCACATCCTTATTTCTCTGCACCCCGCATGTCCTATGAGGCGACTAACGGATTCTGTTTCTCCTTTTACCCTTGTTAAGTGGTTCTTGTATAGAATATAGTCAATGTTTGTAAAGAATTTAGTCAAGCAGTATGTAAGAAATGTTTAGTCCTTTGTACTGGAAACTTGCATTCTCCCAGTAAGGTCATATATTGTACTACGTTGCAAGCCCCTGGAGCAATTTTTTGATTAGTGCTTTTGTGAACAAGAAACACTTAACAAGTGGCTCTATCCCATCTCCCCCCCCCCCCCTTTTCCCCTATCCCATCTCCCCCCTTTCCCTCGTCGCGATATAACCTTCGTGGTTGAAAACGACGTTAAACACCAAATAAAGAAAGAAAGAATATTTCACTCTAATCAGGCCTAACGGTTAACCTAAGAGAGAAGGACTACCAAACACAAAATGAAACTTCTTCGCAAGAAAACAAGCTAGTTATCAGCGTGAAACAAAAAGTGGTCCATATTAGGAGCCCTTCCCCTACTGAACTTGTCAAATCCAGGTGCACGCAGCCCCTGGGGCTTTTAGTCATACCTCAGGCACGCAGCTCAGTATCCGTTAGAAGAACTACCAAGTTTCATTGACTTGCACCCAAAGAGTCAAGAACTGCGATTTTTTTACGAATTAATTTCGTACTCGGACCCGGCTGGTCTTGACCTATTTTTGGATCTAAATTTAGATCAGGTACATCACCACATCACGGACCTACATTCTACTGGATGGCTGTACATCATGCACAAAAAGACAGTCACTAGCAAACTATGTCAGACGTCATCATGAGTTTGTGTAAAACAAAATGGAGGCCGGAATCACTCACGAATTCCGACCAAACACCGGCACGTAATAACTAGGTTAATTTATGCACTCGCGTGAACAAGAAACTGTCGAGCTTCACAGATGTCGTCGTTGGGTAGTTTTGGGTTTGTTTTACTACCATAGGAGGATTTTTGAACTGTAAATGCACTCAGCTGCAACAAAAACGCAAAACGAAGGCTGTGAGCTGCACTGTGCCTTTCAGTTGTTCTGGATAGTGTGTGAAGGTAGGTAGGTCAGTCAGACCGGACCAAGATAATCTTGCCATCCTGTGACTTGATGTGCCAGGTACTGACATACAGGTCAGGATGATGAACATACATATACCTTTGCTCGCGGCGACCCAGAACAACTGAAAAATATCCATTGCTCCCAGTCTCACCTTGAACACAGTTGTTCCCATCCCGGCTCCACGGCATGGAACAGTCCAGGGCCGGACCAAGTTCGTTTGAGGGGGGGGGGGGGGGGGGGGGTGTTCCAACTGAAGGCAGGGGTCCAGGGGCCGCCCAGGCCCCGGTGGGGTGCAGGGGCAACGCCCCGCTGGGGTGTCTGGGGGGCAAAGCCTCCCAGAAGCCGAGAAAATTTTGCATTTGTGAGGTAATTTTTATATTTAGTCAAGTTTTGACTAAATATTTTAACGTAGAGGGGGGAATCGAGACGAGGGTCGTGGTGTATGTGTGTGTCTGTCTGTGTGTGTGTGTAGAGCGATTCAGACCAAACTACTGGACCGATCTTTATGAAATTTGACATGAGAGTTCCTGGGATTGATATCCCCGAACGTTTTTTTCATTTTTTTGATAAATGTCTTTGATGACGTCATATCCGGCTTTTCGTGAAAGTTGAGGCGGCACTGTCACGCTCTCATTTTTCAACCAAATTGGTTGAAATTTTGGTCAAGTAATCTTCGACGAAGCCCGGACTTCGGTATTGCATTTCAGCTTGGTGGCTTAAATATTAATTAATGACTTTGGTCATTAAAAATCGGAAAATTGTAAAAAAAAATAAAAATTTAGAAAACGATCCAAATTTACGTTCATCTTATTCTCCATCATTTTCTGATTCCAAAAACATATAAATATGTTATATTTGGATTAAAAACAAGCTCTGAAAATTAAATATATAAAAATTATTATCAAAATTAAATTGTCGAAATCAATTTAAAAACACTTTCATCTTATTCCTTGTCGGTTCCTGATTCCAAAAACATATAGATATGATATGTTTGGATTAAAAACACGCTCAGAAAGTTAAAACAAAGAGAGGTACAGAAAAGCGTGCTATCCTTCTTAGCGCAACTACTACCCCGCTCTTCTTGTCAATTTCACTGCCTTTGCCATGAGCGGTGGACTGACGATGCTACGAGAATACGGTCTTGCTGAAAAATGGCATTGCGTTCAGTTTCATTCTGTGAGTTCGACAGCTACTTGACTAAATGTTGTATTTTCGCCTTACGCGACTTGTTTGGTCTTTCCTTGCAATTGGGAATCAAAATTACACATTTTCAACAGTAACAAAATACTTCATATATTCATTTACCATAGTGGTTCAGTGGAATAATCCCAAAGACATATATGCCTAGTAAATAAGTCTGACAGGACTCTTTACTTTGAATATTACTATGATGATGGACTTATAACGGGGAGGGCAGGCCGTTGTCGACTTGATGTTGTTCATAATTTGAAATAGTTTTAGAAGACCAAATAAACTGAGGGAGTTGGGGGAAGAGCTTAAAAAGTCCACTTTTTATATTTAGTCAAGTTTTGACTAAATATTTTAACATCGAGGGGGAATCGAAACGAGGGTCGTGGTGTATGTGCGTGCGTGTGTGTGTGCGTGTGTGTGTCTGTGTGTGTGTGTAGAGCGATTCAGACTAAACTACTGGACCGATCTTTATGAAATTTGACATGAGAGTTCCTGGGTATGAAATCCCCGAACGTTTTTTTCATTTTTTTGATAAATGTCTTTGATGACGTCATATCCGGCTTTTCGTGAAAGTTGAGGCGGCACTGTCACGCCCTCATTTTTCAACCAAATTGGTTGAAATTTTGGTCAAGTAATCTTCGACGAAGCCCGGACTTCGGTATTGCATTTCAGCTTGGTGGCTTAAAATTTAATTAATGACTTTGGTCATTAAAAATCTGAAAATTGTAAAAAAAAATAAAAATTTAGAAAACGATCCAAATTTACGTTCATCTTATTCTCCATCATTTTCTGATTCCAAAAACATATAAATATGTTATATTTGGATTAAAAACAAGCTCTGAAAATTAAATATATAAAAATTATTATCAAAATTAAATTGTCGAAATCAATTTAAAAACACTTTCATCTTATTCCTTGTCGGTTCCTGATTCCAAAAACATATAGATATGATATGTTTGGATTAAAAACACGCTCAGAAAGTTAAAACAAAGAGAGGTACAGAAAAGCGTGCTATCCTTCTTAGCGCAACTACTACCCCGCTCTTCTTGTCAATTTCACTGCCTTTGCCATGAGCGGTGGACTGACGATGCTACGAGTATACGGTCTTGCTGAAAAATGGCATTGCGTTCAGTTTCATTCTGTTAGATCGACAGCTACTTGACTAAATGTTGTATTTTCGCCTTACGCGACTTGTTTTTCTTCTCTGAGGTACATTGGATGGCCAGGGGGGGGGGGGGGGGGGGGGGGGTTCCGGAACCCAGGAACCCCCCCCCCCCCCCAGTCCCCCTAACAGTAGATGACCAATTGAACAAAATTCAAGCCCGCTTTTATTAAGTTATTGTATCTGTGTAATGCTACGTTTAAACTATGTTCCCGGCGGCCATGGCAGCTCCGTTTCAGGCCACCGTGGACAAAACGGGATGCACGTGAGACAACGTGGGGGCACGGAATCAGTGGGCAAACGTGACAGGCCGAGATTGCCGTGGATGCCGTGCCAGATTTTTAAACTGTCAACAAATTTGCCACGGCAGTCACGGTGCGGATGAGAAACCTAGTAGGCCGTAGTAAGACGGGGTGAACGCAACAAAACGTGACAGTACGTAACAAAACTTGGAAGCGCTCCGCAGTGGGTCCGTAGTGGGACGGGAAGCATGTGTATTCCCCGGCATATATCATGGTCCTTTCAAGTTTTGTCACGTTCTGCCGCGTTTAGTGCGCGTTTTGTCACAGTTGCTTCACGGTTGCTGTGCGTTTTGTCCCGTTTTGCCACGTTTCTCACGGCAAGCTCGGGTGTATGGTAGCCATTTCGTCGCGTTCAATCACGGCGCGTCCCGGCGTGTGACGGTTTGCGGGCCCGGCGCGTTGCGTTCTAATACGGTCTGACACGGCGCGCGCGGTCTGGGAGGAAGTATATAATAAGCCGGGCTACACTGATTGATAACCTCATGTCCCAAATAGATTCTTATTCTGGGGACAAAAATAGAAATTTAGCATGGCATAGCATAGCTGATTGATACAATACAGCTAGATGATTGCTATTGCTTGGGAGGCCTTCTTTTATACCGTGGGCACAAACGTGCTCCAAAGCTGCCCGGTGTAACACGAAATTTTTACTCCACGAAAAATGTACTCCGGAGTAAATATTTCGTACGAAATTCTTACTCCGAGTACACTTTTCGTACGAGAAAAGAACTCCCCAAGGCACGAAAAAATTACTCCCTCCACGAAATTTTTACTCCCCATTGTTTTTACTTCCAGTAAAAATCTCGTACACAAAAATGGGATGCGGGCGAAGGGATAATGCCAATAAGTGATCTCGCGCAAACGAATGTCGCGCTACCCTCCTTCCACCCCTTCCACCACCAAGACTAACAGGGGACAAGGGAGTAAAAATTTCGTACACCTGACATGGGTAGTTAAATTGCTCGTGTTGGGGAGAAGTAATGTATTCGTTATTTATTCGTCAGGGGAGTAACATTTTTGTACGAAATTTTTACTCGGAACTCACCTGTCTTGGGGTGTAATTTTCTCGTGCAATGGGGGAGTGCTTTTTTCGTAAAGGGAGTAACTTTTTCGTACGAAATGTTTACTCCGGAGTAAAAATCTCGTGGGAGTAATTTTCTCGTGTTACACCGGCGTCTACGTTTCATCCGTAGAAAGCCTTGACAGAACGTGAAAAACGTGTCAGGCCTTGATCTGAACGTGGGAAACGTGAGGGACCCCATCAGAACGTGACGGGCCGGGAGGGAACGTACTGCACTCTAAACAAGTGTTCCACTCCTGAACACCCTTTGTGTAACCACTTTTGAACACCCTTATACATGTAAAAGGGTGTTCACATTGGAACACTAAAAGTGTTCTGAAAGTGTTCTGAACACAAAAAGTGTTCTAAAAGTGTTCCAAAAGTGTTCTAAATGTGTTCACATCTGAACACTTAAGAAGTATTCACCCTGCTGTAACCATTTCTGAACACATAAAAAGTGTTCAGGTCAACACTTTTGGAACACTTTTGGAACACTTTTAGAACACTTTTAGAACACTAAAAAAAGTGTTCAGGTCAACACTTTCAGAACACTTTAAGAACACTTTCAGAACACTTTCATCCTGCACTGTCGTACAATTCAGAAAGACCTAAAAATCAATATTTTTTAGCAAAGAAGTCTTTTTAATTAACAAAAATACTGAATTTTGTTCTTCTCAAGAATATCAACAAAACTTCTACCTTCTCACAAAGCAACCAATACAGTTACTCAAAACTTTGAAATGCATTCTTGCCAACATGATGTAAGAATTAAAATGCACATAGCAAGGAATGCATTTACTAAATACTTTCACATACAACATGCCACCCCCCCCCCCAAAAAATATAAAAACCACACACACACACAAATCCACATATCACTTTTAGTAAAAAATGAACTTGTCATTTCAAAAATTAAGTTTGAGCACACAGGCACAAGATGAACAAAAGAAATCCTAAGAATTCATGAAAGAATCAGAAGATTTCATAACACGTGTGTGCTACTATATATATAAGTAACAAACTTACATGTCATTTCAAAAATTAAGTTTGAGCACACAGGCACAAGTTGAACAAAAGAAATCCTGTAGAAGCCAAACAACTATAGCAAAACAGAAATTGCACAAAAACATTGTTTTTAAAACCACTTTGAATTGATTATTTTAAACACAGGCACAAGATTGAACATTGTTAAAAAATCAGTCCCACAGCCGGTTCCTGAACCTTGCGGGCCAGGAATGTGAGGGCATTTGGCAGCTGTCCAGTCAAGACCTGCTCCTCAAACAGAAATTTCTGCAGCAGTCCCAGAACAGAAGAGAATGGTTTTGGGTAGCGATTGTTAAAAACATAGTAGGTCGCTACCAACATCAGCAGACCCCTGTCAACACCATCTTGAAAGTTCACAAATGTGTGAACGCCGTCACCGACGACAAAAACGCCCTTCAGGATCAGTCGGAGTCGCGGTGACTCCAGGTCCTTTGTCCGGAGCTTCTTCACCAGATCGCAGTCCGCAACATCCTGTTCAAAATGAAAAGTTAGTTTTAGTGAATTACTATCAATTGATGCATTTCTAACTCTTAACAGAAGTAGAATTAGAGTATGTCACGCGCCAGATTGGCGTGTCCCTATTAAAAAGGATACCATTTTAAAAATGAACATTGATGGATACCAGGTACAGTAGATCCCCCTATTTACGACTTTGGAAAACCCTTGAAAATTAGGTCTTAAAATGGGGGTTATAGATTTTGGCCCGGGCGGTCATGAATTTGGTTGCAGTGTACGTACTGTTATGTACTGTCTTGTTTACACACAAACACAGTTGCAGCGGTTTACAGTCATATCAACACACAATTTTCATAAGCGCATTTGTTTGTTTGTTTGTTTGCTTAACGCCCAGCCGAC
This sequence comes from Littorina saxatilis, assembly GCF_037325665.1. NCBI lineage: Eukaryota > Metazoa > Mollusca > Gastropoda > Littorinimorpha > Littorinidae > Littorina > Littorina saxatilis. The sequence continues at coordinate 56,838,198 of NC_090245.1, forward strand.
CACGAAGGGCCATATCAGGGCGGTGCTGCTTTGACATATAACGTGCGCCACACACAAGTCATAAGCGCATGGGCATTCTGGAAAATCTCAATCTAAAAAATAAGGTAAGCAGTAAAACGTAATAGTAGTGGGGCGAGGCCTTCCTACGTTACTCATGTGACCTCAAGCTAAACCTTCGTGAACCCAGAACCTTCGTGAACCGTGGCATCCGTGGTACTTGGACCGCTGGCCGAACCGCAGTGCGCCTAGTTGAAGCCTCCGGGACTCTGGGACTAGCGGCCCCTTTCCCCCCACGGCCCGTCACGTGTACCGTGGTAAACCGTGAGAAAACTTGACATGACCTAACAAAACTTGAATAAAGAGAAAAAAAAATGGCCAAAATCCCACAGCGCACTACGTTTCGGGCAAACGGGGCTGCCGTGGCCGCCGGGAACATAATTTTATAGTGTAAACGTAGCATTAAAGGCACAGTACGCCTCCCGTAAACCATCTATCTATCTATATATATATATATACGACTAGTGTCTGTGTATCTGTCTGTGTATCTGTCTGTGTATCTGTCTGTGCGCGATGCACGGCCAAAGTTCTCGATGGATCTGCTTCAAATTTGGTGGGCATATTCAGGTTGACCCGGTACAGGACACAACCTGGTCGATATTTCAACACGTGCTCTCAGCGCGCAGCGCGGAACCGATTTTGGTTCCACCTCAGCTATTTTGGTTCCACCTCAGCTACCCGGGCCCCCATACCGACACACCATAGCCGCTACACCACATCACAACGCCAAAGTTCTCGGTGGATCTTTTTCAAATTTGGACACCGTATTCAGCTACACCCCGGACACAATATCATCGATGAGATATTTCAACACGTGCTCTCAGCGCGCAGCGCTGAACTCATTTTCGTTTTTGTGTTCATTTCACCATTATAAGTAACTCTTCCTTATCTTCTCCAGTGTTTGGCGTTTATCTCCCTTCCTTCGTGTGGCTTTCCCGTTCAGTTCTAAGTTACTATTACTATTTTTAGAATGTCACTGCGCTGTCCACTGCGCTGTCCACAACGCTTCCCTTGCACCCGTAAGTTGTTCTTACTGTCAAAGTGAAAAGGTCGAATCAATTTATAGCTACGCGAAAAATACACTCTCACCTATCTCTATATATTTATAGATACAGATATGCATATATATATACGGCTTCTCTGTGTGTGTGGGTGTTTGTGTGTGGGTGTTTGTGTGTGTGTGTGGGCAAAAACCTGTGTATTGTAGAGTTCTGTTTGTGATGTGGTCTAGCGGCTTTTGTCTGTCTGTATGTTCTGGCATGTGAGAAGCCACAGCAGATAATATAGGGCCAAGAAATAAGCTCTAAAATTCTCAATCCCGTTTGACAGGACTTCGTCTTCAAAGGTGATTGTGGTGAACCGCCACGCTGTCTGTCTCTGTCTCGCGCCGTTCACCCCAAATTCCCGTTTCTGAGTAACTATTTTTAGAATGTCACTGCGCTGTCCAGAACGCTTCCCTTGCACCCGTAAATTGTTCTTACTGTCAAAGTGAAAAGGTCGAATCAATTTATAGCCACGCGAAAAATACACTCTCACCTATCTCTATATATTTATAGATATAGATATACATATATATATATATATATATATACGGCTTCTCTGTGTGTGTGTTTGTGTGTGTGTGTGTGTGGGCAAAAACCTGTGGATTGTAGAGTTCTGTTTGTGATGGGGTCTAGCGGCTTTTGTCTGTCTGTATGTTCTGGCATTTGAGAAGCCACAACAGATAATATAGGGCTAAGAAATAAGCTCTAAAATTCTCAATCCCGTTTGACAGGACTTCGCCTGCAGAGGTGATTGTGATGAACCGCCACGCTGTCTGTCTCTGTCTCGCGATTCACCCCGGCGAAGCCGGGTATTCCTCTAGTCATATATATACTGTCAGGCTTTTACACACAGTACAAACACCCTTCCATTTGAACGCTCACCGAACGGGAACATCCTGGCTGCTTTCCGTCGAGAGTGGACTGGGTGGCCGTCACTGGGTGGCCGAGTGGTATAGCACTTGCGCTCGGAAGCGAGAGGTTGCGAGTTCGACCCTGGGTCAGGGCGTTAGCAATTTTCTCCCCCCTTTCCTAACCTAGGTGGTGGGTTCAAGTGCTAGTCTTTCGGATGAGACGAAAAACCGAGGTCCCTTCGTGTACAACTACATTGGGGGTGTGCACGTTAAAGATCCCACGATTGACCAAAGGGTCTTTTCTGGCAAAATTGTATAGGCATAGATAAAAATGTCCACCAAAATACCCGTGTGACTTGGAATAATAGGCCGTGAAAAGAAGGATATGCGCCGAAATGGCTGCGCCGGATCTGCTGGCCAATGTGAATGCGTACTGTGTAAAAAAAATTCCATCTCACACAGCATAAAGAAATCCCTGCGCCTTGAATATGTGCGCGATATAAATTGCATAAAATAAAAATAAAATGAAAAATAAATAAATCCCTGCGCTTATAATTACGCGCGATATAAGCCTCATATTGATTGACTCCTTCAGTCACATTCTGGAACACACCGGCGATACCCTCAAAAACACACTCAGTTAGGCTACACACCGGCACACACACACACACACGCACACACACACGGCGTGCGCACCGTGATACACACAAACGCACGCATGCACGCACACACACACGCACACAAGGCACACCGCACACAAACACACACACACACACGCACAAACAAACAAACATACACACACACTGTGACACGAACACACAAACACTCACGCACGTACACATACACATGCATACGGTGACGCACGTACACACACACATACACACACTCACAGGCTCACACTCAGTCACACTGACACACATACACACACACACCTGCACACACACACACACACTTTAGCTCGCGGGAAACCGCAGACAGTGCAGCCACGGCCGTGAACGCCAGCCTATGGCAGACGGTCTCCGATTATAGCAACAATAGAATTAGATGACCTTGGGGGTTCCACTGACTATGTTTAATGACAGGAAATTCCGCAGGAATGTGGCGGGGAGTTTTACGGGGGAGCATCTTGTATTTTATGACTCGGTCTTTGTTTAATTCTTTATCTGTGTGTGTTTACGCTTACGTGACTAGCAAAAGTTTGAGGATTGAATTGAATAAAGACTGAGAAACTTCTAAAGCATGTGTGCTTTGTGTCATGAGTCTCTGAGCTTTAAAACAGCGAGAAATTAGCATTTTCTTCAGATTAACATGATGTCTTCAGTTAGGCAACAAACACTGACACACACACCGTCGCACACACACACACTGTGACACACCGGATGATTCGGCACTGAAGTAAGAGTGACCGGCTGATCGAGTGTCGTCACAGTTTCAGTTTATTTTAATGTTATTTACTTTTGCTCCTAAAAAAGCAACGAGGCTCAATCTGTATAGATGTATGAGCCAGTAACTGATTCCTTGGAGCAAGTCAGTTCTATCTAACGCGGCAGCGGCGCTTTGCGCGAATAGTTCGAATTAAAAGCTCAGAGTGAAGTCTCTGCCCCAATTCCGAATCTGCGCCAAACACCTCCAAAGGTTATTACTTCCCCTGGAGATTGATCGATTATGTAAACGGACGGTTAATTTATTTCTAAGAAACCCAGTGTAAAACCATGTGATAGTTAAAGGTATGGCTTTCGATAAGCTAAATTAAAAAATCAAACATTGCATTAAATAATCCATCAACATTCGAAACAACGAGATATGCGCCATATTGACATCCGGGCACTGTTGCTGTGGACAACCATCTTGACGCTTCCGTGAGGTGTCTGCAAAAAATCACACATAAGACTGGATTTTATCTACCAGCAGTCAACCTAGTCAGACAAAATGGTGAGTGTGAAAACAATGGAATAACATACGAAAAACAGTGTCTTTTATCGTTCAAGTTTTAAACATGTTCTATCAAATGGTTGAAAATCTGTTGTCATGAAAGTGAGCGCCAAGGAATCATAACAGAAAGCTGTGGTAAAAAAGGTCGAGTTTTGCTTCGACTATTAGAGATTGTTTCTTTCCTTTCAGCTATTTTTGAGTTTTTGCGAATCAAGATTTTGAGTATATGATATTTTAGTTGTTACGCAGTTGCATTAATGAAGGATAAATTGGTTTGAAACACTCTGGGCTGCTTGTTCGAAGTTCGACACAGGTTGCCATGATCAATGGAGGCTGTGAGGATACCGAAATAGAAAGCGATCATCAAACTTAGAAACATCAGATATCATATTCACAAGACACCTTTGTAGTTATTTATTTCAGCACAATTGCAGATATTAAGAACCTCTTCTAAAGCTGCCATTTTAAGATTTAGAGGGGATTGTAGCTTTTGTTTCTGATGCAGGTCAGACCTGCATCAGAAACAAAAGCTACAATCCCCTCTGAATGTGTACACGCCTTTGGTTGGCAAATCAGCAGCGCATGATTGTCAGATATGCTGTCTGTAAATATTGTGTTTGCTCTTTTCGGAAGCAATACAATACAATAATCTTTATTCATCTCTAAAAGAGAAATTACAAGCTTCACTGTGTGTCTGTAAAATCAATCAATTAATCAATCAATCAACCATGCATGTAGTAACATTCACATCGCATATTCCCATCATATCGTTACATGCAAACATTGTACCCACACACTTTCTAAAATAAGCCTACAAATAGAAGCAATGCATTGCCTGTTTAAAAATTATATCACATTATCACCTTATCACACTTTAACCACATTATCTTCTCACATTTGTATCCTATAAGTCAATATAACTAACAACAGAGAAAAACAACTCATAAAAGGATGTAAAGATTATGCCGTTGTCAGAGCGACAGCACCAGCACCTAGCGCCCCACCTGAGAGTTGAAGATGTGAATTGCAGATAGAATGAATGAGTTTCTGTAGTGTGTGGTTCTTGTGTATGGCTGTCTAAATCTTAAGCTTCTGTCTATCCGTCTGCTGTCAAGTTCAGGTCTGAGTGGGTGCGTGTCATCGGTCAAAATCTTCTGTAGCCTGTCAGTCAGTCGTCGTTCCTGCGTTGATGCAAAAGTGTCCTGCTTCCTCCCAACTACCCCACCTGCTTTCTTAATGAACTTCTCTAATCTATCCCTGTCCTGCTTGCTGATGCTGCTACTCCAACACACAGATCCAAAGTACAGCACACTATTGCAGGTTGAAGTATAAAACATCTGGAGAATCTCTTGTCTAACATTAAAAGATCTGAGTTTTCTCAAAAAGTACAGGCGGGAGTGGAGCTTCTTCACAATAGCATCAATATTGGGCTTCCATGTCAACTTATTATCTATGATTATTCCCAAATACTTATACTGCTCTACTGTCTCTACAACCTCCCCCTTAATCACTATATATATCCCCATGTACATGTTCCTTCCTCCTATTGTCCATAATCATTTCCTTAGTCTTGCCTACATTAAGTTCTAGATAATTATCATCACACCAACCAACAAACTTATCTACCTCCCGCCTGTAGTCAGAGTCGTCTTCGTCAGTCATTAGTTCAACCAGTCCAGTGTCATCGGCAAACTTTGCCATGGGGCATGAGTCGCCAGAAGTACTAAAATCAGCTGTATACAAAGAAAAAAGAAAAGGAGAGAGAACTGTGCCCTGTGGTGCGCCTGTATTTGTGCACACAGTGTCAAACACTAGGTTATCTCCCATTTTCACAAACTGAGGCCTCTTCGTCAAATAGTCCATGATCCAGAGAATGGTGGAAGCTGGAACATTCATCTTACAAAGCTTGTCTGCCATTAAATGTGGCTGAATGGTATTAAAAGTACTGGAGAAGTAAAAAAACATCAAACGAATGTAAGAACCCGGCTTGTCTAAATGAGAATACATCTTATTAAGAACATACAACACTGCATCATCAACATTCCTGTTTCTTCTATAAGCAAACACCTGGTGACTAGTTTTTTTGTCAGCACTGTTGAGGCCTGTGCCTTTGCACACTGGCCCTCCCTGTGACACGCATAAAACTCTGCACAGGTATACCCACACGACAGACCTTCATAAACAATTAAGGGCAGAATTAATGCTTTATATAGTGTTCTTCCATTTTGATGCACTTCGTTCAACCACAATGCCTCTTTCAGGGCTTAATAATAATTACTACACGGTAGTCCACTTGTGAGTTGTACTTGTAGTGTGCCCATTACATTAGTTCTGCATTTTTCTGAAAGTCTGTCTTACTTTTTCTCATGTTTTGTTACAGCCACCCAAAAAGAAGAAGAGTGGGAAAAAGGGGAAGGGGAAGGGGAAGAAAGGGAAGAAGTCAGCAAAGGCCCCCACTGTCATCGATGGAATCTCTACAGAAGAAATGTCGAAAGAACAGGTTTGTTATTTCTTTTCTTTTTATTCATTGGTTAACTTGCAGGTATGGTGTAAGAAGGAAGCAACCCACATTTTTAAGCGAAGTGATTATTCCGTAAAGTACCGAGTATAAGCCCACCCCCCCTCTGCACGAATTTCGGACAAAAGTGGGGGGGTGGGCTTATACTCGGTACTTGACCCTATGCACGAACATATTCTTCATTGCAATGGAGACATGATTCATATAATCATACCAGATAAAGTGTTATGTTTGTTCAAACTAAAGCAAATGTGAAGCAACATGAAGATATTTTGTGTATTATAAAATTGTCAAACTCGCAGACAGACATACGTAAGGCTTACACACCATCACTCATAAATGAACACATTGAAAGCATGTCTATTCAACAAAAACGGCTTTTATTCAAAAACAACTTGAACTTCAACTTGAAACTTGAACTTGAAAAACAGAACAACTTGAAACTTTCAACAACAATCGTCAACTGTCTACATTGCTTCATCAGAGTCTGAAGCAGGTGATTCTTCATCACTAGTCAGACTGGCGTCGCTTGCGTTCTCCTCGGCAGCAGCAGCGGCGTCGCCGTCGTGAGGAAGTGCCACCCCGATCTCCTCTGGGAACCACTCCAGGATCTGATCGTCCCCGCTGCCGTCCAGGGCATTGGACACACCGCACCTGAGGAAGGCCTTGGTGATGACGTCACATCCTACGCCGTCCCAGGCTCTCCCCACCCAGTTGACGACGTTCTGGCGGGTGGGCTGCCTAAGGTTGCCTGCAGCAGTGGGGGGTCTGGGCTCTACCATCCACGTTACCCAGCTGTCGCGCACCCGATCCTGCACATTCAGAATCAGGAACCGCCGTCAGATCTTCCGTTGAATGTCAAAGAGAAATTATGGAGCAACAATTGTCATTCCACTGCACAACTCCAAAAAGATGACCACGCACGCACGCACGCACACACACACACACACACACACACACACACACACACACACACACACACACACACACACACACACACACACACACACACACACACACACACACACACACACACACACACACACACACACACACACACACACACACTCACTCACTCACTCACTCACTCACTCACTCACTCACTCACTCAACTTAAAGTCTCATTTACCTTGAAAGGCTTGACGATGTCGATGGGTTGGGCGAGGGCTGTGCAACCAGCAGGCACGAGCACAAGGTCCACGTCCTGCTCGTCGAGAGCTGCTCGATCATCAGCTACCCTGTGAGCGGCGTTGTGGTCCAGCAGAAGCAGGCGCCGAGTCTCTGAGGGGCCAAGCACACGTTCTGTCCAGGACAAAACTTGGTCCCGTGTCATCCAGCCATTCTGTGACGCGGATGTTGGCTGGAATCTGGAGATGCTGGCGGACACGGCGAGGAATCTCTCCAGTGCGTTCTTTGAAGATCAGAAATGCTGGGAGCTTGCTGCCGTCAGCAGCGGCACAGAGGGCGACTGTAAAACCCCTCTTCTCTGCTTTCGTTGTCTTGATGCGAACCCGCTTTGATCTCATTTGTGCGGTTGGGTGGCATGTCAAACCTGACCATTGTTTGGTCCATGTTTAGCATTTGTCCTAATGCGTACATGTGGCGGTGACGAAGTCGTAGAATATTTCTTCTGAAGTGCAGGAGCTGCTCCTCAAAATCTGCCGGCACCTTCTGGTTACAGGACGTACAGAGGCGAATGGATACATGGTGCCGTTTTTTCCACCTTTGTAGCCACATGTTTGACGCATCAAAGTCTTGAAGGTTCAGACCCGTCCCTATCTGTCGCGCTTTTCTCTGCAAGTCTTTATTTCTAACAACTCGCCCTTCGCTTCTTTCTTCTTGTAGAAACTCAACAAGTCGCGTAAGGCGAAATTACTACATTTAGTCAAGCTGTGGAACTCACAGAATGAAACTGAACGCACTGCATTTTTTCACAATGACCGTAGTCCGCCGCTAGTGCAAAAGGCAGTGAAAGTGACGAGCCTGTTCAGCGCGGTAGCGGTTGCGAGCCTGTTCAGCGCGGTAGCACGCTTTACTGTACCTCTCTTCGTTTTAACTTTCTGAGCGTGTTTTTAATCCAAACATATCAAAGCTATATGTTTTTGGAATCAGGAACCGACAAGGAATAAGATGAAATTTGTTTTTAAAACGATTTCGGAAATTTAATTTTAATCATAATTTTTATATTTTTAATTTTCAGAGCTTGTTTTTAATCCGAATATAACATATTTATATGTTTTTGGAATCAGAACATGATGAAGAATAAAATAAAAGTAATTTTGGATCATTTTATAAAAAAATAATTTTAATTACAATTTTCAGATTTTTAATGACCAAAGTCATTAATTAATTTTTAAGCCTCCATGCTGAAATGCAATACCGAAGTCCGGCCTTCGTCGAAGATTGCTTGGCCAAAATTTCAATCAATTTGATAGAAAAATGAAGGTGTGACAGTGCCGCCTCAACTTTTACAAAAAGCCGGATATGACGTCATAAAAGACATTTATCGAAAAAATGAAAAAAAAACGTCTGGGGATTTCATACCCAGGAACTCTCATGTAAAATTTCATAAAGATCGGTCCAGTAGTTTAGTCTGAATCGCTCTTCACACACGCACAGACACACACACACACATACACCACGACCCTCGTCTTGATTCCCCCTCTATGTTAAAACATTTAGTCAAAACTTGACTAAATGTAAAAAGTATCACCTCCAACTCCTCCGACTTCACAGTCCGACCAGGGTGCAGTTTCAACTTTCGCTTTTCTCTTCCAGTTTCATGCTGCAGAAGGACATCTCTGTTAGCTCGCCACATCCTAATTTGTTTTCTGTCCACACCAAACTCTTCGACCGTGGCACTGACTGTCAAGGTGCTCCAGAGCAGTCAACTTGAATTCTACTGTGTAAGATTTTCGCTTCGGCATTTTCTTGGAAACAAGGGCCAAAAGCAAGGGGAAGCAACTCTGACACGACATTCTTCGGCATTCCTTTTTTTCTCTCCCTGTTCTCGATTTTTCGTGGTTTTTGTTTTAGCCATGCAAAAGTGGGGGGTGGGCGTTTACTCGGTACTTCACCTTTTGCACGGATTTTGCTCCAAAGTGGGGGATGGGCGTTTACAATGTACTCGGTACTTTACGGTAATTATAAAGTAATGAAAATGAAATATTATTATTATTATTGTGATCATTTTTATGCGCCTAATCTAGATATAGCCCTAGGCGCTTACAAAATAATGGTGTTTCCTTTTGTAAAAAGAAAGTCTCTAAAAGTTCAACAGTGCTATGAGAATATATTTCCCCATTCCTGAAAATTGTGCTAATACTACTACATGTGAGCAGTAAATTTAGCAATCTGTGCATTGGCTATGCATTTGAACAAAAACTTTCATAGAAAATGGCTGACAATTTTTAACCCAGCTTTCCCCAAGAAGAAAGTATAAGTGAAAGAGGCAGTGAAGGAGTCACATCATTGTTAAAGTAATTATTTGTGTTTTTGTTGCAGATTACAATACAAACAATTTAAAGTTTTACAGATACTAAACATTCCTTCAGTGTTGTCGGCCAAACGTAACTTTATGCAGTTTGTCATGCAGTTCGTTGCTCCCATCAAAATGTAAATAACATTTTCCTGTGATCATGTTCTAGGGATCAAGGCTGTATGCCAAAACGGACCCAAATACCATCTTTTAAAATGTTCTTACGTAATCAAGCACAATGTGTTGAAGTAAATTACCCAAAATAGACAGAATTCTCCTTCTCCCAAAACACGCTATCATCAGACGTTTTTTTGTTTGTTTGTTTGCTTAACGCTCAGCCGACCACGAAGGGCCATATCAGGGCAGTGCTGCTTTGACATATAACGTGCGCCACACACAAGACAGAAGTCGCAGCACAGGCTTCATGTCTCACCCAGTCACATTATTCTGACACCGGACCAACCAGCCCTAGCACTAACCCCATAATGCCAGACGCCAGGTGGAGCAGCCACTAGATTGCCAATTTTAAAGTCTTAGGTATGACCCGGCCGGGGTTCGAACCCACGATCTCCCGATCACGGGGCGGACGCCTTACCACTAGGCCAACTGTGCCGGTCATCAGACGGTTGATGGAGTTCCATTTTTGCAACAAAATAATGCAACTGAAATTGTTCAATACAAATGTATGTTATCCCAAGCAAATTGCAAGCAAAGAAGTCCTTTGTATCATCAATCAATTGACTGAGGACTGTTTTGTACACAGCTGGAGGAGCACATCTCCAGGCTGCGCGAGGAGCTGGACCGTGAACGAGAAGAGCGCAACTACTTCCAGCTGGAGCGCGACAAGGTCAACACGTTCTGGGAGATCACCAAGCGTCAGCTGGATGAGAAAAAGGCGGAGCTCCGGAACAAGGATCGTGAGATGGAGGATGCTGAGGAGAGGCATCAGATAGAAATCAAGGTCAGTGTCATTTTCAACCCACACTTCGTGTATGTGTGATTTCAGAAAGGTACATTTGTGTTTCTCAAGGAGGGATAGGACATAGACATGGGCGGATTTTATTTATTACATTTTTAAGACACATAATCGTACACTTGCAAATACTTACATCAGCAAGCAAGTAGTGAATGCTAAACCTTAGGCTGGTTGTCGCGACACATGTCGCGCTACTTTACGTATACTGGCACCTGGTTGTCACGACATATGTTGCGCTACTGGCTCAGTCTGTTTGGTCGGTTCCGATTACCTCCCATGGATGCGAAAACCTATATGACCGTTTTTCTTTATTTTTCTCTCTGTTAATTCACCCGTGGCTATGTAACATGTGTTACAGAATTGCACCAGTGTAAGGGTTAATTGTATACAAAAAAAAATGAAAGACTCCCTGATTTAAGACTTCCCTGTTTTTAAGACCTTTGCTGTCTTATACTTTTTTGTTCATAACCTCTACAAATTTACCTCCCTTTTAAGATCTGGATTTCTTAAATTTTTGGAGGTCTCAGAAAGGGTGGGGTCAGATAAATCCACTGTAGGAAGAGACATATCAGGACTTATCTTCTTTCTCTCTCCTGACCTACAGGTGTACAAGCAGAAAGTGAAGCACTTGCTGTACGAGCACCAGAACAACATCGCAGAGCTGAAGGCAGAGAGCTCCGTGGCACTGAAGCTGGCGCAGGACGGCCACTCTGGCAAGGAGATGGATTTGCGTAAAGACAAGAGGGCCCTCAAGGTGGAGCTCAAAGAACAGGAGCTGTCACATGAAGATGTCATCAAGAACCTCAAGAAGGTCAGTAAACATGAAGTCTGAATGGAGTTTTCTAGGCTGAAGTGTGTGCCCAGCAAAGTTGGCGATGTTACTGTCAGTAAGATGATCTTGCCCTTTTGCTTGTCAAGCATATAATTCAGTTGCGTTTTGCACAGACGGTTTCGCTTCAAAAAGTACCATAATTATTTTAAATAACAGGTTACGTAGGAACTGCCTTGCATTTTTTTGGGGGGGAGGGGGTATGGTTATTTTGACAAACGTTTGCGCATGTTTTGCAATCTTTGTCTTCTTACCAAAGACAGCAGGCTGATCAAGAACTAAGGTTTAAATCGGACTGCTTGGTGAATTCTAAAAAAATTATACAGTCATCACCAGTAATGTGTGTCTAGTTTGTTTTATTTTTAAAACTGTGCTGATTGTGGAACCCCTGTTTTCTTTCAGAGCACTGATGAACAGATCACACAGCTGCGACACGACTTTGAGCGACAGGCTCGTGAGATCGAGGGCAAGTACGAGAAGAAGATGCGTGCCTTGAGAGATGAGCTGGACCTGAGGCGCAAGACAGAGATCCACGAGATCGAGGAGCGCAAGAACGGACAGATCAACACTCTCATGAAGAACCACGAGAAGGCCTTCAGCGACATCAAGAACTACTACAACGACATCACTCTCAACAACTTGGCTCTCATAAACACACTGAAGGTATGTGTGCAGTATTGAATGATGATCACAGCATTCTTGTTCTGACAGACTTTCATTGAGTATCATTTGTCTTGACAGAAAATCGGTGGCTCAGCATATAACCACGTTATGTCCTAAATAGACTCTAGTTCTGGGGACAGAAAAACAAAGTTAGCAAAGCATAACATAGGTGGACATGTTCGAATCGGAGCAAGTGGGCAGATTTGTTGCAGTGTACAGCGCTAAATTGCACTGAAAAGCACTACATGTAAAACCGAATGCTACTGCAAATTCAAGATGTATTATGCATACTTTGCATTGCCTGTACAATTTTTCCATTATTTTTGATTCGCTTGAAGTTACAATGCAACATTGGAATTAAACTAGGCAAACTAGAACAACCACACAAAGAATGGTAGTGAATGTTTTAGGAAGCAAGAACACAAAAGCAAAGTGAGAAGAAACCAGTAAACATGACGGTGATTGTTGCAGGAACAAGTGGAGGAGATGAAGAAGAAGGAGGAGAGGATGGAGAAGAAGATGGCAGAGCTGACAGCGGAGAACAAGCGACTAACGGAGCCGCTGCAGCGAGCCAGGGAAGAGGTGGAAGATCTGCGCAGACAGCTGGCCAACTACGAAAAGGACAAGGAGACGCTCAGGGTACGCCATGTGCTTTTTTTTTTAGATTTTAGAAAATTGCGCTATGGTTGTGCTTTTCTTTAGATTTTAGAAAATTGTTTAGCCTTGCTTATGTCTTGTTGGTTTGGCTTTAATTTGTCATGAGTGTATTTGGCTATTAAAAAAACAGTAGAATTCTGGCACAATGGGACGCTCAGGGTACACATGGTGCTTTTCTTTAGATTTTGCACAAATGTTTATCCTTGCCTGCATCTTGTTCTTTAGTTTTTATTTTGTCATGAGTGCATGTGTCTATGCCTTGAAGCAGAACTCTTGCACTTGGATAAGCTTTCAGAGTGTGGTGACAAAAGGAAAGATCTGAAGCAGGGAAGAATAGTGTTATTGACTGAAAAACTGTTCAGGCAGAGGTTACATACCGCTCATGCACCCATATTTTGTCATCAGTGACTTGATGCATTTTAGGTGTAGAGGTTCGGAAACTCTCGTTTTGTTTCTCTTCTCTTGATGTGTTACGGACTCACTCTCTCGGACACAACAGATGACATTGTGACAACAACAGCTGTATACTGGCATGACAAACTTTATTTCTGTGTCTCTCGATCTTCCCTCCTCCTCTTCGCCAACCCGACCGAGGCCGGTGGCTACAAGCCACAACATACAAAGTTGAACTACATCTCCTCAGTCAGTGGAGCCGAGACACGAACTGAATACTTATGCTGGTACCGGGATGCTATTTATACTGTCCGCGCCGACTGCACTGGAAGCGGCTCTCGAATACTCCCCGAACGGCTGTCTAGAACCGCATGCTAGCCAAATCTGTGTTTATTTAGGATCTTTGACAGCCGATAACTTTACAAAAAATGCACACATTAGAAATCGGTTTGTTGCTATAAAACCAGCATGAAAAATACTTTTAAACCATGTCATAAAATATAACTATGGAAGTCCAGATCAAAAAGTAATTATGATTAATTACTCAGAATTAATGACCGATTAACGATCGAAACCCAGCAAAATAAAGATTGCTCAAATAAACCACTCCCTGTACCATAGGTGTCAACCTATCATTGGTGTTGCCCTTATATGAGGCCTTCCAAAACCTTATTAGACAGCTCAAGACCTTATAAAATTGAGAAATATTTAATGCTGCTCAGAAATAAATGCTACCAACCCACACCCACTCCCAGTCAACAATGCTCCTTGTTGTACTTCTTGGTGGCTGACTTGGCCGACTCTTCCAATGCACTGGATGGTTGCACTTCAAAACAGGGCACATCACAGTTCATCTTCACTTGCAGGTATGAAGTGAGGGTGTCGGGAATATATTAGAGCTCACTTCTGGCGCTTTCGCTGGCTTGAAATGTTCTTCCATCGATCGAAAAGATTTCGATTTCGCCACCATGTCTTTGTGCCCACGTGTTGAAAAATGGCTCTTCAGGTCGTAAAATCCAGAGGCACGCACTTTCACATGTTTCCTGCATGGGACACAAAACGAGTAGTCTGGGCCTTCTGATGAAGATTTAATCCATCCAGCGTATGCACCGTTGTTAAAAATTGGGCTCTCCCACTCTTTAAGATGTCGTCCGGATCCACTTTGCGATGTAGTTTTCAGCTTTTTAGCTGGAGGATAACTTTGCGATGCCATGCTTGTTGATCGACGCTTGATAGAATGTACCGGAAACCGGAAGTGATTTATAGGAAGTCAAGTGGAAAAAGAGTCTGAGTATGCGCAATGACAACGTTTGAGAGTCGTCTGCATGAAAGCGTCGATCGTTGTCTCTCAATCTCCATTGTTATCATTCATTTTAACTTTGCTGTAATTTTTTCTTTTCGCCGTATATTCTTCTTTTGCCCGTATAGATTTTCCTATACACCGTATTGGGTAAAAAATGCATTTTTCCCGTACAGCAATACGGCCAAACCGTATAGGTTGACACCTATGCTGTACCAAATACAATTCACTCCATAACAAAATGAACTCCTGAACTTTCCATACATGTGTTATACTTGCGGTAAAATGGAACTTATGACAAGTTATGTGACGTAAAACTTGACAAAGAAACACAGGTCGCCAAAATGACGCGTGTGACATCACATAGCGAGACACCGGTCAAACTGAGGAAAACTTTGATTTACTTGATCCAAACATTTATTAATGCACTTTAACTCAAAAAGTATCCTTAAAGGCATACTAACGCACTCCCGTGTTTACAAAGTGTAGTTTGCCCACAATCGATGTCAAACGCACCATAAGACCATATAATGACGATACGTCACCATGCGCGGACCATAATACATGCATTACAGCTTGTTCTAGCCTCTGAAAAAGTGAGGATGTCAACAAAGCCGCGGTGTTCTCTCCCTTGCATCAACGTTACATGTGTTGCCAAATCTATAAATAGGACGATCCAGATCAAAATGAAAATTCAAATATCTCAACATTTAAGGGGTCCTAGACCACAATATTTTGCAGGGAACTTAATTTAGTCTGTCTCCAGCTGTTGGTAAAGCAATTAGCGTGTATAGTCATCGAGTACATATGGCTTTAAGGGAATAAGAAATGAAGTGCACTAAGTTAGATTTACGAAAAAGTTACAATTATGGAGATAATAAATGAATTCCAGACGTCACCTACTGGGCGCTAAAACTCAGATAGCGTCGAAGGTTTGGGTCGGAGCTGATCGAACATTAAAGCAATTTAAGGAACAACAGGGCCTTAAAAAGTACTTAAGCACGAACATACCGCAACATATAGTGTCTATATCCATTCATTATTGACATCTAAAAGTAATATATAGCCTTAGATTGCATAAAATAGCACGTGCACTCAATCAATCTAAAAATAGATTTTAGGCGGAATAAAACATGGCCGCCGCTCAGATGTAAATAAGCTGTGTAGAGAAGAAGTTCGTGTCGTCTGCTAAGGCGCAGAAAGTTTGTTAAGGCACTTGCTGTAAGGGCAAAAGTCTGTTAGGGCACTTGGCTGTAAGCACTAAAAGTGCACATTGTCACATAGGGTTGTAATGTTATTCAAGGATTTTCTAGCATAATATACATAAACCAATTTGTAATTTGAAATTAAGTGCTACTGCTTTGTCCCCCTCTTTAAAGGTATTTTTGTTTGCTTTTTTTGTTTGCCACAGTACTAATGTGTGAAGAAGCCATTCACAGATTTCTGTTTTAGCTGTTGGTGAGTCCATTGGCCAACTTGAGTTAGTGATTGTTTTGGTTCTGCCTTATTTAATGTTATGTTCTCTTGTTTCTGTGTTTCAGATGACAAAAGCAAGGTTAAAAATCACAGAAGACGATTTCAGGGCGCTCAAATGGGAGCATGAAGTGCTGGAGCAGAGATTCCACAAGGTTAGATTGGTGTAATGTTTTGCTTTTAGTCTCTCCAGACATAACATTTGTTTGTGTTCAGCTGTTGTTTTATAGAAATATCCATCCAGATGTATTCTTCGATAAATTGCCAGAATGTAAATTGTGTTCCTTGATGCATTCATTGTGAGAACTTTTTATTCTTTGTCTCGGTGTTTTTCCACCAAGTGCAGGCAGTCTGCGGGTAAAGGCCATTGTTAGAACAGGCTAACAACTTACTGATATAGATACACAACAATGAGTCTCACAATAAAAGGTATGTTTTACAATGAAAACGGAACAGAGTTGTTGATCAGTTGGCTGTATCAAGAGAGAAGACAGTCCAGATTAATCTGCTTTTGTGTTCATTTGATCTTCCGTCTCATGGGGTGCCTATAACATTTGAATTTTATATATGATTTTCTTCTCACAGACCCAGGAGGAGAGAGATGATCTGTATCGCAAGTTCGTGAAGGCCATTCACGAGGTGCAGCAGAAGAGCAGTTTCAAGAACCTGCTTCTGGAGAAGAAATTGAGTGCCCTTGCCGATACTCTAGAGAAGAAGGAAGCACAGCTGAACGAAGTGTTGTCAGCGTCCAACCTTGACCCCACTGCCCTCACTGTCGTCACCAGAAAACTGGAGGTAAGGCGGACATGCATTTGTCAGGCATGGGAATTGTCCCCGCCGAATTTTTTTTTTGTTCCGCCGAAAAAGCAAAAGTGTCCGCCGAAAAAATAAAGGGGGTTATTTTTGCACCGGTTATTTTTGCCTTTGCGCAAAAGCCCGCGAAAACTTTCTGTACTTTGTTCACGCACTGCTACCGCCCGCCTCAGTTACTTGAACTTTTATGTTTGAAAGTAAACCAGATTGCACCGATTGTGTTAGAAGTTACATTTTCCTGTTTGTCTCAACAGATCAATTTTTTAACAAATTTAAACCATATAATACATGAATATATTTTTTTTCTTCAAAAAAGCAAAAATTGGTACTAAAAACTCTGATTCTAAAAACAGAATTTAATGGCAAACTTGGAGCTCAGATGACACCAGATTGCACCATCTGGGTTCTTTGGAGACATTTTTGTCTGGGGGGGCATGCCCCCGGACCCCCCTAGTAAGACTAGGCGTCGAATTGACGCTTCGCGTCTTCAGTTATAAATGTTCAGCCTTTTTTACAATTTTCAATTCCCATGCCTGATTTGTATTGTGCAAAAGATCGAGCCTGTTGAAATTTGGCTTTGGTTGTAAGCCCTGATAAGAATCTTTTGACTTTTGGGGAAAAAAATGTTTTTGAGCCGTTTATAGTATACTGTCTCGGAATGTATTTGTTATCGTGCAACCTTTTGTCACTGACAGATTCTTTTATTAATCTCTGTTCTCATGTCTGTTAACAATTGCATATACATGTATTAGTAATTATAATGTCTTTTATGCACTGTTAGCTTTAGTAGAGAAACATGGGGGGGGGGGGGGGGGGGGGGGAGAGATACTGTTATGTCACCTAGAATATATGTTGGTATGGGCAGGGGGTTGAAGAAAGTAAAGAAGTACGAGACTTTAAGTTGAAGGCAGTCGCAACACATCTCTTTTCTGCCCAGTCTTTATTTGTTTGGTCAGATACTTTAGCTGGTTAATTTCTGTGTGTGGTTTTGAGGTGAAACAAACCTGTTCATGACAATGATTCAAAAAGGAAGTGTCACTTAAATTGTGTAACTAGTTCACTTGTTTGACGCTTCTGGTGTCTGTGGACAAATTGGGTGCTGACAGAGTTTGTACTAACATTTATCCTGTTATGTCACAGGATGTGCTGGACTCTAAGAACAGCGCTATCAAAGATCTTCAGTATGAGCTGGCTCGTGTTTGCAAGGTCAGTATTGGTGTTGATATGGAAGAAGTGTATGGTTGTGTGTGTGTGTGTGTGTGTTTTAGAGCATTTGATCTTGTGTGTAAGAGACAGAGAGATTGCATATTTTACTGTTTTGTGTAGCATATTTCAGTATGATTTAGTGTGCTTTTAAAAAGAATTATGTACATTGAGACTTCTACAAAGATCAACTTCTGTGGAATTGTGTCTACCTGCTTAAGAATATAGTCATTTTGCGAGGGAACTTAAATTAACAATTTTTCTTTTTCACAATCACAGGCTCACAACGATTTACTCCGAACATACGAGTCCAAGCTTCGACAGTTTGGCATCCCAACAGAAGAACTTGGTTTCAAACCCCTGGAAAGTACAGTCGGTGGTCAGACTCTTGGACACGGTCCCGCTGGTTTGGTTTCAGCACCATCCTAAGTTTTAATCACCCATCACGTCTCATAGGTCTTGTGATTCAGGCTGAAAAATGGAAAGAAAGAAGTAGTAATTAATATCTGGGGCCACACTTCCAGCCATGTTTTATGTTGTGGTTCCTTTGGTGGTTTTGTTGAACACCTATCTGGTGACAACCCAAATTGGTGAAAAAAGATTCATGCTAAACTGCTCAACAGCATTATTAGTAACATCTACAAGAACGAGTGGGGTTTTTTTCTGTGTAAGAGGGATGGTTGACAGTGAATGAAAAAAATACTTTTTTTTTTTAACGTAACAGTATAGATTGTGATTCTCCAGTTACAAAGATGTTTAACATTGTAAAGTCGTGAGTGAAATTTAGAAAAACGTTTGCATGGTTATAGAAAGAGAAGATGTAGAAATGTAATTTATTACTTTTGCCTTCGTTTTTCCCACAGTGCATTTTTGTGTGAAATAAAGACTGTGATATTGTGCAGTATTCTTAACATGTCTGTTTAAGTTTCTGCCTTGTTCCTCAAGTTTTAA
The DNA here is from genome assembly GCF_037325665.1 of Littorina saxatilis. Classification (NCBI taxonomy): domain Eukaryota; kingdom Metazoa; phylum Mollusca; class Gastropoda; order Littorinimorpha; family Littorinidae; genus Littorina; species Littorina saxatilis. Next base: position 56,857,335 of record NC_090245.1, read on the forward strand.
CATGTATTCATCATGTGAGCTCAAGATTATTAGTGACATGTTTTCTAGCAGGCTGTTGTTGTTCAAGGGAATAATAGCCATCTTGGTCAGAACAATTATGAACAATCACTTTTCATCACTGCATGCTTGTGAAGTTAGAAAGAAATCTCTACATAAGAAAAAATAGACTATCCTGAGCAGGGCCGGACCCAGGGGGGGGGGTTCCAGGGGTTCCGGAACCCCACCCCTGGAAAAAGCATGTACCTTGCTTTGATTGTTTTTGGTTTTTGAGTCACTTGAGAAAAAGTGACTCTATGTAATCGGTCAGTGTTAGTCTGTCCGGCCGGCCGGCCGTCTGTAGACACCACCTTAACGTTGGACTTTTCTCGGAAACTATCAAAGCGATCGGGCTCATATTTTGTTTAGTCGTGACCTCCAATGACCTCTACACTTTAACGATGGTTTCGTTGACCTTTGACCTTTTTCAAGGTCACAGGTCAGCGTCAAAGGAAAAATTAGACATTTTATATCTTTGACAAAGTTCATCGGATGTGATTGAAACTTTGTAGGATTATTCTTTACATCAAAGTATTTACATCTGTAGCCTTTTACGAACGTTATCAGAAAAACAAGGGAGATAACTAGCCTTTTCTGTTCGGCAACACACAACTTAACGTTGGGCTTTTCTCGGAAACTATAAAAGTGACCGGGCTCAAATTTTATGTGAACGTGACTCATTGTGTTGTGAATAGCAATTTCTTCCTGTCCATCTGATGCCTCATATAATATTCAGAACTGCGAAAGTGACTCGATCGAGCGTTTGCTCTTCTTGTACTAGTTTTAGCACCAAAACAATGCTGCTCTTAACCCTCAAAACAAGGCCCAGAATGCACCAGATTTTAACCGTTTTTCAAAAATTTTCCGGGGGAGCATGCCCCCGGAACCCCCTAGTTCGCGCGCCTGCAAACAGGCGCGCGCTTGTGGCTTCGCCACTTCGCTGATTTTCCCCCCCCAAAAAAAGGAGGAACCCCCCCCTTACAACTCATTTGGTCCGGCCCTGCTGAGGTAGTTCATTCTTCTGTACAGAAAAAGAGTCCAGAGAAAGAAGAAACCAAAATCAGCTGTACAAGCAAATTATTTCCAAGAGAAACAGTGGCTTTGTTTGTAAATTTGTACCTGTACATAACAGAAAAAATAAAGAGTTGGTGAAATAAAGTATCTGACTTTTCCTTGTGAAGTGTCCACATGTTTTGAATGTATAACATACAGCTATTTGTTGCATTAAACACACACAGACATATACACGCAGACAGACACACACATGCTTTCTTTCCCTCCATATTTCTCTCTTAAAGTATGCATCATGTGTGTTTGCATTTTCATTTGCTTCACATCCTTCTTAACCCTTAGGCTGGTTGTCGCGACATACGTCACGCTACTTTACCTATACTGTCACCTGGTTGTCACGACATATGTCGCGCTACTGGTTCAGTCTGTTTGGTCGGTTCCGATTACCTCCCATGGATGCGAAAACCTATATGATCGTTTTTGAGTCACTTGAGAAAAAGTGACTCTATGTAATCGGTCAGTGTTAGTCTGTCCGGCCGGCCGTCCGTAGACACCACCTTAACGTTGGACTTTTCTCGGAAACTATCAAAGCGATCGGGCTCATATTTTGTTTAGTCGTGACCTCCAATGACCTCTACACTTTAACGATGGTTTCGTTGACCTTTGACCTTTTTCAAGGTCACAGGTCAGCGTCAAAGGAAAAATTAGACATTTTGTATCTTTGACAAAGTTCATCGGATGTGATTGAAACTTTGTAGGATTATTCTTTACATCAAAGTATTTACATCTGTAGCCTTTTACGAACGTTATCAGAAAAACAAGGGAGATAACTAGCCTTTTCTGTTCGGCAACACACAACTTAACGTTGGGCTTTTCTCGGAAACTATAAAAGTGACCGGGCTCAAATTTTATGTGAACGTGACTCATTGTGTTGTGAATAGCAATTTCTTCCTGTCCATCTGATGCCTCATATAATATTCAGAACTGCGAAAGTGACTCGATCGAGCGTTTGCTCTTCTTGTTTTACTAGTTTTAGCACCAAAACAATGCTGCTCTTAACCCTCAAAACAAGGCCTAGAATGCACCAGATTTTAACCGTTTTTCAAAAATTTTCCGGGAGAGCATGCCCCCGGACCCCCCTAGTTCGCGCGCCTGCAAACAGGCGCGCGCTTGTGGCTTCGCCACTTCGCTGATTTTCCCCCCCCCAAAAAGGAGGAACCCCCCGCTTACAACTCATTTGGTCCGGCCCTGCTGAGGTAGTTCATTCTTCTGTACAGAAAAAGAGTCCAGAGAAAGAAGAAACCAAAATCAGCTGTACAAGCAAATTATTTCCAAGAGAAACAGTGGCTTTGTTTGTAAATTTGTACCTGTACATAACAGAAAAAATAAAGAGTTGGTGAAATAAAGTATCTGACTTTTCCTTGTGAAGTGTCCACATGTTTTGAATGTATAACATACAGCTATTTGTTGCATTAAACACACACAGACATATACACGCAGACAGACACACACATGCTTTCTTTCCCTCCATATTTCTCTCTTCTCTCTTAAAGTATGCATCATGTGTGTTTGCATTTTCATTTGCTTCACATCCTTCTTAACCCTTAGGCTGGTTGTCGCGCTACTTTAAGTATACTGTCACCTGGTTGTCACGACGCACTACTGGCTCAGTCTGTTTGGTCGGTTCTGATTACCTCCCATGGATGAGAAAACCTATATGATCGTTTTTGAGTCACTTGAGAAAAAGTGACTATGTAATCGGTCAGTGTTAGTCTGTCCGGCCGGCCGTAGACACCACCTTAACGTTGGACTTTTCTCGGAAACTATCAAAGCGATCGGGCTCATATTTTGTTTAGTCGTGACCTCCAATGACCTCTACACTTTAACGATGGTTTCGTTGACCTTTGACCTTTTTCAAGGTCACAGGTCAGCGTCAAAGGAAAAATTAGACATTTTATATCTTTGACAAAGTTCATCGGATGTGATTGAAACTTTGTAGGATTATTCTTTACATCAAAGTATTTACATCTGTAGCCTTTTACGAACGTTATCAGAAAAACAAGGGAGATAACTAGCCTTTTCTGTTCGGCAACACACAACTTAACGTTGGGCTTTTCTCGGAAACTATAAAAGTGACCGGGCTCAAATTTTATGTGAACGTGACTCATTGTGTTGTGAATAGCAATTTCTTCCTGTCCATCTGATGCCTCATATAATATTCAGAACTGCGAAAGTGACTCGATCGAGCGTTTGCTCTTCTTGTTCTTTCTGTTAATTCACCAGTGGCTATGTAACATGTGTTACAGAATTGCACCAGTGTAAAGGTTAATTTGTTCTTGGCTAAAGGACTTTCCTGACATTTTTAACATTTAAACTATACAGTTTATAAGAAAACAAATTCCTGTCACACAGCCCCAGGTCTTGAAAGGGAGTCAGTATTTTAATTCATGGCGTATAAGGGTTTAATTCATCGAAGAACTCTCACTCTGCACAGAAAGCAGTCAGGTTGGTGATTTCTGGTATGTGCCCAAGTGGAGGGCTTGTCTTATTCCATGTATAAAGCCTGAGTAAATCTGAGATCGTGAGCCGGATCGGGCCCGGGAGGACTGCATTGTGCCTTTCACAGAGCATTACTATACATCAAAGTTTTTTGCTGATCATTATGTGTGGGCAAATGTTCAGGGTTCATATATATAACAGTGACAGATGTTAGGCAACAGGAGTAATTTTCAACCAGAAGGTCCTATTTGGTACAATGGAACCGGGCCCCTTTTAAGACCCTCCCAATTTAAGACTCCCACCTTTTTAAGACCTTGTTTTCTCAGACTTTCTGTTCATAACCTCTGTAAATTAACCCCCATTTTAAGACCCTCTCCATTTTAAGACTTGGTTTTCTCAGATCTTTTTAGGTCTGAAAAGGGGGGTTCCACTGTACTAATTTACAAATTCACGTGCTCAATATTGACCAGCTTGCTGATGTATTTTTGGTGTAGAGGATATTTCTTTCTTAAAAGAAAGAGTTTGAAGACTAGCCAGTCTTGCGGGAAATATCTTTCCGATTTTTAAAAGACGCCAAGGTTTGGGTATTCGTTTGAAAGGTTGTGAGATTTCAGGAGCACACACAGCTACTGTGGAAGTTGCATGTGAAATAACACCCGGTATGATCATCCTGGAATGTGTAAAAACTCGCAGCAGAGTTTCAGCCGCTCTGGACACAATACTCCTGAGGTTAGCAGGAAATGACAAATGTTGGTTTGGGAATTACACAAGCACATATATATATATATCCTTTTTTTATGAGAGACACAGAGGAGACACATGCAGACATAACTCGGACACCTCCGCAGCGGACAAGCATTAATAATGGGGGATAATGTAAAAAAAAAAATAAAAAAAAAACCTGAAAATAAAATAAGATAATTACTTCTGTCTTCACTGAGGCAAGACGGTCAGACTCAAGTCCCAGGCAAACAATGCAGGCTGGCGTAACGGGCAGGGGGGAACCAGTTTAATGTGACCATTTCGCTCACGGCATTTGATGAGACGCAACTTGACGCACTATCTGGCCCGGCTACCCTGCCGTCCAGCACAAGTGAGTAAAGATCAAATGTCAGTTTCTAAGCTTTGAAAAAGCTTTTCTGATTGGCCTGAATCAATCAAAGTGAATGTTGTGATTTGGAAGTTTCACCGCACTAGGTTGCAGCGCAGGGTCGTGGTGAGTCATGTATAGTCACGGGTCAGCGCACGTGCACACACACTCACACATGTGACACATAATACGCACGTGTGCACACACACACACACACTGACACACAGCCGGATTGTGACACACACACTGAGAGACAAAGTTGGGGTAGGGTACGTGTGCTCCCCTGTCGAAGACAACTTCCACAGAGCAGCGTACAGAGTGAAATATTTGTGTTGAGATCCCCGGCCGGACTCACCCCCAACCAAGTGTCCTGTGCCTGTGGCCGGCTCTGGTCAGTTGCCAGTTCAGTGGTGCTAAACGTGTGCAGGTAGAAAGCCAACGGCTGTCATATTTCAAGAATTTTTATTTGAAGATGATTTAGTAACCATTGTGTTCACTGGTGCCCGTGGAAAATTGGCCTTCTCTATAGTGTCAAGCCGTTAGCTGGATTGTAATTCACTCTGTGTTGAACTGATACCGTCTCAGTTGTCTGAAGCTTTCTATTGGATCATGTTGTAATTCACTGCCGGAGTATGCGGGATAATTGGCCTGTTCCCACTGTTTCAAGCCTTCAATTGGAGTAATTCGCTGCTCATTGTGAGATACTGACCATCTCTGTCGTCACCAACCGCCACAAAGCACGAAGGTAAGTAAATTTAATAACCTTACAGCATGAGTGACGTCTGCTAGACTTGAAAATACACACTGTACGAGTGACATAACCGACGCGTCATCAACACTATAATGACACCGACTAAACAGAAACATTTTCTGTTTCACCACTCACAATACATTTATGCACACACACACACACACACAGTACACACGCAGGCAGGCTATCTAGCAGGTACGCACACACACACACACACACACAGGCGGGTAATCAAGCACGCAAGCACACACACACACTGCACGTACAGCGCAGTCAAAGAGGGTACACAAGTTTGTCTGAACTCTTCAACAATGGAACTGGTTGTTGCGTCCCTTTAAGTTCAGACAATCTTAATTTCCACTGATCGAATGGCTTCAAATATTTTTTTAACATTTAGTCAAGTTTTGACTAAATGTTTTAACATAGAGGGGGAATCGAGACGAGGGTCGTGGTGTATGTGTGTGTGTGTGTGTGTGTGTGTGTGTGTGAGTGTCTGTCTGTCTGTCTGTCTGTGCGTGTGTGTGTGTAAAGCGATTCAGACCAAACTACTGAACCGATCTTCATGAAATTTGACATGAGAGTTCCTGGGAACATAGACATAGATCTGCTGGGAATGATATCCCCGGACGTTTTTTTCTTTTTTTTTTGATAAATACTTTTGATGACGTCATATCCGGCTTTTTGTAAAAGTTGAGGCGGCACTGTCACACCCTCATTTTTCAATCAAATTGATTGACATTTTTGTAAAGCAATAATCGACGAAGGCCGGACTTCGGTATTGCATTTCAGCTTGGTGGTTTAAAAATTAATTAATGACTTTGGTCATTAAAAATCTGAAAATTGTAATATTTTTTTTTTTATATAAAACGATCCAAATTTACGTTCATCTTATTCTACATCATTTCCTGATTCCAAAAACATATAAATATATTATATTTGGATTAAAAACAAGCTCTGAAAATTAAAACGTAGAGAGGTACAGAAAAGCGTGCTATGCAGCACGTACAGCGAAACCACTAGTTACGCGACTTGTTTTCTATTGCTTTTCTAAGGTCACCGTCATTTATGAAAGGGTTACGTTCAGTATTGAGGTCCAAGATGTACTGTCTCCTACTTGCATGGAATGGATAGTGTGAGACTGAGAAAAACAGTGATTGAATTACCTCCAAATATCAGGTTACGTTTTGGATCCGCGTATGATGAAACAGTTTCTAATTGATACACATATTCGATCTGTAAGTCATTATTAGTGTAAGATACAAAGCTTTGCGTGCAGCCGGTTTGCACTGACGTGTGAAAACCACGACAGCAGCAGTCCTGGCACAGCTGGCAACCCGGCGGATAATCTAGATCAGGTGTGCTGACAGCACAGACAGACAAATAGACAGACATGCACACACATACACACAGGCACACACACTAACACACATACACAGCCTAACAATGACACACACACACACACACACACACAACACACACACACACACACACACACACACACCGTGGGACACTCACTCGTGTGATGGTGCACTCCAGCTTGTGCAGAGTGCACACTCACCAGGGTATATAGTTAGCTACAATGCAAGTCGTGAGTAAACCAGTTAGAACTATAGCAACAACAACAATAACAACATCAGCAGCAGCAACAACAACAACATCAGCAGCAACAACAACAACAACAACAACAACAGCAGCAACAACAGCAGCAACAACAACTTCCAATGTTATCTAAACTCGCAGAACCACAACCGTTATGTTTAAGGCTGAGGACCGATTCCTGTTGCATGTATTGCTACAATTATGCACAGACAACACCTAACTATAGAGGCAAGTTATTTTACAACATCATGCTCAGGGGGGGGGGGGGGGGTTAGGGAGGGAGGGAGTCAGTCTTAAAACGGAGATAACGGCTGGTATTATAAAGAGAAATTGGGTCTTAAACAGTATACGGGGGGACACGAAGTGTTTACTGTTCCATAAAAGCACTTCAATGTCAAGCGGCCTGTGTGCACCAGCTGATGATGATAAACACTCGAAAATGGTGTCAGTGTGCGTGTGTGTGTGCGGCGCTGCACTTTACCACAAGAAAAATGTTCATTCTTCTTCTTCTTCTTCAGCGTTCGACGATGGCTGTGTCTAGATTCTTTGGCCCGTGATGTTGACGAAGTGGGCTGTCATTTCCAGGTCCTGAGTGCTGCCCCATAGCTTGGTGTGCAGCGATGTCCCTGTGGGCCAGACATGTTTCCTCTCACTGCAGTGGAGTTGGCAGGTCTGCAGGAAGTGGTCCGGTGTCTGGTCCGCCTTTCCGCAATGGCACAGGGCCGACTGTCTGATGCCGATCCTTTTTAGGTGGCTGTTTAGTCCACAGTGGCCTGTCCGGAGGCGGAAGACAATGGTCTGCTCGTGACGAGTGAGCTGATGGAGGGCATCTCCGTGTGGATTATATCCATTGTTTTTCTTTTTGAAGGTGGATTTTTGCCTGTTTCGGATTAGGGTCCTGGCTTCACCGTAAGTGAGATTAGAGGGTTGCTGCTCAGTTTTGCTGCCCTCCTTTGCCAGCCGATCCGCCACTTCGTTGCCCACAATCCCCGTGTGTGCAGGGATCCACTGCAGGACAACCGCTGTGGTTTGGGCCAGTGTGTTGATGTTTTGCATCAGGTGTTCCATGGTCGAGTCTGGATTGCCCGAACACAAGGCCTGGAGTGCTGACAAAGAGTCTGAAAGAAAGACAGCTTTCTTGGGACGGGTTTCCCACTGCAGGACTGTCTCTGTGGCTTTGTGGAGTGCCAGAACTTCAGCCTTGTAGTTGGAGCACAATCTCCCTCCGGATGCTGAGACCGAGACTGGGGGCAGGCCTGGTTTCTTGATGAATACGCCACATCCTCCGTTTCTTGTGGCGTCTTCAGCTGATCCGTCGGTAAAGATGTGTGTCCATCTAGCTGCAGGGTAGCGCTTGTCGATCTCTTCCATTGTCAGAGCTTTCAGCACAGCGTCACTCTGGTCTCCCTTCACAGTAATGCCAGGGATGGTGGTTCTGACTTCAGCTTTAAGGGTTTTTGGGGGCCAGTTGGTTGGATCAAGTTTCTCGCACAGTTCGATGTTTGCCGTCAAGATGTCAGCCTGCATGCGTTGCTCTTCCTTGACAAGATGGTTCAAGCTTTTCCGTTTTAGCCTGTTCTTTGTCAGGCTTTTTAGTTTGTCATGCAGGGGGTGGTCTGGTAGCCTCTTCATCTTTTCGGCATGTGCAAGAAGCTTGCTTCGCTGTCGGCTCTCAAGGGGTTCAACTCCAACTGTCTTTTCCATTGCGGCAATAGGAGTAGATTTCATGGCCCCAAGGATTATCCTGAGGCAAAAGTTCATTCAAAATGAACAGCGTCGATGCAATGTCCATCAAAGATTTATTTTGGGAAGTGTTAAAGGTTAGGGTCAAAAGTTAATGAATTGCATGTTGTGCTGGATATATAAATTGTTTATTTCAGTCAATGCTTGATTCATAAGTACATTTTTCAGCATGGTGCATCTACAGGAGGGTGCTCCAACAATGATGCATAGTGCCAACATTTAGCGCAAACTTTTCACAACAGTGCATTATTACCACAATTAAAGCGCATACAGCGATTATATAGTAGCAAGTTGCACTAAACATTTGAACAAAATGCATTTTGTTCAAATGTTAACAGCACAGCACCAAGTTTTGCATAAGTGCACAACAGCACTGACCATTTCACAAAAGTGCATAACAGCTGTGACAATTTTACAAAAGTGCATTGACCATTTCAGGCAGATGGCTAACATGCAGATTTCGCTTTTGTCTGTCTTTCTTTGAAAAGTAGGCATGTTCAAGATCGATGAAGTCATGAGCAATTGGGTTAGATGACAGAAAAGATTCAAAAACGTCAGATTCAGTTAGATGACAGAAAAGATTCAAAAACGTCAGATTCAGTGTTTTGGGCACTGTTGAACAGGAACATTCTCTCCTGTTCAACAAATGTGGGTTCAATTCAAAAGCAACATTGTCACAGATAGGCTAGTGTTACATTTCTGTAAAGTTTCAAAAACATCTTCCATGTTTTGGTTACTGTTGAACAGAGGCATATTTTCCTGTTCAAAAAAGTCTGACACAAATTGTCGTAGTTGTGGGTTAAGGTTCGATCTATACTGTCCTTCAAACGAGTCGTAGAACCGTCATTGTCACAGATAGTGTTACATTTCTGTTTTACATTCAAACGAGTCGTAGAAGTAGTAGTACATTTGCGTTTGGTTGTTTTTTCTTTTAGATTCCTGTCACTCATACTAGCAGTATTGATTGAGGTACATAAATCTGTTGATGTACAGGGATGACTTGTTTGTAATGAATCCTTGTTTCCTCCACATTGAGTTTGCATTGCAGTTGGACAGAAATGAACAGGTGTTAATTGATAAACACATTGATAATGGCTTTTGAGAAAATCAATCAATTCTGCGAAGGAATTAACTTGATGACATCAAAACTGCAGCGCCATTTGAAGAATGGTTACCATTTCTGTTTCTTTGATGGGAATCAAACAAATAAAAACATTGACTATCCAAGTTACCATGAATGGCAATAGTTGACTCCTGAAAAGTAGCAAGGATATAATTTGAGACGATAAACGCCTGATGCAATCCCTCCTCAAGGTCAGTCAACTCAAAACCTTCATCATTCGCAACATCAGTAGAGGGCCCCAAAGGGGGGGTATCATCACGATCACGGGAAGGGAAATTTTAGCTTTCACGATCACAGTTACCTTGATTTTTGTTTTCACGATCACAAACACCTTGACGAATAGAGGATCATAGAGTGATACAGCTGTGAAAAATGTACGTTAAAAATAAAATGCTTTGCAATAATGCCCATCACGATCACGAAAACAAATGACGATCACGATCACGAGACTTGATTTTTGTGTCATCACGGATCACGGGCAAAGTCCCATCACGATCACAGCAATAAAAATTTCGGCAATCACGGTCACAAAAAGGTCAAAAAACGCCAATCACGATCACGATTTTAAACCCTTTGGGCCCCTCTCAGTAGGCAACACAGCGGCATTCGTATGTCCAGAAATCATGTCGAAAAAATATTACATTTCAAAAGCATGTCCAACCACAGTTGTTGGCAAGTGTTCGTGTCCGAAGTAGCCTTCAGTGTGTGTATATGTATTCATGTGACAGAGAACGTGACCTCATTGTTCAATCCTCTCTCTCTCTTCTTTCTCATTCGAACGCACACACGCAAGAACCGGCGTAGCCTACGCACGCATGCACGCGCGCGCACGCACACACACACACACACACACCCCGCTGACGCACACGGCAAACCACGCACACACACACTGACTGTCGGCAAGCATCTCTTTTTGTTTTCTTTACCTTTGTTTATTGTGTTTTCGATATTTGTGTTTATTTTTTGCTTGACTTATCTGTTTTATTTTAATGTTTGCTATCCACATCGTGTGATAAATGTTTCTTCTCAGTCTCCGAGTCAGTTTAGTTTCTGCACGCCGCTTTGGTACTCCTTGTTTTTCTAACTGGTGTATTGTGCGCGACTGATTTGCGGATTTATTTTTATTCCTTTCATATGCAGTTGAAGTGTTGTGGGTGTTATTGTCTGTATATGCTATGTTGCGTCTGTGTATGCCTACAAGAATTTTGGGTGTAATGTGCCTGTGGTCTGCTCGCAGTCGAGCACAGAAAACATGGCGGCGCCCTGCAGGCAAATTCGTGGAAAGTCTTCCCGACCGCAGATACCAGCGTCGTCCGCGACGCTGGAACAACATCAACAAACACACGTGCCGAGAGGAAAAGAACAGCCTCTTCGATTGGTTGCGAGCTTTTTAGTTTTTAGCTAAACGGCCTATGTGATGTGTTGATTGGTGGAGATGTGTGCTCAGCACAAAGGCATCATCCTGAGAGGAATGCGGTGACCGAGTATTTGTATTAGTAGTGCATGCTGCTTTTTGACTGTCTACAGTTACCAGGCCGTCCGCAGAGAGAGAGAGAGAGAGTGTGTGTGTCAGTGTGTGTGTCGGTGTGTGTTCAATGTGAGCGGTGGAACAGAAAAGTGTTTTGCTTAGTGGTGTTATTATACTTATTGTTGATGCCGCGTTGGTGTCTGTGAGTGTGTGTGTGTGTGTGTGTGTGTGTGTGTGTGTGTGTGTGTGTTTCAGCGAAAGAGAGAGAATGAGAGACAGAGAGACACAGACCAATGCCAATGGCAGAGAAAGGTAGAGAGATAATGTGTGCTTGATTGTGTGCCGTGGGTTTGGGTTTGTGTGTGTGTGTGCGTCAGTCTGTGTGCTACCGGGTGTGTGTGTGTGTGTGTGCGTCTCAGTGTGTGCCACGGTGTGTGTGTGTGTGTGTGGTGTGTGTTTACGCAGAGAGAGAAAGAGTGCATGTGAGAGAGAGAGAGAGAGAGAGAGAGAGAGAGAGAATGTGTTTCATAGAGAGAGGGTGAGAGAGAGATAGTAGAGAGAGAGTGAAGGTGAGAGAGGGAGAACTCGAACTCGAACGGCGAAAACTTTATGATTACCGAGGGATGATAGCATTAGGTCCATATGGTCCTTTCTTACAGCTAGTCCCTAATATAGCTATTCTGATGGACACGTGGGGGGATTCGGGGGCTGTGATTGGATGGTCTCACACATCCCTTTTCCGATCATCAAAGCATAACGCTACGAAAGTTGGCCATTTTTGCCGATATCCAAACGATATCGGCAATAACAAAGACGCATGGTTCCGGTTTCTTCCACGTGTATAAAGTACACGCATACCTCGCCAGGCTTGTGTCTGTGACTAGTCGACAGACGGTGCCATTTGCTTTGTGTGTGTTTTTGTTGTTGCTAACTGTACATGACATACATTACGTGTAAAATCCAGTTCTTTAACTGGCAGCAAACCTTGCAAATTTCCAGAAGCTGCAATCTGAAGCGACCTATCTCTGATTTTTGCAGACGATCTCTCCAATCACCAATGTTTAACACAAAATCAGCAAACTCTCCTGTCACATAGAACGTCCATTGTGTAGTGCAATGTTGAAATGAAGTTACCGGTCTGAAACATTTCGTCGTTTCTTCTGAGACAATCCTTGTTCTCTTATCATCTACAGATTTACCGCAGTCTTCACCACGCGAATTCCCAACAGAAGTCAGACTTTCGAACATACAATCTACGTAGCCAAGCATGATACGTCATAACGTCATATGATTCCTAAGATATTGACGTAATGCTAAGCATCCGGTTATCTTGAGTTTTCTCCGTAATACATGTCCGTGGGTTTTTCAATGTTCGGTTATTTCCGTGGCTTCATGCAGAAAGGGAACCGTCGTCTGCAATCAATGACATGGACCATTCTGGTCCTTGTTGCTGACAAAAACATGATTTTAACACAGAATTTAATGTCAGAATAGCTATATAAACGCTATTGTGTTTTCATCGTAGCAATAGGGTCCGATATTTAGACTCGAACAAGTATAATGCGACTCGTCTTCGACTCGTCGGCATTATACTTGTCTCGTCTAAATATCGGGCCCTATTGCTACGCTGAAAACACAATAGCTGTTACTATAATACACACATGAAGCGAAGAACAAGTATGAAGAATAAAAAAAGAAATCAAATAAAACACAATCATGCATGACCGTAGCATCGTCAGTCCACCGCTCATGGCAAAGGCAGTGAAATTGACAAGAAGAGCGGGGTAGTAGTTGCGCTGAGAAGGATAGCACGCTTTTCTGTACCTCTCTTCGTTTTAACTTTCTGAGCGTGTTTTCAATCCAAACATATCATATCTATATGTTTTTGGAATCAGGAACCGACAAGGAATAAGATGAAAGTGTTTTTAAATTGATTTCGAAAATTTAATTTTGATAATAATTTTTATATATTTAATTTTCAGAGCTTGTTTTTAATCCAAATATAACATATTTATATGTTTTTGGAATCAGCAAATGATGGAGAATAAGATGAACGTAAATTTGGATAGTTTTATAAAAAAATTTTTTTTTTACAATTTTCAGATTTTTAATGACCAAAGTCATCAATTAATTTTTAAGCCACCAAGCTGAAATGCAATACCGAAGTCCGGGCTTCGTCGAACATTACTTGACCAAAATTTCAACCAATTTGGTTAAAAAATGAGGGCGTGACAGTGCCGCCTCAACTTTCACGAAAAGCCGGATATGACGTCATCAAAGACATTTATCAAAAAAATGAAAAAAATGTATGGGGATATCATACCCAGGAACTCTCATGTCAAATTTCATAAAGATCGGTCCAGTAGTTTGGTCTGAATCGCTCTACACGCACGCACGCACGCACGCACACACACACACACACACACACACACACACACACACACCCACACACACATACACCACGACCCTCGTCTCGATTCCCCCTCTATGTTAAAACATTTAGTCAAAACTTGACTAAATGTAAAAAGCGACAGTGCTAGAATTTTTCAAATAACATTTTAATTTCTTTAGAAGGATCTCATGATCCACGAGGTCAAAAGCTTTTTTTTAGGTCAAAGAAAACATCCCCAGAAATGTCTAACCTATTAATGGATGAGTACCATGAATCAGTTGAATCAGTTAATCTGGCAAGGGCAGTATTACATGAATGTTGAGAGCGAAAACCAGGCTGAAGTTGATGCAAAAGGTTGTGGTCCTCTATCCTTGGCGGATGATGACTTTATTCAGTTATTCTGCAGAAAAACAGAAATGCTGGAGAAAAACCGTTCTTTTCTGCAGCATTTCTGCATAATGTCATCTTTCGCGAGAGCAACGTTTTTTTCTGCAGTAAAACAGTTTTACTGCAGTAAAATTGAAATCAAGAATGCTGCAGTAAAACGGAGATGTTGTTTTACTGGAGAAAAACTGTTTACACTTTTTCTTCAGCATTTTGGCATTATTCAGTTATTCTGCAGAAAAACAGAAATGCTGGAGAAAAACTGTATTTTCTGCAGCATTTCTGCATAATGTCATCTTTCGCCGAAGCAACGGGTTTTTCTGGAGCAAAACATTTTACTAGAGTAAAATTGAAATCAAGAATGCTTGCGCAAAAGTAATATGCTTTACCGTATACCACTATTACTCTAAATAAGACAAACGAGGAATGAATAGCTGCGAACTGAATAAGAATCGATAATCATCGAGACCGAGTTCTACATTTCAGTTCATCACAGGTCTCGCACAATGCTTTACTTTGTATTGGGCAGGACCATCATTATGATGATCAAGAGATCCCGAAGCCATCTGATTAACTCAGTTCATTTCTCAGTCACTCGCCACAATTGCGATGCCGGGAAAACCAACAAGCGGCGTTCCGCTTTGTTTCCTTGGCCTGATTATGTGCGAGGGTATCTTCTCTGTTTTGCTAGAGAGAGAGAGAGAGAGAGAGAGAGAGAGAGAGACGGAGAGACGGAGAGAGAGAGAAATATATATATGGGGAGAAAGAGGGTGGGGAGACTGAGATGGGGAAAGAGAGAATGATGGAAAGAGAGAGAGAGGGAGAGAGAGTAATGAGAGAGAGCGGCGATATGGGGAGAAAGAGGGTGGGGAGACTGAGTTGGGGAAAGAGAGAGAGTGATGGAGAGAGAGAGAAGAGAGAGAGAGAGGGGATGGGGAGAGAGAGTTCCAACGCTCAGCTTCGAGGATCAAACTACCTGAACTTAGAGCGGGAGAAATAGAGAGAGAGATAGAGACAGAGACAGAGATCTGTATGGCTGGCTGGGTTTTCTCTGCTTCAGTATTAGCCTTGACCTTACGCCGTGGGGTCAAGGCTGTGCGCTGCAGCTGTGTTTTTGTTGTCGTTCAGCTGGCTGCTCCAGATATTACCTTTTCCCCTTCCCTCCCCGCTCTTTTCCTCCGTCGCGTTTATCAATCCCACCGTGCTGCCCGCGGCCATCCATTACTCAGCCTCTTGTCGGTCTGATCGATATATCGATGCAAGCTTACGTCACTGGTATTTCCAATACAGCTGGACTGCTGTCTTTGAACGAGAAGCAGTCCGGAAACTAGACCTTCGTGTGCCTAGGATAGTGCCAGCTGGGTCTCATTTGTAATGATAGTCAGTGCAGCAGTTATTTCGGATAGGACTGTTGAGTGTCGTGCAGCCCTTTGTGCACTGAGCTATAAATAGAGCTGAGTGTAGGCCTATTATGCAGTGACCCGAATTCGCTGACATCAGCCGACCTCTTTGCTGTAGATACAAGAAAATTGGTTGATTAAAATCAACATCGCCGAAGCAATGTTTTCATAAAAGAAGCGGTATTGTACCGTGGCGGGCACATGTTGAATTTGGGTTACATGTGTTGCAGAGTATTTGAAAATCCGTAGGCATAAAAACATGCAAAGAAGAGTGATAGGTCCCTGTTGTGAATATAGCCCAAGTGGATAAATTGATTACTTATGTTTCACACTAGTTTTGCTGTTACAGCAGTCAGTCCCTCTCATGAACGGACACCCTTGGGCCGGTCTATGGCCAGTGCAAACCTGTCCGTACATTGCAGGTGGCCGGTCACGGGAGAGCCCCCCCCCCCCCCCCATCACACACACTCTGGCACACTGACGGACTGAGTGAGTCTTTGCTACTGGTGAACAAGCTCTACTTGTCCTAAAACTTGATAAGGTCAAACTACTACAACTTATAACTGAAAGGGAAAAAACTGTCCTGTAAAAATGACGTTAAATCAACGGTGTCAGAAAAAGAGAGATTAAAGAAATCCTCAAATTCCTGAGGATACAGGCACCCCATGAAAGCAGCCACGAATATACTCACAGAGGCACACATGCTTGTGCAGATACTTTGCAAAAATATGAATTGAAAACCTGCATATGTCACAATTTCTTTTTTTTGTGTGTGTGGCTTTATTGAATACTTCAGGCAGTGACTTTTTCCTGTCCAGTTTTCTCTTTCGTCTCTCTTACCCCTCGCTTACCCACCCCCACCCCCGTACCCTCCACTCTCTTTACCCAGCCCCGACAGCACAAATTTGTAATCTGCAAGGCAGAGTACACATTTTCTAAAAGGAAGACTACTCCTCTTCAATTATATCCAGAGATCTTCCAGCTGTCTCCACCATAAGCCAAGTGGTCGAGTCTTATACCCCCTTTCCACACAACCGTTCTAGGTCCCGTTCCCGTACCGACCAAGGAACGGTGCGGGCACGGGAGGGATCGGGACAGAACCGCAATGAACGTAACTGATCGTTAACGGAACTGCTTTGAACGGTAGGGTCGGTAGGGACGGCTGAGTTTGGGCTGCATGTTCAAATTGTTAGCCGTTCCCCTCCCGATCAGAATGAACAGTAATGGAACCTCAACCCATCGGTAACGGAACGCTTGGATCGTTAAAGGAACTTAAAACAACAGTAACGCAACCGGGTAGCGCTCTCACACACTGAGTTGTCATACCCGCATTCCACACATCCGTTCTAGGTCCCGTTCCCTTACCGACCAAGGACGGCTGCCACTATGCCTATGGTCAGACGCTGCTGAAAGATGCCAAAAAACGGCCGTTTGCGCAGCGTTCCATTGTTGTGGCAGCAGTCCTTGGTTGATACGTGAACGGGACAAAGAACGGTTGTGTGGAATGGGGGTATAACTTTGACACCGACAAACTGAAGAATGAACAGATCTATGAGGTAACCGCCTCAATTGAGGTCTAACGAATGACGTCTCACAACGTGCGCGGTCGTCCTTGGCGGTCTAGAAAGCCGCCGCGATCATTGCTCAGACGACACTTCTAAACCGCCAATATTTTGTGTGCGCATCACGTGCTCCACATAAATCGGCCGGAAACGAAGCAATTGGGAAACCTGGATGGTCCAGGCTCAGGAAACAAAGCATATAATATATATGGCCTGGGGCGATTGTAGCTTCCCTTCTTCGTGTCCGATAGACAAGGACAATAATTAAATAGTAGAGCATAGTACAATTTCATGTTGGCATCTTCTCCACGGAAAGCTATAACCCAAAGACTGAAGACCAAAGTGCTTACGGCCTCACTTCTGACCCGAATCACCCCCCTCCTGCTGGGTACACGTGCACTCAAGTTAACCTCTGCTTTGACCTGTGTGCCAGGAGTCGGATGAGAGAGAGAGAGAGAGAGAGAGAGAGAGAGAGAGAGACACACACACACACACATAGACAGACATAGAAAGACAGAAGCGGAGAGACTCAGAGGGAGACACAGACAAAGACATACATACAGAATACGAAAGTGTAATTGCTAGGCCATCGGCCCCTTGCAATGGGGAAGGAGGGGAAGGGAAATCGGTGTACACATAGTTTCGAAAACATGAAACGTTTGCGATGCACCGATCATAGGGGTGATTTACAGTTTCCATCCCTTTCCCCGAGACATGTCACCTCTCCGAATGCATTCCAATAGATGACCGCTCCTGCGGCCATCAATAAGTCTGTCAAAGGTGGCGAGATAGGATTAATGTTTTGATGTGGATGTAATATTTTGGAACAATGATATTTTCGAATATTTGAGTTATTCAAACTAGACACGCATGCGCCCACTCAATTGGACATCTTTTTAGCTTCTTCCGTACAACATAGAAATGTGCATACGCATTCTCATCAACATAAACACAATTTTAAACCATGTAAAGTTAATTCAATTCACTATTGACCAAATGATCTTGAACTATAAACACAAACTAAAATTTAACAAACACTAAGGTTTCCCGGGAAAACAACAGAAATATAAAATATGATCTTTCACCTTACCTGGCCAGGTTTTTAACTACTGCACTCATTTCGCACAATCACACACACACACACACACACACCAATGTCACAATATCTCTCTTCGAGTCTCGGATATGGAATGTTGGTGGTGGTCCTCTGCTTTCAGTGGATGTCTATATATATCTCAGTGTGGTTGGTGCACTTTTGGGTTCACTGAATAGATATATGATACAGTTCTTGGTTACACACTTATTAGGGTTCCTTGAAACTGTCTTACATATCAAATCCTTTGTAATTTAAAAATTACACAACACCATGAAAAATCATTATCGACGACCGCGAATCTGCTTATATCCATAACACATTGCGAAAAGATCTAAATATGTAAAAAAAAAAAAATCGATTTCCTCTCCAGACAAGGAAAACCAAGGCATCCTGTCAGGGATAGAATGAGATCCGAAGGGAAGTAACTCATTTTTGACCTGAGTTCAGGATGGGACAGCACTACCTAGAAGTAGAAGGTAACTTTTTTTAACAGGCAATTTTACACATCGAATATTTCAGACCAGGAGAGATTATGATCAACATTTATGCCTAATACCTTGTGGGATTTTTTGCTCTTCCTCGAAAATTTGATTTACGAATATGAATCCTATAAAAATGATGTGTGTGTGATCGAGTGACGCCTGTGCTTGTGCGTGCGGATGTGTGTGTGTGTGTGTGTCAGGTGTGTGCGTGTGTGTGTGTGTGTGTGTCAGACTCTCTGTGTCTGTCTGTCTCTGTCGTCTCTCTGTCGTCTCTCTCTCGTCTCTCTCTCTCTCTCTCTCTCTCTCTCTCTCTCTCTCTCTCTCTCTCTCTCTCTCTCTTTCTCTCTCTCTCTGCACCGAAAAGGACAACACTATAACACATGCTTGCGACCTCAAAACTAAAAGAAAACAGTTTTCAAACCTGACTAATGACCGGTTGCCCAAAGAAAAAGATGATGGATGAGTCACGAACCAAACTACATGCACACTCATATAAACCACACAAATATATATAAGTATCATTTAAAGGTCAAGACGGGGGCATATACAGCAGGAGGGTGTTGTGTGACGTGATAGAGCCAGCGTCACACATGCACACTGACTGGCAGAAACAAGATGCACTGAAAATATATGCCACCAGCTGATATCGATCTGGTCGGCAGCGTACGTCATTCACTGGGTCTGCCGTGTGTGCAGTTTTTTTGCTTTACTGGTACGTACATGTACTTTTTCTGCTACTTCGGACACTTTTTTATTTTATTTTTACACTGCGTGACCGCCATTATACTGCTCATGATGTTTTATAATTACATCTTTCACACACACACACACACACACACACACGCGCACGCACACACACACACATGCGCACATGTAAACTGAAGCACGCACGCACTGCACGCACACACGCACACAAACACACACACACACACACATATATATATATAGCACAAACACACACACATCAATCAATCAATCAATAAAGTAGATGTGTACTGCCGGGCAGTACATACCCCAAGCGAAGTCGTCCATCTGTGTGTACAAAGTCATGATTCTCTCTCTCTCTCTCTCTCTCTCTCTCTCTCTCTCTCTCTCTGTCTTAAAATGTGTCATCGATGACGTGTTTTCATACTTGCTAATGCGACAGGCTAATCATGACGTCAAATTGAAACTTCTTGAAGTCTCTCAGAAAGGCCATGAAAACCATGTGGGGGTTACTGGTTTGGGCTGAAAAAAAACCCAACTCCACCTAAAATTCAAGCGCCTATGGGGCTGAATTATGCAGCATAAATTGTGAAACATCAGGATATCTCACACTTTCAATTCTGCCATCATGTCAAATCTGACAACAAACCTACCCACAAAATGTCATAAATATCGGTGTAGAATTGAGACTTAACGGTTTTTAACTGCCAAAAATAAGTTTTTTTGACTGGAATAGTTTGTCTTGAAATTCAGTTTGGGACAACGGACCCACCCACTAAATTTCATAAAGATAGGTGAAAATTTAAATGTAACGGTTTTTAACTGCCAAAATTATGTTTTTCTTCTGGAAAAGTATGGAGTGAAAATCAGTTGGGGACAACGAACCTACCCACAAAATTTCATAAATATCGATGAAGAATTGAGATTTAACGGTTTTTAACTGCCAAAAATAATGTTTTTTGTCTGGAAAAGTATGTCTTAAAATTCAGTTTGGGACAACGGACCCACCCACTAAATTTCATAAAGATAGGTGAAGAATTGAAATTTAACGTTTTTTAACTGCCAAAATTATGTCTTTCTTCTGGAAAAGTATAGAGTGAAAATCAGTTGGGGACAACGAACCTACCCACAAAATTTCATAAATATCGGTGAAGAATTGAAATTTAACGGTTTTTAACTGCCAAAATTATGTTTTTCTTCTGGAAAAGTATGGAGTGAAAATAAGTTGGGGACAACAAACCTACCTTTAAAATTTCATAAGAATCAGTGAAGAAATAGGATTTAACGATTTTTTAACGGCCTTTAAATCATTGGTGATGTCATCATAACCCAGTCGTTGTAGTTGTCGTCGTAGTTGTTGGTGTTGTTGTTGTCATGTTCGTTGTCGTGATTGTTGTTGTTCTCGTGTTGTTGTTTTTGTTGTTGTTGTTGTTGTTGTTGTTGTTGTTGTTGTTGTTGTTGTTGTTGTTGTTGTTGTCGTCGTCGTCGTCGATGTCATTTGTTGTTGTTGTTGTTATCGTCGTCGTCGTCGTCATCGTCGTCGTTGTCAGAGGTTATTTCTAAAGATTTCATTGATAGTCTTTGTTCTCGTCACCAAGACAAGCTTGGAACAGCAAGAGTTCCAAGAACAAGATTAGAACAACTCATTACATCATTACCAGTACGTCATTTGTATTTAGAACACACTTTAGAAAAAAACTCTTCAGCTACAAACCAGTCACCCTCACATGTCGGAGGTGTTTGTCTAAACCACTTACTGAAATGTTTTGAGGTTTAATGACCATACACATGTTGAACCGGTGAGTGTCTTCCGCTGCTTAATTCGCAAATAACTATTTTATTAAAGTCCGCTTGAAACGCTCAAAGATGAAATTCCATGTTAAAAAGTGACAAAAGTTTCACATTTTCCCGTTGTAACAGCTTCCGATGATATTATATGAAAATTCTGATCCTCTGAGAGGATTCCCCGAAACAAAATCAGTTTGTACGCCTAATTTTAATAGAATTGTCCAAACAGTGTCGCTAATATTGTGCTAAAAGATGAATTCTAGAACAATGTTCACAGACAGACACCACTTGGCAAAAAAATTTTCAGTGCTGGGAGATGAAAAAAAAAACTACCTCGCTACGCGCGGGCTTCGCCCGCGCTCCGCTTGGATCAATATGAGGCTTATATCGCGCGTATTCCGTGGGTACAGTTCTAAGCGCAGGGATTTATTTTTTATTTTTATTTTTATTTTTATGCAATTTATATCGCGCACATATTCAAGGCACAGGGATTTATTTATGCCGTGTGAGATGGATTTTTTTTACACAATACATCACGCATTCACATCGGCCAGCAGATCGCAGCCATTTCGGCGCATATCCTACTTTTCACGGCCTATTATTCCAAGTCACACGGGTATTTTGGTGGACATTTTTATCTATGCCAATACAATTTTGCCAGGAAAGACCTTTTTGTCAATCGTGGGATCTTTAACGTGCCCACCCCAATGTAGTGTACACGAAGGGACCTCGGTTTTTCGTCTCATCCGAAAGACTAGCACTTGAACCCACCACCTAGGTTAGGAAAGGGGTGAGAAAATTGCTAACGCCCTGACCCAGGGTCGAACTCCCAACCTCTCGCTCCCGGCGGCGAGCGCAAGTGCGTTACCACTCGGCCACCCAGTCCTTTAAAAGCTCACGCACGCACGCACGCACGCACGCACGCACGCACACACATACACACACACACATATATATATATACACACACACTAGCTAGGACATGCTACTTGACTATTTAAATTAAGTAAGAAGCACGTTTCAGCCAAAAAGCTCCCGTTTGCATTTGCACTAAAGGAATAAGAGCCCCACTATGATTCACATTTCGCTGAAAGTCACATGCAGTCTTTCAACCACAAGAATTAACATGTTTTTTGTTCTCTCTCGAACAACACACAATGCCTGAATGCAAGTCACAAGTCGAATTTTTTGGTTTCTTTTCCGGTGTCACCATAAATACAAAACAGTCACCGTTTCATTATTTTCTTTATTCTGACACCTGAATAGAAAGTGGTGGACGGTGAATAATATCCCTGCACCCATGCACACACAAACTGCCGTTCACCCACACACTGGCATACTAGACCATCGGCGTCGCGCTGTGAAAACCCATGCCTTTTCAAAGCCAGCTGGGGTTGTAAGCTAATAAAAAGCCAGCGAATTACAGGGAAGTATTTTCTCTGTGAAAATAACGAGCGCATGACACAATGGTTTCTGTAGCCCACGCAGCACGTGAGGGTGATCTTGTGACTGTTAAATATTGAAGTCATTCTAATATTTTGGACTTTGGATTGTCCTTAGAGGCGTGTGGAGTGGGATCGGGGGTGGGGTGGGGATCACATCTCAAAACCAGTGTTACCGCCTACACTTCTTTTAGTTTTTTTGTCAAAGAAGGTCAGTATGACTACTGTGACTTGGTTATTTATTTAGACGTGTCAGACGTTCTTCGATTTATGCAGTTTGATCAAGTTGAAACGAAGCGAGAGAGAGAGAGAGAGAGGGAGAGAGAGAGAGAGAGAGAGAGAGAGAGAGAGAGAGAGAGAGAGAGAGAGACAGACAGGCAGGCAGGCAGGCAGGTAGGCAGGCAGGCAGGCAGACAGAGGCAGGAAGGCAGACAAGAAGGCAGACAGGCAGACAGACAGACAGGAAGGCAGACAGACAGACAGGAAGGCAGACCGGCAGACAGACAGGAAGGCAGACAGACAGAAAGGAAGGCAGACAGACAGACAGGAAGGCAGACAGACAGACAGACAGGCAGACAGACAGACAGGAAGGCAGACAGACAGACAGGAAGGCAGACAGACAGACAGACAGGCAGGAAGGCAGGCAAGTAGGCAGACAGAGACAGAGATAGCGTCTTGGCTGTTTTTGGACCTCTCAAATTCCAGGTATCAGTCATCCCAGGTGGAGACAGAAAGCCAGTCAGCGGACAGTCGGAC
This sequence comes from Littorina saxatilis, assembly GCF_037325665.1. Lineage (NCBI taxonomy): Eukaryota > Metazoa > Mollusca > Gastropoda > Littorinimorpha > Littorinidae > Littorina > Littorina saxatilis. Next base: position 56,880,661 of record NC_090245.1, read on the forward strand.
AGAAGTCTTTCAATGAGACGTCCATTTTTCCTGCTGTCCAGACAAACATAATAGATAGTAACTTCGTAGGCAGGTGTGTAGGTAGATTGAGCCAGCTGTATAGGTTATTTAGAAGTCAGAAATGAGACGCACAGCCTAAAGATATATACCATAAGAGAAAGAAAGACGGAGAGAAAGAGACAGTACAGAGAGAGAGAGAGAGAGAGACAGAGGCGGACAGACAGAGCGACAGAGACAGACAGAGCAAGAGACAGAAGCAGAGAGAGACGTTCCTAGAACTGTGCTGTCTGTCTCTCGGTCTGTATCTCCTTCCCTCCGTCTCCCCCAGTTCTCTCTCTCTCTCCCTCTCTCTCTTGATCGCCCTTTCACCTTCGCTGCCATACTATATTAATGTCGGTCAAACAAACGGCTCTTTCGCTACCCCACCCCTAACAAAGTATGCCCACTCTCGGACCTTTCTCCCCCAAACAGGTGGTCGGTTAATCAGGGTCACGGGATTGGCTCGGTCAGTCACGGTCAGTCTCGACTACATGTCTTGGTCGACTTTACTGCAACTGACCTGACCCAATAGGAATGTATGTCCATGAAAGATTTCAAAACAACATGTCATTTGTTAAACTATATACACTGTATGTGTATGTTCTTGTGTACTGATGTGGCCTGTCATTAACCCTATCAATCAGCCCAGCATTGTCATTGACCCCATCAATCAGCCAAGCACGACAGATCACGGTTCACCGATGACACGATAGGGTCAGTGGTTAGTAACCCCACTCTAAACGACGCCCGTGGTTTCACTATACTCTTATTCAAACAGTAAGTCGTAACATTGTTTCTTCTTCTTCTTCAGCGTTCCAGAATTGTCTGGTTACGTGTGAGCTCGTTTGCCCATTTGGGTTCCCCACACTATACAGTACTCTTGAGAGCATAGTCAGCTTCACTCCGCTTTTGTTGAGTAGGCATGCTGGGTATTTTCGTGTTTCCATAACCCACCGAACTCTGACATGGATTACAGGATCTTTTCCGTGCGTACTTGGTCTTGTGCTTGCGTGGGAGATCGGAAAAATCTTCACTAGGCGGCAGCGACCGGGATTCGAACTCACGACCTCCCGATTAGGAGGCCGACGTCTTACCACCACGCCACTGCGCCCGTCTAACATTGTTTCAAATCGGCGATACACGCACGCACAACCACACACACATTCTCTCTCTCTTTCTCTCAAATAGCACGTCTATTTTATCATAGTTCATTGATGACAACTCAGGCCCTGGCAGTTACAACTTACAGTATTGACTCAAAGACATGTTTAGTACTATGATGTTAAAGTCACAACCCACGACTGTATACATATATATATAGACCTATATCTATACCATGCATAAAGGAGGCTTCGTGCAACTGTTCCCATTCTTGTAAGACGCCATTACAAATTTCGACAGTTGGTAAATAATATGATCAGGAGTCAAAAAACTCAAGTCACAGTTGTACAAAGAGCTGTGGGCGGTCGAATGAAAAGAAAGAAAGAGAGAGAGAGAGAGAGAGAGAGAGAGAGAGAGAGAGAGAGAGAGAGAGAGAGAGAGAGAGAGACTGAGACTGAGAGACTGAGACGAGAGACTGAGAGAGAGAGAGAGAGAGGGGATAAAACTCGAATAAATGGTTTAGGTGTAAAGCTGTCAGCTACAACATAATGTCACCAACCAGCAAACCGGCTGTCAAAAAGACCATTTGAATTTTTGAATTCCGAGTTTTCCGACAAGAAGCGGCCGGACTGAACTGATTGAACTGATAGGTCACAGTTTGAAACCCCAAGCCTTCCGCTGCCGATCAGCAGGAAAGAGCCGTTATGTAAAATCGTTTTCAGTGGATGAAATTGTATCGTTGACCCCCCACCCCCACCCCTTGATAGGATGTACACACACATCTGAAAAAATCAGGTCTTAAAAATGAGAAAGCTTTAAAATGGAGATTATAAATACAAAATCTAAAATAAAGAGGAAAGGGCTTAAAAGTGTGTGTGTGTGTGTGTGTGTGTGTGTGTATGTGTGTGTGTGTATGTGTGTGTGTGTGTATGTGTGGTGTGTGTTTATGTGTGTGTGTGTGTGTAGGCCTATGTGTGTGTGTGTGTGTATGTGTGGTGTGTGTGTGTTTACGCGCGTGAGGGGGGGGGGGGGGCACTGTTACAACTGGCACCAGTAACGGAGGTTAAAGCCATATGTACTCGATGACTATACACGCTAATTGCTTTACCAACAGCTGGAGACATGCTAAATTAAGTTCCCTGCAAAATATTGTGGTCAAGGACCCCTTCAATGTTGAGATATGTTAATTTTCATTTTGATCTGGATCGTCCTATTTATAGATTTGCCAACAGAGGTAGCGTTGACGCAAGGGAAATAACTCCGCGTCTTTGTTTACATCCAAAGTTTTTGAGACTCTAAAACAAGCTGTAATGCATGTATATGGTCCGCGCATGGCGACATATCGTCATTACATGGTCTTATGGTGCGTTTGACATCGATTATGGGCAAACTACACTTTGTAAACACGGGAGCGCGTACATATGCCTTTAAGTGTTGTTCTCGGGCCTCGGTCATTGGTCATTGACGCATACTTTCAGTTTGATCTGACGCATTGTTCTAACCCCTGGCCGGTCGACCGTCCGATTGTAGCCAGGGCATGTGGACTAGTACATGTTTTCAATCCAGGTCCAACTAACCTATTGTCTTCCGAGTCTGGGAACAACACTGGTTATGAACAGAAGGTGGTAAGACGTCGGCCTCCTAATCAGGAGGTCGTGAGTTCGACTGAATCCCGGTCGCTGCCGCCTGGTGGGTTAAGAGTGGAGATTTGTCCGATCTCCCAGGTCAACTTGTGTGCAGACCTGCTAGTGACTTAACCCCCTTCGTGTGTACACGCAAGCACAAGACCAAGTGCGCACGGAAAAGATCCTGTAATCCATGTCAGAGTTCGGTGGGTTATGGAAACACGAAAATACCCAGCATGCCTCCCCCGAAATCGGCGTATGCTGCCTGAATGGCGGGGTCAAAACGGTCATTCACGTAAAAATCCACTCGTGCTAAAAACATGAATGAACGTGGGGGTCTAAGCCCATGAACGAAGAAGAAGAAGAGAACAGAATCAAAACTGGGGAGAAAATCTCGAAAAAGGGTTCACTGCGCGGCGGCTTGCACCAATAGCAGTCAAAAGTCAAATTTCAGGGGCTTACTGTCCGTCAGGTCTAAGTGCCTATGTTGGACATGAGTTGGTTTATACGATTTGTTTGTTTGCTTAACGCCCAGCCGACCACGAAGGGCCATATCAGGGCGGTGCTGCTTTGACATTTAACGTGCGCCACACACAAGACAGAAGTCGCAGCACAGGCTTCATGTCTCACCCAGTCACATTATTCTGACACCGGACCAACCAGTCCTAGCACTAACCCCATAATGCCAGACGCCAGGGGGAGCAGCCACTAGATTGCCAATTTTAAAGTCTTAGGTATGACCCGGCCGGGGTTCGAACCCACGACCACGGGGCGGACGCCTTACCACTAGGCCAACCGTGCCGGTAATAGCAGTCAGCTTGTTGTACGTACAATCATATCATTGCAACTGACCTTGGGTTACTTTGGAGCTGGGAAGTGAACCATGACTTGACATATGACAGTGGTAGGAGAGAAAACACCGTGTTCTCACATAACGCTGACAATCCGTGTGTTGTTTGTTGGTGCACTATATAACACAGTCGCTTGACGAAGAATTAGGCACACAAAAAATAGTCTGTTTACGGTAACATAGGCCAAAAAAATAGGGTCGGGATTTTTTTCCCCTCCAAGAAACGATATTTTTAAGTTATTTTGCCAAAAAAACAAAGACTTTTTTTTTCTTCACAAATGCCCCAAAAAAGTCAAGGGTCGCGCGAAAAAATAGGGTCGGTCGGGATACAGTAAACAGACTTTTTTTTGTTTTGCCTTCGACAAAAGAACTGCAACTGACGTGGACAATCAAAAGTTTACAGTTTGCACTGTGTTTGTAATTTATGTAATGAGAATCTTTAACAAATGAGGCAGAGCCCTGTTTAAAGATCTGATAAACAAAGGGAAATAAGCGCTCTAAATGCATACGGCGTGTGTAATAGAGTAAGTGACAGCAACACACAACAGCAAACCAATGCCAATCAGATTAATTACAACTAATTGTCACCACTGTGTCGCAAGCCAAGGTCGTGCAAGCCAAGGTCGTCCTCTCTTACACTCTCGTTATTATTATTATCGCAAAGACGGAAATACGTTTCCGAAAACTTGGACCATGCCAGCTCATTTGTCTCAGATTATACGTTCGGTGCCAGCCGGCAGAAAGTGACTGAGCTGGGGAAAGTTGCCAGACTGCTCGTACTGTATAATCCCTGTAGCGACCGAAGAACCGAAGAGAGAGAGAGGGGGTAAAAGAGAGAGAGAGAGAGAGAGAGAGAGAGAGAGAGAGAGAGAGAGAGAGAGAGAGAGAGAGGGGGTAAGAGAGAGAGAGAGAGAGAGAGAGAGAGAGAGAGAGAGAGAGAGAGAGAGAGAGAGAGAGAGAGAGAGAGAGAGAGAGAGAGAGAGAATGACAATGACAATTCTTTATTTTACGAGGGTAACAGAATAAGTATAGGAATACTTGTTTTGCATCTGGCCCGAGAGAGAGAGAAAGAAAGAGAGAGAGAGAGAGAGAGAGAGAGAGAGAGAGAGAGAGAGAGAGAGAGAGAGAGAGAGAGAGAGAGAGAGAAATTGTATAAATTAATTCATTCAAAAATCCCATTTTGGACAGAGAGCACGTACCAGACTGTTGACTTGTGGTGTGTGTCAAAGAAGGGAGATACTCTTTTCCCATGTAACAAGCCTTACCTTGTGAGATGGTTATTTTTTTATCATTTATTTATTGTTTTTACACGGGGAAGACTGCGCCTTTGAGTGAAGGAGGAGATGACAGGAGACAAGGTCACAGCAACTTTTACGTTCGCTGGAACGCACAGAAATAGAAAATTACATAGAGGCCGTAATCTCGAGTGTCACAAATGTTTTCTTCGCCTTGTAGCTTTGGCACCTGTTTGAAAATTTTGAAAAAAAAGGATGCAAAATGGTGCAATCTGGTGCATTCTGAGGATGATCATTACCAGTTTCAGGCAGCAGATTTTGTCACTGATTAATACCCCCAAAAAACACAATTTTTTAATTTTTTTGGGCTGGAGGGGGGGGGGGGGGTTTCCGGAAACCCCAGAAACCCCCCCTCGTCCGCCCCTGCATGCAACACATCGGTTGATGTTGCACCTTTTGGGGTTTTGTATCTTGAAGGACGATAAACTGATCTTCACATTCCCTTCAGCTGGCGACAACTTTTGCTTTTAAACTTTTTAAATTTTGTGTCGAGCACATGATGTTTAAAGGACAGAATCCCACACCTAGTCGATAGGTTGACGCGGATGATGATAGGACAGTAATAGCAGACTGCCACGTTCAAACCACATGTATGTTATATTCAATTTTGCAGATTTATTGTGAAATGTCAAAAACAATTTATAATAATTTAAAGGAACGTTAAACATGCAAGCTTAAATAGCCTGTAAAATAGATAAATAAATAATCAAAAATAAAGTTCTCTTTCTTGGTTTTAAGTCTTGATTTTGGAACGCTGTCAGCCTATCTATTCTGCTTTGGTTTGTTCGTTCGTTTGTTTGTTTGTTTGTTTGTTTTTAAAATGGTTACGGTTTCGTTTCTCTATTGGTGGCATGAATATTTACGGAGTCAACGGTAAATGCAGTTTGGAAGTCTCAGTCTCGAATCACACACTGAAAGTAACAAAGTAGCAGCTCGTGAACATTTCCGTTTTCTCACGGAATTGCATCTGTTTCTGTATTCAGCTTTGTTTGTGTACGTTGGCACAGTTCGCTGGAATTTTGCATGTACGTACAAAATGATCTTTCTCACGCCTGTGAGCCTGTCAAACTGCTGAGCTGGCAAGGACTCAAGCGGTTAACTAACACAGCCCCCCCCCCCCCCCCTCCAGCCCCCAATTCCCAGCAACCCGTCACTTTTACAGTCCGATCCCCTCTACCCCTACCAAGCAACCCTTTATGTTTACTACTCCCTCCCCCTTCCCAGCAACCCTTTACTTTTACTCCCTCTCCCCCCAGCAACTCAGTTTACACCCCCCTCCCCCCCCCCCTTCGGACATCAGCTTCACATACAGGTGTTACAGTAATTAGTTGTACCTTCAATGAGTACAGAAAGGTACCTGTATATATTATTTTATGGAGAGTATATATGTATATATAATTTATATTCCTGTAGCATGGGCTTGTGGTTTTCACTGACGAGGTCGGCAACCCTTCAGTCAGTTTTAGCTCGTCCCCTTTCCCATCCCTCTCCTCCTAATCCAAGCATTCCCCAAACAGCTGTGTTTGTAAATGTGCCTTCATTGCATGTATAGCAAGGTACATGTATATATGGTGTACAGCCAGTATACGTTCCTGTTGTCTTGTGGTTTTCTCTGACGAGGTCAGAAACCTCGTCCCTTCCTCCTCCTCTCCTCCTGATCCAAACATATGTATGGTCATCCTCTCATTGATGAGCCAAATTTCGTTGTCTTTATTCCGAGGACAGTCGACACGGTATGCAGCATCTGCGACAGACTTGACACTGTCGCTTTTCACAGGACACACGACATGTTGCATTAGTGCATCGTACAGTGAAGTTCCTACAGGGGAGTGAGGGGGGTGGGGGTGGGGGTGAGGGGGGATGACTCGGGGGGGGGGGGGGGGGCCCTCTTTCGACCGAGGCAAGAAGTCTGACAAGCCGTATTAAACAGTGTACCTACGTTATTGGTGCTCTCTCTCTCTCTTGCACCCACATGTATACAGGCATGAGACCAAGGGTAGGGCGGATGGAGGCGAGAGAGGTGAAGGGACGGGGAATGTTTCCAGTGCCGTGTGCTGGGCTGGGAGCAGTGCCCGCCAATGTTTAGCTCAGGCACTGTCGCGGCAGACGCGCCTTAGTTCTATGCAGGAAAATGCAGCGCGCTATTCTGGCCATCTGGCCAACAGTCGTCCTCATCTCTAAGGCAGACTGATACCAAGAGGTGTAAGTTACATTCGCCTTCAGGCTCAGGCATTTTCAAACGCTCGACTCAAGACTATATACAGTCTTATCTGTGCACTCTAAGCAGCGCACCTCCGTCAAGTACTCGTATATTTTCAGTAGCTCGCCCATCAAGTCTTACCATGTATAATGTCGTCGTAAATCTGTGCCACCGGGCAGAGGTCGAAACCCTCCGTGCGCGCAATCTAAGTTGAAAAGGCCACTGGCACAAACGACTTATCATTGGGGAACTCTCAAACTGTGACCTACTTCAGTTGACACTGTAAAACGCAGCTGAGATTTACGCTCTCTCTCTCTCTCTCTCTCTCTCGTCTCTCTCTGTATCAGGCAGTGTCTCTGTCTCTCTCAGTCTATCTCTCATAAGGAGTGCGACATTTGAACCTTGTGGTTTGAGCCTGATATTGTTATAAATTGGCGGTTTCTCTGCCGGTTTACCCTTTAGATAGTGACACTGCACTGAGAAGTGAGAAACCTATCTTCCATAGATTCACGGGTCGAAGTCAGGATGTGACAGAGAATTCCAGTAGATCCGAGGGCGGATAAGGAAGGCTCCAGGAGTAGATAAAATTCAAAGTTCAACAAGATAACCCAAAAGTCGGTTGATCCAAAGGTCGATTTCTGCAAAGCCATTAGCCCAACGATATATAGGCTGATCAAAAGGTCGATGCCATGAATCCAAAGGTCGATGGATTCAAAGTTCGATATGGTAACTCAAGAGTCTAGGTATCCAAAGGTCGACTCATGGGCAATTAACTCAATAATCAGTGAATCAAAAGATCGATTGCTTCAAAGACCATTTAGCCCAAGAGTCGATCGATGGATTCAAATGTTAATTTAACGCAAGACCCAAAGTTTGTTGGATTCAAAGATCAAAGGTTGATGTGCAAACAAGCTTAGAACTGATCTAAAGACCAAATGAGAATGTCAGTAGATTGTCTACTGCTGAGAAAATTGTTTGGAATCGGCAAAGAACAAGTTTGAGAACCTTTCCCTTTGTAAGAATTTGGTAGCCTTTAGCATATACACGTCATACACCTGCCTAAACTATAACTGAGCTGTCCCCATTCTACAGTTCCAAGTTCAGGAGTGTGCCTTTGGGACTGCAGTGGAATTTCCCAGATAAAACAGCTAAAAAAAACATGCAACGTATTCCAAACCAACTGATAGTATCGTTAGACTTTGAGACTGATACGTGTGTGTGTGTGTGTGTGTGTGTGTGTGTGTGTGTGTGTGTACGCGCGTGCGTGTGCGTGTGCGTGTGTGTGTGTGCGTGTGTGTGTGTGTGTGCGTGTGTGCGCGTGTGTGTGGAATAAAACGGGCACGGGCGGAGTCAGTATGCTTAACTAGTGCAAAAGGACCCCAAAATAAGATAAGACGGTCATCAACCCGCTACTCGGCGCACCGGATACTTGCCTTCTCATTTATAATCATTGGCTGTTTGGGAAAAGCCGCCCAATGTAAACAATAGTTTTATTGTTTCTGATGACAACATCAGCGGTGCAGCTTTCAATGATGAACAATGTTAAAACAAAGATAGCCAGACACAAGAGAGCTCTGAGTGCTTCCTTTAAGTAGGTATCTTCTTCTAAGTAGGTAAATAAAGCATTGTAAATAAGAGGCCGAATCCAATGGATGGTGCATACTATGACGGCTTACTAGTGCCATAACCTGGGGTTACCCATTATCACGTGATAATTACTAATTAACGCTGTCAGTTACTGTTTTCACTCGTTAAGTTACTCATTTTCACAGGATAATTAGTAATTTTCACGGGAAAATGACTAATTTTTAGTTTTGGCACTAGCAATCCGTCAGGAAGTGAGCAAAAACTAAAAATTAGTAATTAACAGGTGAAAGTTAGTAATTTTCCCGGGAAAATTAGTAATTAACACGTGAAAATGGTAATTCTGAAGGGAAAATTACTAAGAATTTGATAATTACAATTATGAGGTTTTGGCACTAGTAAGCCCTGTGACGGCTTACTAGTGCCAAAACCTGGGATTACCCTTTATCACGTGATAATTACTAATTAACGCTGTCAGTTACTGTTTTCACTCGTTAGTTACTCATTTTCACAGGATAATTAGTAATTTTCACGGGAAAATGACTAATTTTTAGTTTTGGCACTAGCAATCCGTCAGGAAGTGAGCCAAAACTAAAAATTAGTAATTAACAGGTGAAAGTTAGTAATTTTCCCGGGAAAATTAGTAATTAACACGTGAAAATGGTAATTATGGTATTAGTTACTCATTTTCACGGGAAAATTACTAATTTTTAGCTTTGGCACTAGCAATCCGTCAGGAAGTGAGCCAAAACTAAAAATTAGTAATTAACAGGTGAAAGTTATGACGGCTTACTAGTGCCAAAACCTGGGGTTACCCATTATCACGTGATAATTACTAATTAACGCTGTCAGTTACTGTTTTCACCTGTTAGTTACTCATTTTCACAGGAAAATTACTAATTTTTAGTTTTGGCACTAGCAATCCGTCAGGAAGTGAGCCAAAACTAAAAATGAGTAATTAACAGGTGAAAGTTAGTAATTATTCCGGGAAAATTAGTAATAAACACGTGAAAATGGTAATTATCAAGGGAAAATTACTAATTTTCCTTTGATAATTACAATTATGAGGTTTTGGCACTAGTAAGCCGTCATACCTTTCCCTAGTGCCCTTACTCTGGGCAATGAACTGACAGCTGTGCAGATCCACAAACAGAAAAAGTGCGCTGAAGTCACGTTTGGGCCTTGTCGCTTGCGTACAACAGAACAATGCGGCAAATGGTGCACTTGTTCCAACTGGGGCAGAGTGTTAATTGAGCCAAAAATGCACATTCACACAGTGTGAAGCTGATCGAATTACTGAGTCAGCCCCGAAAGAGAATGACTCGAGTGAGAAAAGAGAATAATTATGCTCTCTTCGCTGACTGTAACTCGGACAGACAGAGAAATTGCAAACTGAAGACAAACAAACTTAGAAAGTCAATGGTGGTTTTCGTTCGGGTCCTAAGAAGACTGTACTTGTTTGCCTTCTGCAGCTTATCGATGCACTCGGAGGTGGCTCTGCAAGAGTGGGCACTGGACGTCTGTTGTAGTCACTGTTGATACATGTAGCGCTGTGTCGTTGCTTTCTTGCAGCAACAAAGGTTCTGACAACTGGCCTCCTCAAAAGCGGCAGATGACTTAGGCGGGCTCGCCAGCGCGATCGGTCTCTGGCATACTATACCCATCCATTCCTGTTTGGTTTGATTTTGAACTACTGGAGTCTTTCTATCGTTTTTGGCGGTCGTCCTCAAGTTGGCTTCTTTTGCCGCATGAAAGTTCGCGTGTACAGAAAGCGCCTGGGCATGCGGTGCTCCTCCATGCGGATGACATGCCTCGTCAATCGGAGATGGGCCTTGACAGTGATCAGTCACAGATGCCTGGCTTGCTTTGCTGATACGAACGTCAATTTTTCTGTCCATGGAGCCATCACAAGAAAAGGTGCTTCCCACGTACTTGAAGCTGTAGTCGATGTTCGCAAGCTAAGAACTGTCTGTGATAATAGCCCCGGCCTTCTGCAGGAGGGGTGGGGGTAGGAGGGGGAAGGGGGCGGGGTGGTGCAGGTTGATTGAGCACTTCGGTTTGCCAAGACTGATTGTCAGGCAAAACAGCTTTGAAGCCTCAGTCTGCGAACCGGTCAAGCATCAGCTGTAGGTCAGAGTCCTCATGAGCAATGAGTGCACAGTCGTTTGCGAAGATAGCTTCCTGGGTGGTATCATGGAAACTCTTTGTTTTGGCAGTGAGACGACGAAAGTCGAAGAGGGAGCCATCTATATATATATATAGGCGGTATCAGATGTACTATACACCTCTCAAATTTCTCTAGTCTCTGCACAGCATGTGGCAGCATGCACGTGAAGAATATGTTGGAGGACTGGAGCTAGGACACAACCCTGTTTCACACCATAGGATATCGTGAGAGGGCCTGTCATCCCCAGCGGACCTGGCTTGTCGATTTTATCATCGTGCGCCAACGTGACCCGAGGTACGTCCGGGTGACCCGTGTCATGGGAGGCGCTGAATGCTGGACAGATCACAGTCTGGACGTCAGGGCTACAATGAACCTGCACATCCCACCACCACACAGAACCCGACCCAAGACTGTCAGGGCTTCCTACAACACAGTGGAGAGGTTAAAGAACCAATTCCACCTTGACCAACGCAGCAGTATTGGACGAGAAGTTTCAAGACAACATGACTCTTTCTAGAGACTGTATGGAAAAGTGGACCAAATGCAAGGACACAACAATCACTCAGACTGCCAAGGAGGCATAGGGGCACACTAAAGCGAGAACATATCAAGACTGGTTTGATGAGAACGAGTCAATACAGGCAGCTTTAGACGCTAAGAACAAAGCCAATTTCAACTCGTAGACGGTATTTTCTCGACGCGTCATAACAATACTTTGCATTCGCGATGGACTGATTATATATTTCTGTTCTGATCAAAACAACCCAACAAAAACTGAGGCAGCTGTCCGAAGTCTGACCCCATTTACCCCTTTTCCCACCTCATAACATGATTCAAGGTAAATCATGCAGCGTTTATTCGTCCATCAGGCGGTGCCTTGACCTTTGCACTGTGAACTTCATGTGGCCAGATGTAGCAGCTGGTTTTTCTCTTTCTTCATGCTTTCAACACAGTCTCCGAATTCTTATTATAGCACGACCAGATCCACCGTCAGGGAAAATTAATGTAATAAAAATCGGTCAGAAGCACAGGCACCTGATCAACTTTCTTATTCATTCAGACAGGCACCGGGCTAGCACTGGGAAAGATTGCCAGAATTAATGCATGATTGTGCCTTCATGAAAGGGGCAATAATATGTATAGAAGGCGCCTATGCGAAACTGGACAAAATCGGTCAGTTGAAGAACTTTACTATGCCGATCATCCTGAACTCAGGTCAAAATGAGTTCGGCTCATAACTGGCGATAGCCGTTGAGCGATGATGATCAGAATGTACTGCCGATTATGCACTTTCCGTTGATGCTTTTACTAAACCCATAATTCAAAGTGTGTGTGTATGTGTGTGTGTGTGTGTGTGTGTGTGTGTGTGTGTGTGTATGATTGTCTGTCTGTCTGTCTGTCTATGTCTGTCTGTCAGAGGAGGCTGTGTGTCTCTCTGCCTGTGTCTCAGTGTCTCTTTGTGTGTGTGTGTGTGTGTGTCGTTTTGACTGACATACTTCTTTCCGCTCAATAGTACCGTACTGATGTATATCAGCTTACTTCAGCACTGATTCTTCGTAATGTAATCTTCCTCTATTCAGTGTTATCTCAGTTTTATGTCGATGTCAATGGCCCTTTTCAAGTACGTTTTTGTTGCACCGTTGATCCAATAGGTTTGTTTTGTACTTTTTACCCTTTTTCTTCTCAGCCGTTGCGTAATTGCTTCAATTATGTGTGGGTTTTTTAATTTTTATTCATAGTACCGTGTACTGGTATTTTGGGCTTGGGTGGAGAACGGAACATTTGTGCTTTTCCAGCACTCTGACTCCATATTATTGTAAATTAGTCATGTTGCTGTAATTCAATCACTTGTAAACACACACAACTTTTGTCTTTATTTTTATGTTAAAAACAAGAAAGACTGAGAAAAAAACACACACAGTCAAGTGAGTCGTGATCCGAACACCCGAATAGATCCAATGTCTCACATTAGTAACATTAAACATAAAACAGAAGATTGTTTATAATATGTGGTTTCTGGCTAATTTCACGTTTCTATGACGACGTGCACCCCCTGACTCACCCCCACTTGACCGTTGGACTGTGACCTTTGGACGCAATTATCGTTATCTGAGCGTTTTCATGTCTCGTCCCTCTAGTCTCTTCTGCAACTGTACTGTAAACATGGTCTGCTTGTCTGTAAGTCACAGTCAACGTGGAGTGAAAGTTCAAAGGGCAAAACGCTGACAGCGGAGAGTAACACAGATACTGTTTTGACTCTGTTTTGACTCTGTTTTGATGACAGTTACTTAGATGATCCGCTCTCCTCAGTTAATCTGGCTGTTCAGTATGAGCTGTGGATCTATATACTGGGTTGTTTTGTCATCGCCGAAATTATTTTTTTGAAGTACATGTATACCAATTAATTATTCTACAATATGAATGATAGCCATCGTTTTGTATGTGCTCAACAACTGAAATATGAGGCGGAATCAGGGCTATGAACGCAAATATCAACATTTATTTTTAACACTCATCACTCTCAGAAAAAGCGATTTTTTTTTTTTTACAAAATTAAAGCGAAATGGATGAATGGAAGAATGGATTGATTAATTGATTGATTGATTGATTGTTGAAAAGACCCCGAGCAGGCGCAAACGACCAAATTCAAGCCCACAATGTGCTTCTCTCATTGAGTTCCTCGTGGTTCCTGTTACTCACACATAATAATGCTGGAATGACCCGAGATATCAGTCTCAGTCTTTGTAAGTAACAGTAACTGCGTAGTTACGGTCTTGGTTATATCTGACTTTCTTCATAAACACAGCCTGGGTTGATAACATCTGTGTGATAACGGTAACGGTAACGCTTCTTGATTTTGTGTTCTTTCACGTCCTTCCGGGTTTCAGTCTTGCATGTGAAAGTAACAGTTAAACCAGTTGCAAACTATATACGGAGCTTTGAAGCCGATTTTTAATCTGAGACTGTTGTGTTGCTAAAACCTTGCCAAATCTTGCCAAATGTTTTAGTCGATAAAACGGATGATTTTGCAATTTTGTTTTTATGGCAGCATCCTCGCCAGATATATTATTTTAAGTCTACACGCGGGCCGATCTTATTCTTACTAGACTATGCTCAATGTATAGTTGAATAAACAAAACTTAGCAAGTCAAATTAAATTAAAGCTGATAGGTCGATATCTGTGTCAGTTTGGAAAGGACTGACTGACTGAGGCTCACCGGCAGCAGGTCTCACTCAGTTGCTGAAGCAGAAGGGGTCTGTGTCGACCAAAAGTTTTAGCTGTATACAGGCAATGCACCCACTTTTGGTCGACGAATTCGACCCCTTTTGCGTTGCTTGCGGGAGTAGTGGTAGGCCGACTGATACAATGTTGATGCTGATTGACATCAGAGATCATGGACATGCCGCATGAAACTGATCAGTGCAGCTGTCCCACAATGAGTGTTGTCCGACCAGTTCGGCTGTACCTGCCTGGTACTTCGACTGACGCGCTGTTAAACCACAACTTACGGTAATCCGTCATCGACACACAATATAATCACACGCCCAGTGATGTCACAATTGTCATCATCGCACTGAACTTTGTACTGTGACACAACAGGTGTCAGTTGTGGACTACTCTGGCGGATAACAACACTGAGCCATAGCAACTAACAAAAGTACCACTGAACTGACCAGGAAAGTGCAAGCCCGTACACGCTCACGGAGGATGGAGTGCACACCGTCGTCGGTCGCAAAATCGGTTGCAAAGTTGCAGCAGAAAACTGAGTTTGACAGTCTAAAGTGCGTTTTTTGGCTCATTGTGTGTGTGGGAGGGGGGGAGGGAGGGGAGGGGAGGGGGGAGGGAGGGGAGGGGAGGGTGGAGGGGGGTGGGGACTAATGTAAGCAAATATATACAACTGTCTGTGTGGTTGCTTTTCGTGACCAAAGGGACACAAAAATATGAAGATGCAATCAGTAGAATTTTACAATTTGTATAATTTATTAATTGTATTAATACTGAGCTGCTTTTGTGCAATGCGGAAGATTTTACGGTAGGAGCTACATGCCTGAGAACCATGGAACACTAATTGCAGATCAGTATGCATGTTCTCTAAGCCTCCACGAGTTGACAACACAGACAAGAAGCGCCTATTCAGTGGAGCAGACATAACACGGAAAGGCCAAATCAGCGCCAGGCTGAGGAGACCGAGGAGTCAAAGTCCAACAACAATCAGCGACAAGAAAACTGTTCATTCAAAATGAACAGCGTCGATGCAATGTCCACCAAAGATTTATTTTGGGAAGTGTTAAAAGGTTAGGGTCAAAAGTCAATGAATTGCATGTTGTGCTGGATATATAAATTGTTTATTTCAGTCAATGCTTGCTATGAATTGATCAAACAGCCACAAGAAAAAACAAGTCGCGTAAGGCGAAATTACTACATTTAGTCAAGCTGTGGAACTCACAGAATGAAACTGAACGTAGTCCGCCGCTAGTGCAAAAGGCAGTGAAAGTGACGAGCCTGTTTGGCGCGGTAACGGTTGCGCTGTGCTTCATAACACGCTTTACTGTACCTCTCTTCGTTTTAACTTTCTGAGCGTGTTTTTAATCCAAACATATCATATCTATATGTTTTTGGAATCAGGAACCGACAAGGAATAAGATGAAATAGTTTTTAAAACGATTTCGGAAATTTAATTTTGATCATAATTTTTATATTTTTAATTTTCAGAGCTTGTTTTTAATCCAAATATAACATATTTATATGTTTTTGGAATCAGAAAAGGATGAAGAATAAGATGAACGTAAATTTGGATCGTTTTATAATTTATTTATTTTTTTACAATTTTCAGATTTTTAATGACCAAAGTCATTAATTAATTTTTAAGCCACCAAACTGAAATGCAATACGGAAGTCCGGCCTTCGTCGAAGATTGCTTGGCCAAAATTTCAATCAATTTGATTGAAAAATGAGGGTGTGACAGTGCAGCCTCAACTTGTACAAAAAAGCCGGATATGACGTCATAAAAGACGTTTATAAAAAAAATATAAAAAATAAAACGTCCTGGAATATCATTCCCAGGAAGTCTCATGTCAAATTTCATAAAGATCGGTCCAGTAGTTTAGTCTGAATCGTTCTACACACACACACACACAGACAGACACACACACACACACACACACACACACACACACACACACACACACACACACACACACACACGCACATACACCAAGACCCTCGTCTCGATTCCCCCTCTATGTTAAGACATTTAGTAAAAACTTTTTAATTAAAAAATAGAGCTTCTTTGAAACAGGTAGAAAGGAAGAGTTGATATTGCAATATCTGTACGTGGGAATGTGGTGAAAAAGAGTGCTAAAAGTAGTAAGTCGGCCTCAGATCCATTTCAAATATTTATTGCAGAAAAACAAAATACAAATTAAAAACAAAACCACAGAACCATTACCAGGTGTCATAGGAATGTTTGAAAACAATAGTTTTAATTTTACACTGTAAATACAGGAATCAGAATTAAACACCTCAAATTGGCACATGCATAATGAATCACCTGGAATTGCAACAGGGAGATACTGAAGTAATTGGAAACAAACACTTGAAATTGACAGAGAAACAATTGAAAATATATTACTGACATGAGCGTACAATATTTTAATGGAAGTGCATTTTTAGCACGAAGCATCCGCAGGAGGATGCACTAACAATTACATAGTGCCACAAAATGTGTACGGACATTTCACAACCGTGCATTATTAGCACAGAACACATACATGGGGGCGCACAAAACATTATTGTACCATGATGATGATCGGGATTGTTGAAGATCTTTTCTTGTGCAAGGCGCCCCTGTATGACCGCAACTGATCCAACCGGCCGCATCTGAACAAACGACGTCGAAACGGCGCGAAACACGTCCTCTCGGTTGGTCTCGGATTGACTCGGCTCCTCTCGGTCTTTTTTTGTGTGTGTCTTTTTTTCTTTTCCTTATGGTCGGAGTGGTATATTTATGTACATCTTAGATTAAAAAAAAAACACCCGAAAGCTGTGTTTAATCGTTTCGCGTAAATTGTACATTTTTTTCAGCTTTGAAATTGTTTTGGCTTGGAGAGTCCGCGCGCTTTGGCTTGGAGACTAATTCTCCACAGGCACGTTCTTCCCAACCACAGATACCAGCGTCGTCCGCGACGCTGGAAAAACCGAAATTCGTAGAGCGAGCCGGTGTCACGATTTCATCTTTCGCCTGTGTACATATTTCCCCCTCGATATATACTCAAGACTGAAATGTTGTTTCCTTGTAAAATTAAGAAGTGAAATTAGTAATGGACGAAAAGCATGTCAGTTTCTTGCATGTGAAGAAAATTGGTGGTGAAATTTAATAGATTTCACTCCCAAAATCGAATTCTTCGAAAACGTGTACCGAGTGGTTACGTCCCTTGAGTAAGAAGGGAAACATTTTAGGATGAATCAAATTTCTAAGTTAAATAAAAAAAAAATTGGTTGGACAAATTTGGCCCCATGAATGTAAGGTACACAAGGTCGCTCATCAGTACTATCGAAGGGTGTTTTTTGTTCAGTGCAGAGTTTATACTAGATCAACGAGGCCGAGAATCCGCGAAATATCAACACGGCGAAAGATGAAAACGTCACACCGGTGCGCCGAGAGATAGAGAGAGACAGAGAGAGAGAGAGAGAGTTGTATTGGAATTATTTTTTGGGGGGCGACAGAATAAGTAATGCAAATATGCTTTTGTTTCATTCTTGCCCGCGCCCAGAGAGAGAGAGAGAGAGCGAGAGAGAGAGAGCGAGAGAGAGAGAGAAAGGGGAGGCGCTAAGATGAATGATTAAAAAAAACCTGGAGCATTGGTATTGAATTGAATTGAATTCAACTTTATTCAACTTTATTCATATAAATAGATACAGACTGTATAACTTTAGTTATATGTCTTATAACTATAGTTATATGACCAAGTGCACATCAAGTTGCTGATGTCAGTGTCCGAACTCGAGTCACTGAATAATGTACAATATACTCATCATTATCCGGCTGCGGCACTAGCGTTTTTCGCGTTCTTTTACTCCTCCAAAACCCTGTGCTGTCCAACCATAACATTATTTTGACTCTGAACTTGAGAGGCCGGGAAATAAACATGATGATATTGACGTCACGGTCAAACAAGCAGCTGTACTGAGGCGCAAGAGCTATTAGCGGTGAGATAATGTCTGTAGTCAAAATTCTTGCCCCAAGTTTGTTAAACGCTTTTTCGAGCACACACAGCTGGAGCCAAAGGCGGCCTTGGCCTTTGATCCCGACAGAAAAAAGTGCAAATACTGAACACTGAGGGGCAAGTCCCGCTTGTGTCACTGAGTGGCACCAGAGGTGGCACACACCAAAAAACGTCACACAGGCCTAGCCTTGTGTTCAAATCTATTGCATATGATCGGGAAATCTCGGCTGCAATAAATGTCCCTTACGCCGAGAAAAGAGCTGACATCATTTTGAGTCAGTAGATCATTGTTCCTGACAAACGCGGTCGCTTTGTTGTTGTTGCCGAAAGTCGTAAGCCACGCCTACTTAATCATTTGATTGGCTGAGCAGTAAGATTGACGGCACCGCGCACGTCCGTGCTTTGAGCATGTGACCCTGGCAAAACGTCAGTATGCTGTGGAGGCTCTTGTGTCGAGCAGACGAGCATGTAACTTGGTGATTACACAGCGGACCAAGTTCGCTTCAAACATGTGAATTTTACCCGTTTTGTGATTCTATGGACATTTCAAGATGATGCGATGTCATATCTGCTTGCCTGATTCACATGTGTTGGAAATAGAAGTCGACCTAAAAGCGACGGGGCAACAATGCCTTGACAAGGTACGTAACCGAGAAAAACTTTAGGGGCAGGTGTACCAATGGAGTTGACGAGTTAAAAAAAATCCACATTGTTTTCCACGTGTTTTTTTTAATGGATAACATGGTTAATGAACTCTTTTATACCATCTGCATGTGGCAGTAGATCTACTGTGTTTACATTTCTAACCAAACTTTGCGTGGTTTCTGAATTTTTGTCGTCAAATGTAATGCCAGAATTAGGCCGAGCTTTCATTGATTGACGGATTGAGATATTTGACAGACTGATTCCATGTCATACAGAGAATTTATGACAGACAAAATATCTCATAGTGTTAAAGAAAATGTTCGTAATGTTGCTAAAGATGACAGCATGGTATGCCTCATGACCAATGTTTCGGGCAGCCGCATGGTGATCAGCTGGGGCAAGTATGGCCGACCCCATTCGATCCTGGGTCCAAAGTCCACGTTCGGTCTTTGTTCAGTCCCTGTGATCAGAGAGAGCCTTTGCTTTTGCGTGCTTCTGCCCACGCGCTTTCTGTGTGATATTCCAAAAGTACTGCAGTGCACGAAGTAACCTGAACTAGGCCTATTTCATCAAGGCACACATGCCAACATCTTCTTGGTAAGGGCGAGTATTCTCTTTCTTCACAGGTGGTGGTGATGTGTTGGGGAAGAAAGCTTCAAAGAAGTCTAAATTTAGCGTTCAACTGTGACAACAAGGTTACTGCCCTGTATAGGGGGATTTGGGTTGTGAGACATGAGTACTGGTACTGGTAGTGGTATAGTGCAACCCCCCTTTTAAGACCCAAACATTTAAGAAAATCATCAGTCTTTAAAAGGAGGGAGTCTTAAAGTGGGGGTACATTTACAAAGGCTATGAACAGAAAGTCTGAGAAAAGATGGTACGTCTTAAATTTTTAAAAGGGAGCGAGTCTTAAATTGGGGGTCTTAATTTACCTTTTCGGTATCTGAGCAGCTCTCGGGAGACATGCTCTTTGTTATGCTTTGAACTTCGCGAGAACTACGTCCCTCGGCTGTCGCAACTTGCACATTATAGCTGTACCGCATGCTTTGCCATGCTTTGAAGTTTGTGAGATATAGTCTTATTAAAGGGGGGGTTCCACTGTAGGCATAATTTAAAGGCTGCATGTTGAATGACAAAAGGACAACATATGGGGGGGGGGGGTCCTTGGACCCCGTCAGTGGAACTTAAGAGGGTCCACTTGTGTGACTGGAAAAATGTAATTTTAGTTGCATTTGGACTTAGACTTTAGAGGTTCATTTCTCACATACGGTCCCTGAAGCGCTGTTCCCACATGAAACTGGCATTGGATCAGGCACTTGCAGACAATTACTGTCTGAAAAAAGTATTGATGGTGCACATTATATTCATAACAGACATTTAGTGTATCCTGGGACCCCCTCTTTTCCGATTAAGTGCGTCACGGGACCCCTTCCACAAATTTTTGGTATGTTTTGTGTGGCTTCTAGTGTGTACGGTATGCAGGGACGCACAGTAATGCTTCAGTTGGAAAAGAGAATAAAGAATTTTGTCGTGGGAAGTGAAAGTAAAATTGTTCACTGATAGCAGAAGAAAACATTACAGCGACATTTACACTGTTTGGTTACATGATATGAGTATATGATACCACTACTCATATTATACTTGCTGGCTTTTTGCAGTCTCATTTGTATTATCATTGTAGTCTCTTCGAAATTGTTAAGTGAAACTAAGCTGTGTTAAATTGGCTTTCTGCCCCTGTGTATATATCAGGCCTGGGAATGATACGCCTTTCGTCGTATTTACGACGAAGTCCCTTTCTAATTGTGTAAGAAAAGAGCCTCCGTGTTCCCCTAAAAAATGCATAAAACGCGACATTTTCCTGTCAGTACGCCCAAACCACTTTTACTCATTCCCAGGCCCGATATAATATATATAGTGTTAGCCAGAAATCATATATATATGTAGATTGTTAATTTGACTGCATGTGTGCTGATCTAGTCATCTGGTATTAGAATTCAATTTTGATGAAGGCAGAGTGCCAGTGATGTACACATGATATCCCCCCCCCCCCCCCCCCAAACACACATTCCTTCACAAAATTATCTTGCTGGTTAAAAACATAAGGACCATTGTCCCCAGTAATGGCCTTGGGACAAGTCATTTACTGATATGACTTATACATACATGTGTCCGACTGATCTGATATAATGCTTTTGATGCTAATTGAGTTGAAACAATAGAAGACCTGTATTGAAGGAGTTTCCTGATGGAGCATTCCTTGACTAAAATGAAAACTAGATACTAATAGACCTATTGAAAATTCAAATGTAATGCATAAATTATGTATTTATTTTTGTCTGTTTTCATTAGAATGAACTTTGGATTGTTTTGATACTTACAAGTTACACTTACACTAAATAACTTTCTAGAATCTAGCATTGAGTTGATGATTCATCATCGTGGGCAAAAGTTATGCTACATGTTAAAAAAAATAATTGTTATAATTTATAATATAAATAGAGTTTGACAGATGATGTTTGCAATGTCAGACTGAAAAAGTAAATCCATTGTACATCATCCGAACTGCAATCAGAAACTCTCTGCAAATTTACTCAAAGCAAACATCAGATTTCCCCTGTTTTCTTCCTGTCATGTGTCTAACTGATGTGTGACTGTGAGTAACATAGGGCTGTTCAGTCCCACATTACTTCTTTGTAGCTGCAAATACTCGCCCTGTATTTACCTTGGGGGCTAGGCGGATTAATGTAAGCTGCGTTGATTCATGCACCTTTGTGCAACTGCTGTTATTACCTGCTTTCAGCAGTAGCCAGGGAACATTAGATGATGTTGTATTTTGTGATTGTTTTCTATGATGACTAAAAAGATTGTTGAAGTCATGGCTTGGATGGGAACCGAGCGTTCTTAATTAGTGTCTGGAACTAAGTTATTTGTTCTCTCTTTTTCAGACTGGTATCAGTTTTTTCAGTTTATTTTTAAGATAACAGCTGTCTTCACTTGGCATTTTATCAACAGACACTCTTTTGCAATTAATCATAACTGCTCAGCCCTGCCTGTCTTCAGTGCACCTACTTTTTTTTTATCAGAGTTCCTGATTCCCCCCCGCGGGTTAGGGGGAAGAATTGACCCGATGCTCCCCAGCATGTCCTAAGAGGCGACTAACGGATTCTGTTTCTCCTTTTACCCTTGTTAAGTGTTTCTTGTATAGAATATAGTCAATTTTTTAAAAGATTTTAGTCAAGCAGTATGAAAGAAATGTTAAGTCCTTTGTACTGGAAACTTGCATTCTCCCAGTAAGGTAATATATTGTACTACGTTGCAAGCCCCTGGAGCAAATTTTTGATTAGTGCTTTTGTGAACAAGAAACAATTGAGAAGTGGCTCATCCCATCTCCCCCCTTTCCCCGTCGCGATATAACCTTCGTGGTTGAAAACGACGTTAAACATCAAATAAAGAAAGAAAGTTCCTGATTTTGCTTTTCAACCGTTTTTATTTTTAACCGGTGTCTTTTTTAAATAGCTAAAATTCCTCTAAACTGTTCACAGGGTATGTGATTGTAACAAGTTGACCTATATGCTAACTAAGACAGTAAGAGTCAGTGTTGTTTCCTGTCTCGGAGGATAACTGGTCAGTTGGACCTGGATTGAAAATATTAATACATAGGTCAAATGTACTGGCTTTCTCCCCTTGGTAGAAAATTGATGGTCAGATTCAGAAGACATCCTAGTTCCTACGTGTATCATTGTATGTCAAAACTATCGGACAGTCAGATGAAAAAAAGTATGCGTCAATGATCAAATTCAAAGACTGAGGTCTGGAAACATTACAGATGTATAACTACTGTTCTACAATTATTTATCTGAATGATGATTATCTTTCTATATATATGTGACCAGGTGTGTGAGCGACTGGGAGTGCTGGAGCATGACTACCTGGGTCTGCGTTATCATGGCAACAAGCAGGAGCAGCTGTGGCTCAACCTGCGCAACCGTGTGGACCAGCAGGTGTCCGGGCACCAGCCGTTCCGCTTTCACCTACGACTCAAGTTCTGCGTGCAGCCGCATTCCATTCAGCAGGAGGTCACCAGGTGAGGCTAACATTAACACTAACAGGCTGGTATTGTACTCTATGATGTATTCTAAAGATATGTTCAGTTTGCGTATTTCTCCAAAGTGTAAGTGGTGTTATGGATGTAAATGACCGTTCATATCTCAAGGGGAAAAATAGCCTTTGAGGGTAGTGGCTGGATGATGAATTGATCAAGTGATATCATTGACCAAAACAGACTAGTATCATAACACATATTTTTTTCTGGCGCAACATACAAAAGTGACAGCAAGACTTAAGTTGGTTTTGTCAATTTTGTGTGTGTTGGGTACTTGTTTCTTTAAAAAGTGCTTTGGTCAGTCCTCTGACTCTGTAGCCAGTCAGTGAGTTAATTCACAGAAGCACGTTAACATCATACCTCTTTGAAAAGCACATTGGCTCACTGATACCCCCAGGGAGAATGTATAGATAATCTATCAGTGATTTATGTTTAACATGATGTAGCATTGGGCTGATGGCTTTCAGCTTCGTCAGCCTCTTTCAGTCTCATACTTTGATTTTTGTCAGTGCCGTACATTTATAATCATGACAGTCGCGAATTTGCTTTGTCACGTTGAACTTGAACGCAGGTTAAGATGACTAGGCGGTTTATCAGGGGACAGAAGTGCTGATGTCAGTACGTTAGGTTTTTCTTTTTCAAAAGTCAAAAAGAAGTCATGAATGTGGGTGAAAGCCTCAAAAACAAAGCCTATACCATTGTGTACACATTTGCTTTGTCACAAGTCAGTGATTCTGCTGCTTGCGGTAAAATGCATTTGGGGTTTGCAAAAATCTAAGTAAATTGGGTAAGGACAGTTTATGTTAGTGAATTTTGAATTAATACGAGCTATGACACAAGTGAGAAAAACTAGAACAATATTCAGTTGTTAAACTTGTTTATTACTACTTAAAGGTACTGAACTTGTCAAATCCAGGTGCACGGAGCCCCTAGGGCTTTTAGTCATACCTCAGGCAGCTATCCGTTAGAAGAACTACCAAGTTTCATTGACTTGCACCCAAAGAGTCAAGAACTGCGATTTTTTTACGAATTAATTTCGTACTCGGACCCGGCTGGTCTTGACCTATTTTTGGATCTAAATTTAGATCAGGTAGATCACCACATCATGCACAAAAAGACACGTCACAAGCGAACTATGTCAGACGTCATCATGAGTTTGTGTAAAACAAAATGGAGGCCGGAATCACTCAGTTGAATCGAACTCCGACCAAACACCACGTAATAACTAGGTTAATTTATGCACTCGCGTGAACAAGAAACTGTCGAGCTTCACAGATGTCGTCGTTGGGTAGTTTTGGGTTTGTTTTACTACCATAGGAGGATTTTTGAACTGTAAATGCACTCAGCTGCAACAAAAACGCAAAACGAAGGCTGTGAGCTGCACTGTGCCTTTAACTAGTGCACCATTTGGGCTTGACCAGTATGTTTACCTGTCTACCTGTCTTTGCAGACACCTGTACTACCTGCAAGTATGGCAGGACCTGAGGAACGGCCAGCTTCACCAGAGGGGGTTCGAAGACAAGATCCCCAAACTGCTGGCGCTGGTCGCCCAGGCAGAGAACGGTGACCAGACCACCAACATGTACCAGATGGAGATCTATGAGAACCTTATGACTGGCCTTTGTCACAACACAAACCAGAACGTCTTGGAGGATGTCTCGCAGGTAAATATTAGCCAGGTGTAACGCCCATCCCCACTCCCCATCTCCTACTATTACCCTGGGCACACCCCCTCCCCCTTTCTTGGTTGTGCATTCTGAGATTTAACCATGAAGAAGATTGCTTACATTTTAGCATGTGACTGGTTGGTATTAGGGACGAAACCCACTTGTTTTCACCTTGAAAATAGAGCTAATGTAGATTTTTCTTCATGAATTTGGAAGCCTAAGCTGAATGATAATTGAATTATAGTTCTTCATAATTTCTTTGGGAAGAGTTTGTTTCATAAGTGAATTTATCTTTGGTTGGAAACTGATCTTGTTAGCATTTGTTAACCACTACCCAGTTTATCAGAGTTGGAAACTTATCTTGTTAGCATTTGTTAACCACTACCCGGTTTATCATGGTTGGAAACTGATCTTGTTAGCATTTTTGTTAACCACTACCTGGTTTATCATGGTTGGAAACTGATCTTTTTAGCATTTGTTAACCACTACCGAGTTTATCAAGGTTGGAAACTGATCTTGTTGGCATTTGTTAACCACTACCCGGTTTATCATGGTTGGAAACTCGTTCAGTTAGATTTTGTAAACCACTAGCTGGTTTGTCCTTGGTTGGAAAATGATTCAGTTTGTATTAGTTTACGACTTTTCTAAACAAACACAGCTTTAAGAACATTAACAAATAAGCATTTAATTTTGTTGTTTCACAGGAACATCTGACTCTCCAAGGAATGCCAAAACACACGGCAGAGTATGGTCTTCTGCAGGAAGTAGCTCAGTTGCCGACCTTTGGCTACGAGTTTCACGAAGTTCGTTCTGCTCATGGAGACAAAATTTTGTTTGGTGTCGGGCCAGAGGGATTACTGCTGAGGAACGTTGTGGAGAACACAGAAGAAACGTAAGACTTTGATTTATATTTTGAATGATGACATGATTAATTACCTCATCTTCTACATACACAGGGCTGCTTCCCTTTTCTTTATGACTCGCTGCTTAGGGGACTGATTGCAGGAGAGTGGACAAAAAACAACGAGAATATATATTTTTTAAAGCCTTCATCCCCAGCCCTGATTTGGAAATGACAAGCTTGTAATTTGTTGTTTTTGTGTGTGTATTTCTGCATTTGTTTTCATGAACCAGTCATTTTCATTATGTTAAGGCTCAGGTGTTAGGCCTGCAGGTAGTCATGGGTTTTACACGTAGAAAATGCGATTGACTGGTCACATAAGCAGGGATTCAAATGGGGTAATCCCCTGAATT
Organism: Littorina saxatilis; assembly: GCF_037325665.1. Classification (NCBI taxonomy): domain Eukaryota; kingdom Metazoa; phylum Mollusca; class Gastropoda; order Littorinimorpha; family Littorinidae; genus Littorina; species Littorina saxatilis. Next base: position 56,906,417 of record NC_090245.1, read on the forward strand.
TCTGGGTTAAACTGACTCAATGGCATCGATAAGGTCCTATGATTTTACAAAAAAATCTGTGGATTTACATGTTTTGCACTATTTTACATATATTTCCTTTTCTTAAGTGCTTAAAATTACAGTTGAAACATTTTTGAGTGGTCCGGAAATATGTAGGTTTATAGCAAATTGGCTTTCTTGTTCCAGCCTGTCATACCCAAGCATACACATGGCAACGCACAGAGAGCGAGAAATCTACCTGCAGTTGATCGAGGACAGCGGGGACCTGTTACCTGCTGTTGGCTACAAGCTAGTCAGTCGAAAAGCGGCGGTGGCTTTGTACCGGTGTATCACGGAGATGCACTCTTTCTACCGGTGTGATACAGTGTCCTGTGACGTCTCCAACCAGTTTTGTCGAGATCTCAAAGGAACACTGGTGTCAATCTTCAATGAAAACTCTGATCTGGGTAAGTAAATTTGTGTGGGTCTCTTTCAAGTCAAACTAGAAAGTGTTTTGTTTTCTTTTGTGTTTTGCTTCTCCTTTGTATGTATTTCTTTCCTTTGTGTGTTTATACAGCTTTTTGTTTGTTGCTTTCTCTTCTTCTTTCTTTCCTGTGCAAATTAATAGTTTGGGCTGAAATTTATCCTTGGCTATAAAATGTTAAACTTTTGCCAGTGACAGAAAAAGTAGTACTGAAGTAAAAACTGTGCATTTACATTGTTTTTGTCAGCTTGAAATGTGTCTCATTTGCTGTCTTTTTTGTCACACAGGCAAGAGATACATTTTTGACATAAAACGCACAAGTCGAGAAGCCTACGACTACGCACGGCGGAAACTATACTCCATGTCCCAGTCTACGCAATCGCTTGCCACTAGCCAGTGTCTGGGTTCCATGCAGAGCATGGATATTGACCGAGACAACAATGCCCTTGACCGAGACAACACTCCCCTCGACTGTGCTTCCTCTCAGTGTCAGGTAAATATTAGATCTTGTGTAGTAGAACCCTCTTCCCCTTCAAGACGGGAAAGTCTCAGATTTTCTGTCTATAGCTTTTGTTATTTGACCACCGTTTTAAAAAGACCCCCTTTTTGGCTCACGTAAGTGTAGCCTATGCGATCGTAACTTTGTCTGTCTGTCTGTGCGTGCGTGCGTATGTGTGTATGTCTGTGGTAGAAACTCTAACATTTGAAGACGTCACATTACATTGACGTCACATTATGACGTAAGAGGGTTAGACGTCACGCGAAGGAAGTACTGAAAGTCTGGGTCATTATTATTTTGAGCGCGCCGAGACTAGTTGGCAGTCGTGTCCTGTAAGTAGGCTACATGCAGACAGACAGATCTAGATCTAGTGTCTCGCTTTCTTGCACAGTTTCACCTACCGTAAAAGTCGACCTATAAGACGCACCTGGGTATAAGCCGCAACCCCCGATTTTTAAAAAAAATTCAGAAAAATCCATACACAAGCCGCTCCGGCATACAAGCCGCGCCTAGAAGCAAAGTTCAAGTCAAGAAACATCGAAAGTCAACGAAAAAAACACACACACACACAAAAACGAACCGGCTAACTTGTCAGTTTTGCACTTTACTTTCAGCATCAGATGTTGAGTGATTCACAGAACTCTGGACTATCAAACTGTCCTCTCGTCCTGCACACAGCACCTGTAGTTAGTTCTGTAAATCACTCAACATCTGATGCTGAAAATCCGCTGAAGTCGGACTCCTCAGTGTCGGAGATGAACAAGTTCAGAATGGCTTCTGGCACAGAGTCACCGGAAGTGTCACTCTCGGCCTCACTGTCAGTGGCTGTCGTGTTGTCTGTCGCGTCGTCTGCTCCAGTGATGATCTCAGCCTTTCTGAAGCCGTTGATGATCGTTGACTTTTTGACGGCATCCCAAGCTTTCAGGACCCACTGGCACACATCTGCAAAGGTTGCTCTACGCATGCGGCCAGTCTTTGTGAATGATTTCTCGCCATCCACCATCCACCTCTCCCACTCATCCCTCATCACCACTTTGAAGGGCCGGTTCACACTGATATCGAGGGGTTGCAGGTACTTTGTTGTGCCACCCGGGATGATAGCGATGATGGAGTTGGTGGCAGTGACTGACTTTTTGACCTTCTCAGTGATGTGTGCACGCATGCTGTCCATGACTAACAGAGCTTTAGTGCGACGGAAGAAACCCCCTGGCCTTTTCCCATAGCATTCTGTCAGCCAGGTGTCCATCATCTTCTCATCCATCCACCCCTTCTTGTTAACCTGCACGACGATCCCCCTCGGAAACTTTTCTTTCGGCATTGTGATTCGCTTGAAAATCACCATCGGCGGAAGCTTTTCACCCGAAGCCGTGCACGACAAAACACAGGTGAAGTGTGTTTTTTCATGTCCCGTTGTTTTCAGTGCCACAGAAGACTCGCCCTTTTTGTTTACTGTGCGTGTCAATGGAAGGTCAAAGGTCAACGGAACCTCATCCATATTTATTATGTTCTGTGGGCCAATCAGATTCTCAGCTACCTGCTCTTGTGCGTAGTTTCGAAATGACATCATTTTCTCCTGGAAGTCTGGCGGCAGCTGTTGGCACAAAGTTGTACGTGCACGCAGTGACAGACCTTTGCGCCTCAAAAATCGGCAACACCAAGATTGACCGCCTTTGAAGTCGTCTATCTTCAGACGTGTTGCAATGGTGCGTGCTTTCAGACGAAGCTGAACAGTTGAAACACCGCGACCATCCGCACGTTGTGTGTTGACCCAGTCCTCCATTTCGTTTTCTAATTGTGGCCAGCGTGCCTTGCAACCACGGAATGCTTTTGTGGATTTCTTGCATTTCACAAGTTCGCCTCGTTGCTTTCGCCAACGCCTAATCATGCTTTCATTGACGCCGATTTGTTGAGCAGCAGCGCGATTGCCTTTTTCAACAGCCAAGTCTATGGCAGCAAGTTTGTAGGCTGCATCATAGGCCTGCCTCCGTGTTTTCGGCATCGTGGTCAGTTGTACGTTGCTTTGTTTTAGGAGATGTGCGTGTTGCTGTTCTCTGTAGTAGCAATGCGAAGTGATCGATCAAAACCGGTGTATGCCAACCCATTACTGTGTGAGTTATTGTCATGCTTCAAACTTCCGAAAAGAAGGTGAGTGAGTGAATTGAGGTAAACACAGCTGATTCAAGGCCATTACACAGCGGCGATCCAACTTCCGGAAACTAGGTCACTGAGCGAAGTCGGATACACGCCACTGATTCAGAAAAAGTCATTCATAAGCCGCACCGCCTTATAAGCCGCAGGGGTCCATTTAGGAAAAAAAAGTCACGGCTTATAGGTCGACTTTTACGGTATGCTCTTTCTGTGTGTGTGTGTGTGTGTGTGTGACGGAGTGATTGAGTTTGTGTTACTGTTTGTCGATTTCTTACGTGAGCCTTGATGGCTTCGCCTCTTGTTTAAGACTATTTTTTTCAGAATTTGTTTTTGGTATTAAACGGGTTCTGCTGAAAATTGTTGTAGGGATGTCATTGAGTTTCTGGTTTTGTCTTCTTCTTGAAGTTCCAATAGTTGACAAAATTAAAAGAATTGTATGTTAATGTAAAACTGTGAACCTGTTTCGCTACTGATGAAAGCAACTTTTCTTGGTTTGGTTCATAGATTGTCCAACGCTGCCAGTGCATTTACAAGCATGAAAAGAGTTGGTTTTGGTTAGAACATTCTCAGGAACAATACTTGGGTTTGTGATTGTGTGTGGTGCCTGGATTACCTTCTGCCCCTTCTCCGTAAATTTAGGGGGGGGGGGGGGGGGGAGGAAACAATTTTTCTTCCTTCTATACGTTGTTTTCTGTTCTTGTTTAACTCGGTTGTTTTGGGTGTTTGATTGCCTTTTGCACACAAATAATTCCATGTTGTTTTCTTCTACCACAGGAACTGAAGGAGAGACTGGAGCACCTGGAGGAGGCGTTGCTGTGCTGTATCTGCATGTCTCGCTTCGTCGCCACTGTGCTCTGCCCCTGTGGTCACATGACCTGCTCAAACTGTGCTCGTAAAATCGAAGAGTGCCCATTGTGTCGGACAGCAATAGAGAGAAGACAGAAAGTGTATCTTCAAAACTTTTCCTCACACGAGGAGGAGGGGGAATATCAAGGGGAATACCAACAGCAGCAGCATCAAGAGGAAATTGCTGGAGAATTGGTCTGACAGTGACACTGACGGAAAGGAGGAGGATTCTGAAGATCACCAGTGCTTATCCGATTTTGCAAATGAAAATTCTGAGCATACTTTGACAGCAAGCAAACCTCCAAAAAGAAAAACGTCTAAGTGATTTGGGTGACAAGGTCTGTGATAAGCGTAAACGCTCCAGGGATTGAAAGTTTTACTTTTTTTTTTAAATTGTTATTATTTTTTATTTTGGACACATTCCTGAACTTGGCGCAATCAGGGAATGAGACTGTGTTCTGCAGTGTGGACAAGTGAGTTGTCTTTCAGCCCGTCATCAGGGATTTAATTATAAATGGCAAGTGTCTTCATCGGGAGTTGATGTGTGATGGGAACACTACGACAAACAAGTTGGTTAGCAGGGACTGAAGGAGGCCTTGCTTTCACATGTGTACACGTGGTTATAAATGCTTTTGCAGATTTTGCAAACAATCTTCGCCATCATCACTTTTACATTAGATACTGTGCTTTCACTGTGAGAGACTTTATCATGATAGAAGACATCATGAAATCCACAAATACAGCAAAAATGGACTTCTTCAATTATCAGTAATGGGACTGACTGACATCACCTGTGTGCCTGTGTTGGAAGGTTGAGCTGCATATATATATCACAAAAGGCTGATTCTGGGATGGTGCTATGTTCATATGATGTTTTAATGCCTGACATTTATGTTCATGGACTTTGTAAGTAAGTGACAAGAGAGATAGCTTCAACTCGGTTTTTTTTCGTTGAATTCATGTCTCGAGTTGTTTGTGTTGATAATTGTATAAATCACAATTACTGCCGCCTCCTACAGGAACTATTTGACTGTTTTAAGTTGGTTGGAAGGCTTTTTAGATTAAGTAAAAGATTGTAAATACTTGAAAAATGTCCTAGCTGGAACTTTAGAATTTGTGTGACTTGTTAACAAAAATTAGTCAACTTTGAGACAAGCATTTTAAGATGAAATTCAAATTTAATTGTTATTGATGGAAAGGTCAGTTCGGTTTTCTTTGAAGAGATTATTTTGTCATTTTAGACCTGTCTGTCAATCAATCAGGATGGTTTGGGATGTGCCTCCAATATGACAAGACTTCAGCTGAATCGTTCAGTTGTGCAAGAAATACATTTTAAAAATCTGAAAATGGAGAGTTCATAAAACGAACATGTATGCCTTGAGTAGTAAGACTTATTCATGATGCCCATGATAGTTTATACACTCCCACAAACAGAACCACCCCCCCTCCCCCCACGATCTTTCAAAAGAATTTATGTGAGAGGATACAGGGGAGTTCACTGCATTTTCTGCTTTCATTATTGTATGGTTGCGGAATTCTGTGTTCTTATGCCTGGTCTAGATTTTGTTCAAACTGTTTTTCTTGTATAAAATTGGTGTTCTTTCTCTGTGTTGAGAAACACTTATTGTTCCATGCAATGATGCATGTGCAAGACTGACTACTGTGTATGTCAGTGCACACTCATCTTCATTGTTCAGAGATAAAAAAAAATTAAAAAAAAAAAGCAGCAAAGTAGAGTTAGCTTAAAGGAAATATTTTGGTCTAGCTGAATATTATAAGTTGGCATTTGTTTGATTAGTTGCAATCAGCATTCATTTGTCCTTTTTATTTCACTGTCCGACACTGACTTGAAATCGTTGGCAGATGCACTTAATATCATGCACTTGGAGGAAAGTCATTGAACTTTTCTCAGGGCATAGTTCATCTACTTGTACAGTACACTTAGTAGGCGCTGGTCTAGTTATCCTCAGTCAGTTTCTAGGCAAAGGTTTACCCGTTAACGTAAAGTGTTATCAATGCAAAAATCAATTCTGCTGGCTCAGAAGATATTTTCTTTGGAATTAGATTTGATCTTGCGCAAATTGCTACAAACATTGAAAGCCTCGTTGATTAGAAAAAAGAAAAAAAAATGTAGAGCGGTGGTTTTCTATTCTCTTTCAAAGGACGGCTTTTCAGTTTGACTTTGAGAGTGCTGAAGGCTGAATTTCCTAGAAAAATATTGCAATACTGTTCAGGAGGAGCCTAAGACATTGCTCACAGCAGGCCTTAACGTGTGTGTATGCAAACTCATTCAGCAGAATCACAATATAATTTAGGTATATCCCCCTTCTGTCATGTACAACAGGAGTCTTTAAGAAGTCTTCCCCAAATTTTTAAGAGGTGTGAACACCTTGTGTCTTTCAAAAAAGTGCAGAACTGAATATTGTGGTTACACATTGTCCCCCATCTTTGTGATTAGTCTGTCACTCTGTGACTTGAAACTGAACCTCGTGAGCAGCAACTGTAAGGATGGAAGAGAAAGAAGGATGGTGCTTTGGGTAGAATACAAAATGTTTCAAATACATGTTCCTTGATATAAATTGGAATGCAAACATGCATCTGTGATGTTATCAGATCTGCTCAAACATTCCTTGTGTCATATCCATTTACAATGTGTGTTTTTCTTTGATTTGAAGTTGTTGGTAGGACTTAGCTTCTTGTTGGTTTGATCTTCCAAGGACATGACCCTGGAGTATGAGGTACATGTATAGCAATGAAATGGCAATGCCAAAGACCATTTTCCCCCCGCCCTAGACCGAGTCATGTTCCCATAATTTAGTTCTAATACACTTGACACAAAATGATTTTAAATTGCTAGATATCACATTTTAAAGTACATTTTCCTTTTAAGCAGATAGGTCAATGTAAGACGTCATTTTAAAAGTAAACTTCAATGAAAAAGCATGGAAGACCATGGCAAATCCAGCCACTAACATGAAGGGAGCTATTGAGAGAACAGCATGAAAGGCTTTTTTAACATTACTGATTTAGTTTTGTTTGTTTAAAAAAAAAATGTTTTAAGAGAATTTTGTTTCTTCATTTCTTGATTAGGAAATGTATGCATCACTGAATAGTTAATGCCCAAAGCCTGTTTTTTTTCTTTGAGAGCTAATGTGCTATATTTTAACAGGTTGGATAGCCTTTGAATTTAATTATACTGTACAGATGGATCCTTGACCGGTTGCCCAGTTTTGTTCACCAACAGTTGCAACTAAATGTGTGTGACAGGTTAAGGGAGCAAGCGAGAAAGAGAGAGTGCACATTTCAGGATACGCATGGATGTTTGTGTGTGGAAAATGTCAATGTATATTTTATGTATGTTATGGACTTATGCCATTTCAAGTTTAAAACAACCGATATGACAATAAAAGAAAACAATTGAAATAAAATAATTTATTGGTGTTTGTATACGTACTTCTGTAGGGTTGACTACATGCATGTCTATTTTCGGATGAGTTACCCAGAAGTCAGTTTGATAGTGGGGGGGGGGGGGGGGGGGGGGGGAATTATGTAATCATTTTCAACTGTAAATGTAATAATCAGGGGTGGGACTCTCTTGTGATGAAAAAAGAGGAAATCCCCGATTTTTTTAAAATGGTACATTAAAATCTGTGCAATCCGGTGCATTTTGAGACTAAAATTCAACTCGTTAGGATCAGGTAAAAAAGACATTCTCCTCACCCCCCCCCCCCCCCCCCCCAAAAAAAAAAATTCCCAACCAAACATAAAAAACACTTTCACACAACAATGGTAACATTGTAATGGTGCATATTTACGTAATGAACCATGTATCCATAATCCAATACTGGCGATAGTATGATCCAAGTGACGCCCCAATGCATTGAGGCTCAACATGACTATTAGTTATCAGGAGTTTTCAGTCAGCACAATTTAACTCTCAAGCCTCCAGTGTTCTGTTCCATCTTCACTTCTCTCTATTATCATTCAGTCAAGTTATAAATACTGTCATGAAATGGGACGCGGAAAAATAGATTACTCCAGCGGAATTCGTAAGTTGTGTCATCGGAAATCCGCGGAAAAGTCCCACCCCTGAAAAATGGACGTGTGTCTGCTTTGCTTGTCTGACTGGTGGCTACAACAACCTGATTACACAGATGCGTTTTGCCTGTGAAATCTTTCAAATAAACATGCTTGTAAGAGTACTTGGTGCAACAAGTTAGGTCACCAGTGAACGAAAAACGTGTAGCCTACGTGGTTTGTTTGTTTGTTTGTTTGCTTTACGCCCAGCCGACCACGAAGGGGCCATATCAGGGCGGTGCTGCTTTGACATATAACGTGCGCCACACACAAGATAGAAGTCGCAGCACAGGCTTCGTGTCTCACCCAGTCACATTATTCTGACACCGGACCAACCAGTCCTAGCATTAACCCCATAATGCCAGACGCCAGGCGGAGCAGCCACTAGATTGCCAATTTTAAAGTCTTAGGTATGACCCGGCCGGGGTTCGAACCCACGACCTCCTGATCACGGGGCGGACACCTTACCACTAGGCCAACCGTGCCGGTAGCCTACGTGGTAACCGGATCACTTAATATTTCAAAATAGTAGTACCAATGTTTAATTGTTTGTATTTAGTGATCATTTCTTTAAATCCATAAAATGTCACATCGTTTAAATAATCTGACACAAAAAGTGAAAGTATTACATGTAGTTTAAAAATCATGCACTCACATCATCACGTATACTAGCATGCATAATTTTACATAGAGAGAGTGAGTGAGAGAAAGAAGCAACTGTGGACATAGAACAAATTGTATTCAGATACTGGAAAATGACATTAGAAATTAACAGTAATCGGGTACAATAAAACTGAACAAAATAACACGTCACACCTGCCGTGAAAGTCCAACACTATATGTTCTTTATTCAAGCAACATGTGTGTATATAATTATATACTAGATGAATACCCGCTTCGCCGGGTACGGCTGCGCCGGGAAGAAGTTGATCCGAATACCCGGCTGTGCCGGGGACCCGGCAACGCCGGCGTGTTGCCGGCGCACCGCACGGAGGAAGGGAGATAATCGTGGCTAAAAACACTGGAGAAGATAAGGAAGAGTTACTGGTAGTGGATCCAGACAAAAAAAACCAAAATCGGTTCAGCGCTGCGCGCTGAGAGCACGTGTTGAAATATCTCATCGACCAGGTTGTGTCCCGGGTGTACCTGAATATGCCCACCAAATTTGAAGCAGATCCATCGAGAACTTTGGCCGTGCATCGCGCACAGACACACAGACAGACACTAGTCGTATATATATATATAGATATATAAAACATCAGAAATTGTGAAAGAAACAATTGAAAGTCAGCAGAGACTTTCTTCCGAGATTTGTTAAAATCTCTTAGCAGAGAAAGAGAGAGAAGAAAGTATCCCTTCACAGACAGCCTATTGGGAGCATCAGACCCTCCTCAAGGGGGAACGAGATTTACAGAGCAAAGTCCCTTTGTGGGAGACGTATCGCAAGGTAATCTAGTCCTGAGGAGGACCATTGTTTTTGTACCTAGACCAGACACGTGTTTTGACACTATTGTGTCTCATCAGTGGTCAGGTGGTACTGATGGCGAGAGTTGTCAACCCATGGTATCCAACTAAGAAGCAAACCACTCTCTGAATGGTAGCTTCTGTTGGCATGGGAGACTACCCTCATCTGACAAAGGGGATATCTGGTTAAGAAAGAATTTAGAAATTTAGACAAGTTTTAACCAAGAAATTAGGTTAAAACAAGGGAAATTTAAAAAAAAGCCTAAAGGGAGGTAACTCTGTACCAGCGTGCAGATCCAGAAATGGATATGTATATATATATATATGAACACGCACGCAAACAAAGAAATCAAAAACAGGTTTAAAAACTTAGAACTTTTCATTAAAAATTAAACCAATAACCATTTTGGCCAAATTAATGTTGAACTTAAAAAGTGTTGCATGTCTTTCTTAAATCTCAATCAACAAAAAGTACACTAAAATATGTATCACTGGAATGTTGATATTCTGGCTAATCTCGTTCAAGGTACAGAGCTTTTTTTTCTTCAGTCTCAATCAACAAAAGTACATCGAAACCTCTATAACAGGAGTATTGACTCCTTCAAATGTAGCATCACAGGCGGGTTCACTAAACCAGGTGACATGTACATTCATCACTGACAACTCAAAGGCACTCAGGCTCCGCCGTCATGGCAATCAACAAGTCGCGTAAGGCGAAATTACTACATTTAGTCAAGCTGTCGAACTCACAGAATGAAACTGAACGCACTGCATTTGTTCACAATGACCGTAGTCCGCCGCTTGTGCAAAACGGAGTGAAACTGACGAGCCTGTTCAGCGCGGTAGTGGTTTCGCTGTGCTGCACAGCACGCTTTTCTGTACCTCTCTTCGTTTGAACTTTCTGAGCGTGTTTTTAATCCAAACATATCATATCTATATGTTTATGGAATCAGGAACCGACAAGGAATGAGATGAAATTGTTTTTAAATCGATTTCGGAAATTTGATTTTGATAATAATTTTTATATTTTTAATTTTCAGACCTTGTTTTTAATCCAAATATAACATATTTATATGTTTTTGGAATCAGAAAATGATGAAGAATAAGATGAACGTAAATTTGGATCGTTTTATAAAAAAATATTTTTAATTACAATTTTCAGATTTTAAATGACCAAAGTCATTAATTAATTTTTAAGCCACCAAGCTGAAATGCAATACCGAAGTCCGGCCTTCGTCGAAGATTGCTTGGCCAAAATTTAAATCCATTTGATTGAAAAATGAGGGTGTGACAGTGCCGCCTCAACTTTTACAAAAAGCCGGATATGACGTCATCAAAGACATTAATCGAAAAAATGAAAAAAACGTCCGGGGATATCATACCCAGGAACTCTCATGTCACATTTCATAAAGATCGGTCCAGTAGTTTACTCTCAATCGCTCTACACACACACACGCACACACAGACACCACGACCCTCGTCTCGATTCCCCTCTATGTTAAAACATTTAGCCAAAACTTGACTAAATGTAAAAAGTACATTCTTCTTCTTGTCGTTCGCCAATTTGATGGTACCTGTATCAAAGGAATGTTAATTTCTAGCATCATAGCGGGATTATAACTCAAATCAGGTTAAAGTCAACAATATATACACTCTGCACTCAAAACAGCAAATATTTACACACAAGCATGAACGCATTCAAAGCATTAGAAACCTGACTTTAAAAAAATAAATATAACATAAAATAACCATCTTCACGACTTGTGACTCCAGCGCGCTCAGGCTCCACGGATACGGCGGGCCAGAAAAATGTCTCTGGGCGTGATGGTGACACGCCGGGCGTGTATGGCGCACAGGTTGGTGTCCGCAAAGAGACTGACCAGGTAAGCCTCGCATGCCCCTTGCAGGGCCAAGAGAGTGCCGCTTTGGAAGCGCAGTTCCACCTTGAAGTTCTGGACGATCTCACGCACCAGACGCTGGAAAGACAGCTTGGGGATCAGCAGCTCTGTGCTCTTCTGGTAACGACGGATCTCCCTCAGGGCCACCGCGCCTGTACATGATATTTGTTTGTTTTATTCAGTTAATTGTAGGCTTTACGTTTGATTTTGTGTATTTTACAAAGAAATTGTAAAGTGCCTGAAGCAATTTAATGGGACGTGCTGCAGCCTGAAAGTGGTGAGTAGAAATCTGTAAATGGCGAGTAGAATTGTTAATCAACTCGCCAAAGGCGAGTAAAGTTGCTGAAACACTGAATTGAAATGGTTGGTTTGGCAAGTAAAATTTGCTTTCTGGCTAGTAAATTATGAGAAGTACTAGCCAAAGGCGAGTGCCCCATTTTGGGAACTTTCAGCGCTGTGCTGTAGAAAAATGTTTTATTATTATTATTATTATTATATTATATTCAGCGTACAGTGGACCCCTTTTTTGAAGACCTCCAAAAATCTGAGAAAATATGTCAGGTCTTACAAAGGGGGTCGTCTTAAAAAAAGGAAGGGGAAGGGGGGGGATGTGAACAAAAATCACCCCCCCCCCCCCCCCAGGCTCTCTAGTGAAACAGTTCTCTGCAATCGAGGTATCACACAGGCTTACATAAAATGTACAGAACCATGAGCCTAACCTATGACAAGATGTTTGACACTTTCCCTTATAGGGAATTCCCCGTTTGTATACTATGTATCTTCCCGCTTCGTTTAGACCATCAGTCATCACGACGGATCCGCTGCCCAATCGTGAAAATGAGAGCATCCTTTTACTTGGGACACACATATATAATACCAGACATTTTAAGCCTGGCCTGTACTTTCTGTGCAGATTGGGATTTTACCTTTTGGATTATCTTGAAGTCTGAGTATACACAAACACTTCCTTCACCCCCAGGCCCTAGACCATCGGTGACCTGAAGAAAGGAGTTACAGTTAGGTTGAGGGCAATTCCTAGACAGGAAAGAGTTCGTGCCATTGACAATTTCGGAGGTGTAATTTGGAACACATTGTGGAGAAAAGGTAAATGTCGGAACATTTTACCTACAGACTCGAAACTTCGTAGAATGGTCGTGGACAAACTGAAGTTCATGCACAACAACTATGAAAATATTTACCCCACTCCAATGACTGCAAAAATTAACCCCTTCGTTGTAAAGTTACACTTGTGCAGGGACCTATAATATAGGTCTATGACTTGTGCAATGTCGCGCAAAATTCATCAATGACATGAACGCATTCATCCATGGGAAATGTACTGATCCTGACTGTAATTGCTGTATTCAAGTCACTGATTGTCTAATGTTGATTAAGGTATACTCTGTCATTCGAATGACCTAAAAGGTAACCATTTAGGAAGCCTTAAATCGGGTTAGTTTGGCTACCGCTCAATTTCAACCCTCGTACTGTTGAGTCGATCCCCGAATTTGGCAACTTTTTTTTTTAAATTGCACAAAAGTCAGATCATTTGATTTATAAACTTGGCGGCACTTTGTGGAAGAGTCATGCATAGACTGAAGTTTATGCCCCCTAAATATGAAGTGATTCGGTCAACAGATGTAGAAGTCATTAGCATTTTTAGGGTTGTATTTTTTGGGGGTCACCCTGTACGTCAGACCCCAAGGGAGGAACCGATGAAGAGTACGGCGACCCCCACCACCATAATTCTCCTTTGGCAGCATGGGGAGGATGTGAAAATGGCTGTTTATAATTTGACTGTGCAGTAACGTCTACGTCTGTCCACTGTCGCCGTCTCCATCCATTGTCGTTCGTCCCCATCATCGTCATTATGCCCTGTCGTCGTCATCATTCTGTGGTTTGTATGGTAAAGAGCTAAAGCGATATGTGCGTGTGAGTAACAGCCAGTGACAGTGTTCTTTCGGTAGCAGTGATTATTCTGGAGGATTAGAATTAAATATGTATCGTGTTATAATGTTGTAAAGTAAGAGAGTAAATTGTAAAACGGTTCTTTTTACATTTAGTCAAGTTTTGACTAAATGTTTTAACATAGAGGGGGAATCGAGACGAGGGTCGTGGTGTGTGTGTGTGTGTGTGTGTGTGTGTGTGTGTGTGTGTGTGTGTGTGTGTGCGTGTGTGTGTGTAGAGCGATTCAGAGTAAACTACTGGACCGATCTTTATGAAATTTTACATGAGAGTTCCTGGGAATGATATCCCCGGATGTTTTTTTCTTTTTTTCCATAAATACCTTTGATGACGTCATATCCGGATTTTTGTAAAAGTTGAGGCGGCACTGTCACACCCTCATTTTTCAATCAAATTGATTGAAATTTTGGCCAAGCAATCTTCGACGAAGGCCGGACTTCGGTATTGCATTTCAGCTTGGTGGTTTAAAAATTAATTAATGACTTTGGTCATTAAAAATCTGAACATTGTCAACAAAAAAATGTTTTTTATAAAACGATCCAAATTTACGTTTATCTTATTCTTCATCATTTCCTGATTCCAAAAACATATAAATATGTTATATTTGGATTAAAAACAAGCTCTGAAAATTAAAAATATAAAGATTATGATCAAAATTAAATTTTCGAAATCAATTTAAAAACACTTTCATCTTATTCCTTGTCGGTTCCTGATTCCAAAAACATATACATATGATATGTTTGGATTAAAAACACGCTCAGAAAGTTAAAACGAAGAGAGGTACAGAAAAGCATGTTATCCTTCTCAGCGCAACTACTACCCCGCTCTTCTTGTCAATTTCACTGCCTTTGCCACGAGCGGTGGACTGACGATGCTACGAGTATACGGTCTTGCTGAAAAATTGCAGTGCGTTCAGTTTCATTCTGTGAGTACTGTTCGACAGCTTGACTAAATGTTGTATTTTCGCCTCACGCGACTTGTTGATCTTTTGTTATGAATGAGGCAAACTTGGAATAGAAAGACGGTGAGGGATTGTTTGTGAGTACAACATTATTTTGTTATAGTTAAAAAATCCATTCGTAACTCTGCCTCATGCTGAGAAGTGTATTCAGCACAGCATCATCGCCGGCAACAACCGGCAAATCCGTTCTGCGCAGGCAACACTGAGTCAGGTCGCCGATGTTGGAAGGGGTCATAGTGCAACACTCTCGAGTTATTTCATGTTAACACCTGGACAAAAATCTGCTTTAACTGGTGCTGAAATATGGAGAAAGAGTCGGATTTCTTTTTAACAGGCTGCTCACCTGCGTTTGGTTTCATGTAACTCTGTGATTTTTCCAGCACTACTTTTTTTGAATCAACAAATAGTTGCATAAATAGCGCCAGTAGCCGGAGGTGAGAAAGTAATTTCTGATTTGGAAGACCTGCCGACATTTTAGTGTGTGTGTGTGTGTATCGTGTGCATGCGTTTGATGTTTTAATTTGTTTGTGTGTGCATTTCTGTCCTTCCTTCAGTGCCGCCCACCTGGTCTGTATGTATGGTTTTCTAATGAGATAATAATTACTTGCTCACCCAGTCTGTATCTACAGTTCTTGTACAGGAGAAAAGGATTGTGAATCGAGTGGCTCCCCCGGTCTGTATCTAAGATCTTTATAGTACAGTATCTGTAGGTAGTCTATGATTCCCACTGGCCGGATACGGATTTCTTGCTCACCCCGGTCTGTACTGATCTAGGATGGGGGCTCACCCAGTCCGCTGTATCTACGATTTTCACACGCGAGGAAAAGATTACTGACTTGCTTACCTGGTCTGTATGTATGATCATTTTCAATTCCAGTCTCACCAGACCAGAGGTAAGGTTTACTTGCTCACCTGGTCTGTATGATTTTCACACCAGACCAGCGAAAAGATTGTCTTGCTCACCTGGTCTGTATCTATGATTTCTACACGAGATATACATTACTTGTTCGAGATCAAGATTATTTGCTAACCTGGTCTGTATCTGTGAGGTTTCTTCACTCCTCCAGTAGCAGACATACTTTTGGGGCGCCTGTGAGTTTTCGCAGTCAGCTGTTTACGAGGCGGAATTTTCCCTCTCGTTGACTTGAATGCGGTGTGCTTGGTACGAGCCATCATAACCATGTCACTGACGGTCTTGTGAATCTCGAAAAGAAATCTGGAAAGAGTACACCAAAACCCCACCAAAAATCAATGAAAATATGCAAGAAAAAAAACACAGAAAAAAACACCCCGCATCAGGACCAGCACCTGCAGACTAGTTCGAATGTAGCGGCATGTAAATGTTGTTAGTTCAGCGTTGAAAAGCAAAGACATTAAATGCACACCACGAGACAGAACTGATTCAGCCAGTGACAGACTTTCTTCGAACTGGGGCGGGAACTCGACACTGAACATTCTTCGCGTGAAAAGTGCAGATAAATAAGTGGGGGGAGGAGGTTCAGTGGGGCGAAAGGTAGAAACACAGTTACGTCGTCATGTGGGAGTTTTGGAGTCGCATTACTTTCGGCGCTCCGGCGAAATACCTAGCTGCTCAGTCCCATCGCGGATTTAAATCCAGCATTTTTTATGGCCAATGGAACAAAAAAACTTGTTGTCCCCGACGTAACCCCCCTCTCCCAACCAAAAAAGACAAAAAGCAAAACAAACAAGAAGAGCAAACGCTCGATCGAGTCACTTTCGCAGTTCTGAATATTATATGAGGCATCAGATGGACAGGAAGAAATTGCTATTCACAACACAATGAGTCACGTTCACATAAAATTTGAGCCCGGTCACTTTTATAGTTTCCGAGAAAAGCCCAACGTTAAGTTGTGTGTTGCCGAACAGAAAAGGCTAGTTATCTCCCTTGTTTTTCTGATAACGTTCGTAAAAGGCTACAGATGTAAATACTTTGATGTAAAGAATAATCCTACAAAGTTTCAATCACATCCGATGAACTTTGTCAAAGATATAAAATGTCTAATTTTTCCTTTGACGCTGACCTGTGACCTTGAAAAAGGTCAAAGGTCAACGAAACCATCGTTAAAGTGTAGAGGTCATTGGAGGTCACGACTAAACAAAATATGAGCCCGATCGCTTTGATAGTTTCCGAGAAAAGTCCAACGTTAAGGTGGTGTCTACGGACGGCCGGCCGGACGGCCGGCCGGACAGACTAACACTGACCGATTACATAGAGTCACTTTTTCTCAAGTGACTCAAAAATAAAAGGTTTCAAAATAAAGGGAAACAACGTCAACGAGGGAGACTTGAAACCTGGATTTTACGGTTATGCCGCAATTGACAAGTCATTTGCAGAACACGCTGAATCTCAATCAGTTTCGCAAGCAAAGTTAGTCGCAACTGAGAAACAATTCTTTTAAAATACAAAGAGATTGCATCGTACCTTTTAGTGCCGGGTGTCAAATCTTAAAAAATATTGCTGCAAGATCGGGAGCCGAACTTCAGCCTCGCTGCAGAGTTGACCGCAACGCCGAACGTCTGTCTGTCGGCCTCAGAACTGTCTTCATCTGAAGACCAATTGAGACTGACTGGTTTGGCGCCGCCTTCCTCAAATGATCCCAGAGGAAGTGCGTGAAGTCCGTGCCACACGTGGATCTAATCCAGGGGCTTGCCGCATTCTGATTACATCGCTCAACGGCGGTTACTATGAAGAGAGTATTACCTGACAGCATTTTAAGTGTCATTCTTTAGAATACTGAATCACGCTGACATTGTTGATTTACATTATTACTTTGTCTTGTTAATTTTTAGCGTGATAAACAAAAAGGGTCCCTGCCTGAACGTTATAACATTTAGAGGGTCAACGAGAATCCGTCCTGATTGGTCAAAAAGCCATATGGGGCACTGAATTGGTAATTAAACTCGCTATTGCCGCGGCCCGTTGTTGCCGCGGCCCGTTATTGCCGCAACCCGCTATTGCCGCGGAACTTTTCCGCAAGAAAGATCCCCTGATTCCGGTTTTTTTTAAAAACAATTTTGCGCCCGGCCAGTCAGATGCCATCAAACAACAGAGTTGGTAACTCTGCCGTGTGCTAAAAAAACCGATTAAGTCCACTTTTTTCAAAAATATTTTTCGTTCATCAACAAGAACAAATCAATGCGCATCTTTTGTGTTCATTTCTACTTTTTAGAGTGCTTAAATAAGCAGATATGAACAAGTAAGTCGATCCACAACCAAAAACAACTTTTTAAGTATGCACATAGACCAACAATATTTTGTTGTTGGTCTATGGTAAGCACCAGCTTTTTTTTAAAAGTCTGTTTTTTAATTTATTTTTTTATTTATCAAAGCGACAGGCGATCTTGAGTCAAATACATGCAAACCTAAAAAGCATCCAATCTTGTAATGTATGTCATCCAAGAACTGAGCTAGAAATAAGTGATAGCGGGTTGAACGGAACAAATGGCATGTACAAAAAGACAGCCAACAGAGTGATGATAAACTTAGTTATATACAAAGTGTGTGCCTGTGTATTTCAGTGTGTTTGTGTGTGTGTGTGTGTTTGTGTGTGTGTGTCAAACTGTATGTGTGTGTGTGAAAGAGATAGATAGCGTGGGAGACACTGACACTGACATTGATAGTGTCAGAGAGAGAGAGAGAGAGAGAGAGAGAGAGAGAGAGAGAGAGAGAGAGAGAGAGAGGGAGAGAGAGAGAGAGAGAGAGAGAGAGAGAGAGAGAGAGATTGCGTGCAAGTGCGCATCCCTGCGAGCCACCGTGGTTACAAACCTTCATCCAAGAAATGTCATTATAGTTACTTCCCTTTATCAGTTACTTCCGGTGCACCCGAAGGATCTTTGAGTGACAACTTTTGCTGCACAGTTGCCATACAGAAGACTTTGCAATGTCCAAGTGGGGAATGCTTGTCATTGGGCAGGTGCTCAAGCGAGGAACAGTACGCCCAGATACTGTAAAGGTTCGATGTCTGAAGATGAAACTGGACAATCATCTCAACAAGGTCAGTGTGATTGCATAGCACTAGCAGCGTACAATACATCATGATCATGATCATGTCTCACGCTTTCCTTCTTTGCCCATACTAAAGCAAACGTGTGCAAGATTGTATGTTACACGTTTCCGAGTATGACAAAAACAGAATCATATTCGCAATCGCCCCTCCAAAAGCCCAAAAATGCAAACATGGCTTTCATTTCAGTTTCTCCCGCTGTTATCGTGTCTTCTCTTTACACATTCTTCAACACTGAGAATACAGTAGAACCCCCTGTTTGCGACTTTGGTAAAACCTTGAAAATTAGGTCGTAAAAAGGGGGGGTCTTAAAAGGGGGGTTTGAGTTTTTGGCCGGTCGGTCATGAATTTGGTTGCAGTGTATGTACTGTCATGTTTACACACAAACACACAGTTGCAGTTTACTGTCATATATATATATATAAAAACACACACACACCCAAACACATTACAGCAGAACAACTTGAACTCAAATTTCAAAGAAAATTTACTCATGGCGTAATGCTCGCTCCCCGCTGAGTGAAGCACATTTGACATTGTGGCGCAACCAGTAAAATCCGAATGTCCTAACTCGATAGAAAGCATAACGACTTTTTTCCCGAATCATCTTTCCGCTCATATGAATGATTCGTCGCCTTGCATCGCTAAACTTGACCACGATCGTTGAGGTCTTCGTACAGGCTCCTCTCTTTGCGTACTTTCGCTTCGCTATCCTTCTCACCATCTAGATAACACAGAGTCTTTATTATCCTTGACGACACACAGGATTTTCGTATTCCCGACTCCCAAGGAAGTCGCCGCGGATTGCCACTTCGCTCGATTAGCGATTACTTTATTAGCTCTCTACTCAAGAGTCGGCGCTTTTCTTTTTCTTTCGCGAATCTTCGTTTGTCAACAAGACAGTCGTCGTGACAAGATAGCGTGCAGAAAAAAACCGGATGTATCAGGATCTCGCGCGCGCGAGATTTAGTTTTTATTTCATCTCGCGATAGCCGCCATGTTGTGTTTTCGTCTGCTCGAAATATGCGCAAAAGTCGTAAATCATCCCAAAAAGCTCGGTCGTAAGTCGCGTTTTGGGTCATTATCCTTGACGATACACAGGATTTGCGTCTTCCCGACTCCTAAGGAAGTCGCCGCGGATTCTATGGTGCGCGAGATTTAGTTTTTTTTTGTCTCGCGATAGGTCGAGGAGCAAGAGCCGCCATGTATTGTTTTCGTCTGCTCGACTACAAATGCGCGAAAGTCGTAATTCATCCCCAAAAGCTCGGTCGTAAGTCGCGTTTTGGGGTGAGTCGTTCACTGGGGGTTCATTATATAGTAGAATGCATCCGTGGTAGCAAAATCGGTCGTAAAAAGGGGGTGGTCGTAAACAGGGGGGTCGCTATGGAGGAGTTCTACTGTACTACAAACGGCACCCAAGACTACAGTACTGTCTCCATACGCAAATTTAGCTGCCCTTGGAAAATGGCTCGCTCACGAGGCCTGTGGATATGAATTTAGAAGGACAGAGTTGTGTATGTACAGTTAAGACAAAGAACCAAAAAGAACAAACATTTCGCGCATGCAGACACAGACACTGAGAAAGACATCATAAAGAATGGGATGCTTCAAAAGATGCAGACTGTGACTTCATTCACACATACCGAGATGTCATTCATAGTTGTTCGGTCATTTTCGTCAAAAAGTAAATATCTCCACAATCATGGCTGACGGGTTAGTCCTTTCAAAGCGTGAGTATAAAAAACGTGTTAGTTCTCTCCTCTGTTGAAGCTGTGAGACATAAATGCTATTCAGACTTCGTGTGACAGAGTTTTCTTCTACACTCGATTAGCTGATGTCTAACTCAGCCTAACTCAGTAACTGCTTCGTTAGACAATCAACTAAACTCTTGTGGAAGAAAACGTCTGTCACACGACCAAGTCTGAATAGCAGGTAATGTCATACTACACAACGTTCATTCGAGCCTTAATCATTTCAGTCTACTCTTGCATCTTCTGAATATCTAATGTATCCATGCTGAGGTGAATGTTAGTGCAGAGATTCTTTGGATTCTTTTGTTGTTAAAGTTCCCCTCGGGTCTGCAAATTTCAGTGGAAACCTGTGTGGTTTTCCCCCAAAAGAAAATAGTCTCAGAGGGAAAAAAAATCCACGTGTCACTGAGAGGGAGTTTGTGTGTGTTGTGTGGTCCTTATGGTCACTGATCGTCAGATGCTCATTAATGTGTTAGTTCGAAAATATTCTTCAGAAATTATAGACGGTGCATTGGCCTTTTTTTTGACATGTATCACAAAACATAAGTCCCTTATCGTATCAAAGCCAAGGGTTACCCCTCAGTCAATGTTTTTAGAACGTTCCTTCGAAATTTGTTGTTGTCTTCCGAATCATTAGCTGTCGGACGCATGTTGTTCGCCGCTTTCGCTGCCATCCCCTTCATTTGTTTCATTGTAAGGTGAGGTTGACGGGCAAGCTGAAATGAATTCCTTTCCAGACCTGGCAATAATCTTACTTTTTTTTTTAGGCCATATTTCAGGTGTGGGTTGAAGAGCCTACTGAATGTCACATCTATATATATACGACTAGTGTCTGTCTGTCTGTCTGTCTGTTCGCGATGCACGGCCAAAGTTCTCGGTGGATCTTTTTCAAATTTGGACACCGTATTCAGCTACACCCCGGACACAACCTCATCAATGAGATATTTCAACACGTGCTCTCAGCGCGCAGCGCTGTGCGCGCTGAATCGATTTTGTTGTTGTTGTTGTTGTCGGGATCCACTACCAGTAACTCTTCCTTATCTTCTCCAGTGTTTTCAGCCGCGATTATCTCCCTTCCTCCGTGTGGCGTCAATCCATATTTCCGTTACTACGTTACTATTTTTAGAAGGTCACTGCACGTTACTATTTTTAGAAGGTCTCCAGTGTTTTGCGCGTTTATCTCCTTTCCTTCGTGAGCCGATCCCAGGCGCAGCCTGGTTTTCGGCTCTACTTCTTCCCGGCGAAGCCGGTAATCATCTAGTTACACATATATATATATGGCTTGTGTGTGTCTGTCTGTCTGTGTCACTTCGCGATGCACGGCCAAAGTTCTCGATGGATCTGCTTCAAATTTGGTGGGCATATTCAGGTAGACCCCGGACACAATCTGGTCGATGAAAATTTTCAACACGCGCGCGCAGCGCTCAACCGATTTTGGTTTTTCTGTACATCCATTCCCAGTAACTCTTCCTTATCTTCTCCAGTGTTTTGCGCGTTTATCTCCCTTCCTTCGTGTGGCGTCAATCGCGTACAATGCGCCGGTAAAGCCGGCGTACACCCGGCAAAGCCGGCGTACACCCGGCAAAGCCGGCGTACACCCGGCAAAGCCGGGTATTCGGCTCTACTTCTTCCCGGCGAAGCCGTGTACCCGGCGAAGCGGGTATTCATCTAGTATTTACATGTCCACACAATATGTGTGATTGAACCTTTTTTCCCAATCCTCAGTTTGGTATAATTTTTGCTCTTGACTTTTCTCAAAAGATGATTTTCAAAAAAGATAGTACAAGCAAAGATTTTTTCTCAGAATCCTGAACTTTCGGAGTGAATAGAAGTTGTAAGAATTATACCTTTGTGCATTTTTCGTAACTAGGACGATAAATACATGTTGCTCACAGTCACTGTTTCTTGTTTCCGTATGGTTTCAGTATTTCAACGGCAGAAAGCATTATTGGGCAGTGGAGGGAGACATTAAGACTGACATTGGTGACATCATCCTCATCGAACGACTGCCAGAGAAATTGACACCATTGGTCACTCATGAGATCAAGGAGCAAGTGTTCAAAATTGGTGCTGTTGTAGACCCAGTGACTGGAAACCGTTGCAGAGGAACAATATTTATTGACGAGGAACTGAGACAGTTAGAAGCAGAGCAGATTGAAGAGGAAAGAGAGAAGAAAGCATCAAGATCATCAACGTGATAAACATCCATTGCTGGAACGAACACTGACTTTGACTTGAAAGTGTGAAACAGTTAGATTTTTTCCCTTGCATCTTGTGTGAGTAAATAAATGTAAGGGGTGGCTGGGGCCACAAAATCATGGTGAATGCAAAACACATTTCTTTTTATGACACACACACAAAGAAATGAAACTAAGTACTGAAACCAAGTTTGCCAATAGTCCACGGAAGAAAGAAAATGAAACAAGAACTGCAACAACAAAGAAACAGTAACAAGATCAAAAGCAAAGACAAACAGAAAGATGACGTGCCTTTTGAATGGAGGGTCAAGTCAATGGAATATGCAAAGTAAATGTTTTCTTTTAAGAAGTTAAGGTCACTATGCATTTTTATTTTTATATAGCTCATGAGCCTATATCTGCAAATGCAAGATGTGTTCATGATTGCGAAGAAAAAAAAAGGCTTGTGATTGTGAATAACTGAATATGGCCGTTTGGTTTATGTGCGTGTGTGCTTGCAAATAAATGTTAACTCATGTATGACTATGAAGGATAAGACTGTGTATGATTGTGTGTTCATTTAGGAAATTACTGTGTGGATGCATGTGTGTGCATACTCATTACCACACATTCAAATCATATTTACTATTGAGGACGAAGGTCTTAAGATTTTCTTATTTTATTAACAAAACTGAAAATACACAAGTTTAGTTGAACACAAAAACTAGGCATAATATGCTATCTTAGGAATCCAACAGTTTTGCGTTTTAGTCCCTTTTGCTCTTCTTCTTTTAGTGTCTCCAGAAGTTTCTCATTGACTGCTTTGCCGACCCTCTTGCCAACCTGTAAAAATAACAAACACACAACAAATGTAACAGTATCATGTAAGGAAAAAGTTCCTGAGGGGTATATCTCCTTAAAACTATTTTATAGAAAACTAAAGAAACAAGAGTTTAAATTTAATTTTTATCCATCTTACTGGACACACACACGCCAAGGCATGCAGGAAACTAGAAAGCTGCATTGTGAATACAGGGGAAGTAATTCTTTAACTAAAAGGTCCAGTATTTTGCACAAATGCAATCATTTTTTTACATTTTTTAAAAAGACCGATACAGACTAAACAAAGACCCCCCGCCCCCTTTTTGTATCTAGGATTTAAACGCACACACACACAAGGGAAAATATTTGTATTTCAAACAGATTTTGTTGTGAACTATACTACACTCAAAATAGTAAGTTGCATGTGGGAATGGCCACTTACACTTGCAGATTTGCAAACTCTGTTTTTACCTGCATCATCTCTGTAATACTGTCGGGGTCCAGTGATCCACGACCTTCCTTCACTGTGGCGGTGACAGATCCTGAGGCGGTGACAGCCATCATGAGACGAGCCAGGCAGCATGCTTCCTCTTTCTGTGATGCATCCACGATGTGATTGTGGCCAATCTAAACACAATAAACAACAGGTAGTGAAATGATTGTAATTATATATTGTTAATCCTTTCAGATTTCTTTCTCTGAAATAAATAAGAAAGAAAGTTCCTTGCTTACAAGAATTGAACAACAGCCCATAAACTCACTTTGCCAACTTTTTAAAAATGTAACAGAAAGAAAAAGATTTATTGGTTAATTGAAATGGGTATTGAAAATCATGATATTTGGAGTTGTGACAGGCTAGACATATGAACTCATGCTCACGTGATCAACAGTTCATGTTTAAATACCAATCTACTTTGATGACAATTCTCAGAAGTTTCCCTTACTATCCATGCAAACACAATTCCAATTTCCTGTTGCACACTGTGTGCTCCTGTGCAATGATCTAATGATGAATCCATAACTGTATATCCACACAAGAACAGGTTTAAAAAGAATACAGCATTTGAGGAAGCAAGCACTTCAATTGTTTAAAAAGCCCATGTGCAGCTTAACAAAAAAATAAACTAACAAAAATGGTTTCCACTTGTACATGTACAAAATATAAATATTAATTCTGTTAAAAAACAAAAACAACAACCGTTTTCTCCACAGAAAGCAGCCTATCTGTTGACTTTGTATATATCAGGGGTGGGACTCTCTTGTGATGAAAAAAGAGGAAATACCTTTTTTCTAGGGGGGTTCGGGGGCATGCTCCCCCGAAAATGTGTTAAATGGTACGGTACATTAAAATCTGTACAATCTGGTGCATTCTGAGAGTAAAATTCAACTGACAACTCGTTTGGATTAGGTAGGTAAAAAAAGACATTCTCCTCACCCCCCCATAAAAAATAAAAAAATTCACACAACAATGGTAACATTGTAATGATGCATACTTACGTAATGAACCATGTATCCATAATCCAATACTGGCAATAGTATGATTCAATGCATTGAAGCTCAAAATGACTATTTGTTATCAGGAGTTTTCAGTCAGCACAATTTAACTCTCAAGCCTCCAGTGTTCTGTTCCATCTTCACTTCTCTCCATATCATTCAGTCAACAAGTTATAGATACTGTGATGAAATGGGACGCGGAAAAATAGATTACTCCAGCGGAATTCGTAAGTTGTGTCCACGGAAATCCACGGATTCACGGAAAAGTCCCACCCCTGATATATATTCAAGCAGAGGGGTGCTCATAAAGCACGTGTAAATGCCTTGGCAAATCAACATCAGTTCTCATTATGTTTAAAGGCACAGTGCGCCTCCCGTAAACCATCACAGATACTGTCAGGCTTTTACACACAGTACAAACACCCTTCCATTTGAACGCTCACCGAACGGGAGCATCCTAGGTGCCCTACGTAAAGAGCGAGCAATTTTCAAAGAATTAATTTTGCGGATTGTCTCCGCACACAATCGGACCGTGGTGCGTTTTGGCGCTAGACCTAACTTTTAAAATCTAAATAATAAATTGACAGCTTGTTACACAAACATTCTTAAATCATAAAAGAATTCTTTTTTCATCAAGACAAGATCAGTACAATTCGAAGTTTTGAAAGTTTGAAAAAAGAAAAGCCCGGAAGCAGGGTCACGCAAGGTCGTGGTTCTCGTAGCAGACGACGGTTTATGCCTATCGCCAGTTCCTTTGAACAGTCAAAAGCCATCGCTAGAGTTCTTGTGAACCACAGCTGTTTGTTTCGTGCATAGTCAGAGGTACATAATAACGTGCTATTGCAGATAATCTCACAGCGAATTACAAACTGACGACAACATTGTGAAAAAGGGAAACTGGATCAAACGGGTTCACGATGGTTCAGGGGTAAGATAAACCACGCAAAAATAAATTCTTTGAAAATTGCTCGCTCTTTACGGAGGGCACCTAGGATGTTCTCAAGCGGTGAGTGTTTAAATGAAAGGGTGTTTGTACTGTGTGTAAAAGCCAAACAGAATCTATGATGGTTTACCAGGGGTGTCGTTAGAAGGGGGGTATTACAGGGGTTCTGGACCCACCCCCCGGCTGTACAAAAAAACAAACCACAAAAACATTTTCTGTTTGTGATTTTTTTTTTCTGTCCGTAAAGCCAGGGGAAGAGTTAATTGTTTTATTGTCACAGTATGTGACATGTCTTCCTTCTAACCATACTATATGATGTCGGGAGCAGATATCAGTGAAGATAAATTGCCATTATTTAATACTAACTTTAAAAGAAATAATAAGTGGCTGCTGACACCAGTTGATCATGTTTAAAATCAAGGATAAGCCGCAAATTGTGTATAAAATAGCTACAATTCTTCAGCTTCAGGGGGGCTTTGCTCCAAGGGACCCTGGACCCCAGGTTGTAACCCCCCCCCCCCCCCCCCTCTGGCTTAACTGCTTCGCCCCTGTAATATGTGTTCCTAAGACAATGATTGTATGTATTGGTGTTCCCTTCTTGATAGTCTTGTGCTTCAATGTTGCGGTGACTTTCGATGAGCCAAAATAATAGCCGAACATTTTCCAAAATGTCCTAAAACTTTCTGACAGTTTCGGCCAAATGTCCCAACATGAAAATGTCTAGCAACACCCCTGTTTACAGGAGGCTTACTGTGCCTTTAACATATTCGCTTAGGTATCTTTCATATTCTGACCTTGCTAAGTGTGAGAACAGTGGGGGCTGCGGACACATCCAGACGCCTGACATCATAGGGGTCATCCGACACCTCAAGCTCTGTTTCCTCTCCCTCCTCCTGTCTTACTTTCACACTGGGGATTCTGCAATCAAAGCAAAGACCATGTTCATTCGTCAGGGGTGGGACTTTTCCGCAAATCCGCAGATTTCCGCGGACACAACTTACGAATTCCGCGTCCCATTTCATCACAGTATTTATAACTTGTTGACTGATTGATATGGAGAGAAGTGAAGATGTAACAGAACACTGGAGGCTTGAGAGTTAATTGTGCTGACTGAAAACTCCTGATAACTAATAGTCATGTTGAGCTTCAATGCATTGGGGTGTCACTTGGATCATACTATTGCCAGTATTGGATTATGGATACATGGTTCATTACGTAAATATGCACTGTTACAATGATACCATTCTTGTGTGAAAGTGTTTTTTATGTTTGGTTGGGAATTTTATTTTGGGGGGGGGGGGGGGGGGGGGGGGGGGGAGGGAATGAGGAGAATGTCTTTTTTACCTAATCCAAACAAGTTGAATTTTAGTCTCAGAATGCACCAGATTGCACAGATTTTAATGTACCATTTAGAAAAAAACGGGGGAGCATGCCCCTGAACCCCCCTAGAAAAAAGGGATTTCCTCTTTTTTCATCACAAGAGAGTCCCACCCCTGATTCATGAAAGCATGCTTGATCATCTTCACTTCTATCTTTGCCTTGTTTTCTTTTCTTTCTTCACAGCTGTACATAATTGTTGTTTTGTGTAATTCTACTAGCCTAGGAGTTTGAAAAGCTGATACTTCTACAAACAAACGAACAAACCCCCTCCTTAAAGTTTCTTAGACTTTCAAATGATGAAGGGAAGAAGAGCGACTTTATGACAGTGAAAAAGCTTCTGCTGCTCATATAGCACACGGCAGGATGGATTTCACACATACACACCCCAACAAATACTGTACCATAATTCAAACACACACTTCCGTTCTCATGCATTCTTTGTTTAGACAAGTAGACTGTTAGCAGCATACATTTAAAAACACAAATATACAATAACTTCTAATTAAAAGGCTCGAAATAGGTTCATGGTGAGTCTATCCAAATAACTGTATCAAGATCTCAACTATCTTTTGCCAGACTCCCTCAAACAAGATTGATAGCTTACTTTGTGTTGAAGAGAGCAGCTTTCACAGCTATTGACGCAGCATCAAACAGGTTGCCCCCACACTCCAGCAACTGAAAGAAAATAACAACGCAATGAGTGAGATAATTTATCCTGGAGTGATATGTAAATTTGAAGCAGATACACATACACACAATGGTGCAAAATTGTATGAGTAACAATCTTTTTCTTTGTACTGAATTTATGGTAGTAATTATGGTGCTTGATTACAAATTCAAAGTTATAACAAAAGAGAAGCAACCCCTTACTCAGTTACTGTTCCTTGCAATCAGTTTTACCCTTTATCAAAAGTGTTTGCTTTACAACAAACTCATTGTACTGTTTTACCTACCAACACATCAACATAGAGAACCCAGCAAAGTTTTCCAGACTGCAGACAGAGAGATGACACATCCAGTACAGTACTTGCACTGTAAGCTCGGTACAACAGATTCATCATCTCTGTGGCAAGTTCTTCTCCCCCTCGTCCCTCAAACTCTGGTGCTGCATTTGCAGAGCTGCGCAAAAGAAAAGCTTGTATATTTTCTGTTTATCTTACTTTTTCCCAACAATTCCTACTGTGAAATTAATCAATCCAACCCTAGCCCAAATCACCTTCTAGCTTTGTTTAAGAAAGCATATAAGGTGGTCAATAAAAATGTACCTATTTTCACTTCGCTCCCAAATTTGTGACGTCAAGATTTTCGTTCAATTTTCAAACTAACTACAATGATAATAATAATAATAAAACATTCTTTTATAGCGCTGTTCACCGCCGAATGGCAGTCTCATGGCGCTTTACATTAGACATTAAAATTTAACATTTTACATAAAAAGGTTTTTGGTAAAAAATAACATACAAGCATTAAAAACAATTCATAGTCAACGACCACTTATAGTTATGTAAAATAATCTCGAAAAATTGTTTTGAAAAAGATGAGAGAAAAAAACAGAAAAAAAACCCACGTAAGATAAGTAATAGACACATAGTTACACATAAAAAGTCAATAAAACAGAACTCACATCAAAGCGTACAGATCTAAAAACAAAACGAAGATGTAACATAGACTGTGGGGCAACACATTAACCTTTGCCGGATGCCGCTTTTGACTACACACTCCCGACGATGCGGGTTTGTCTGAACCCATACATTTGAAAGAGGGTTTTTACCGTTTATTCCTCTAACGACGATGCGGGTTTGTCTGAACCCATACATTTGAAAGAGGGTTTTTACCGTTTATTTCTCTAACGACGGGGTGGGTTCAGGGAAACCCACTGCGCTACTTCAGTGGTTGCATCGAGTTTCTCCCTTCACCGACCTCTTGCAGGGAAGAGAGAGGGGGAGGGAAAGGGGGAGGGAGAGACTGAGAGAGACTGAGAGACTAAGAAAGAGAGAGAGAGAGAGAGAGAGACTAAGAAAGAGAGAGAGAGACTAAGAAAGAGAGAGAGAGAGATTAAGAAAGAGAGAGAGAGACTAAGAAAGAGAGAGAGAGAGAGAGAGACTAAGAAAGAGAGAGAGAGAGTCTAAGAAAGAGAGTGAGAGACTAAGAAAGAGAGAGAGAGAGAGGGAGACTAAGAAAGAGAGAGAGAGAGACTAAAAAGAGAGAGAGACTAAGAAAGAGAGAGAGAGAGAGACTAAGAAAGAGAGACAGACTAAGAAAGAGAGAGAGAGACTAAGAAAGAGAGAGAGACTAAGAAAGAGAGAGAGAGAGAGACTAAGAAAGAGAGAGAGAGAGAGAGATACTAAGAAAGAGAGAGATAGACTAAGAAAGATAGAGAGAGAGAGACAAATAAAGAGAGAGAGAGACAAATAAAGAGAGAGAGAGAGACTAAGAAAGAGAGAGAGAGACTAAGAAAGAGAGAGAGAGACTAAGAAAGAGAGAGAGAGACTAAGAAAGAGAGAGAGAGAGACTAAGAAAGAGAGAGAGACAGACTAAGAAAGAGAGAGAGGGAGACTAAGAAAGAGAGAGAGACTAAGAAAGAGAGAGAGAGAGACTAAGAAAGAGAGAGAGAGAGACTAAGAAAGAGAGAGAGAGAGACTAAGAAAGAGAGAGAGACTAAGAAAGAGAGAGAGAGACTAAGAAAGAGAGAGAGAGAGAGACTAAGAAAGAGAGAGAGAGACTAAAAAAGAGAGAGAGAGAGACTAAGAAAGAGAGAGAGACTAAGAGAGAGAAAGAGAGACTAAGAAAGAGAGAGAGACTAAGAGAGAGAGAGAGAGACTAAGAAAGAGAGAGAGAGAGACTAAAAAAGAGAGAGAGAGACTAAAAAAGAGAGAGAGAGACTAAAAAGAGAGAGAGAGAGAGAGACTAAGAGAGAGAGAGAGAGAGACTAAGAAAGAGAGAGAGACTAAGAGAGAGAGAGAGAGACTAAGAAAGAGAGAGAGAGAGACTAAGAGAGACAAAGAAAGAGAGAGAGACTAAGAAAGAGAGAGAGAGACTAAGAAAGAGAGAGACTAAGAAAGAGAGAGAGAGAGACTAAAGAGAGAGAGAGAGAGACTAAGAAAGAGAGAGAGAGAGACTAAGAGAGAGAGAGAGAGAGAGACTAAAAAAGAGAGAGAGACTAAAAAAGAGAGAGAGAGAGAGACTAAGAGAGAGAGAGAGAGAGAGAGACTAAGAAAGAGAGAGAGACTAAGAGAGAGAGAGAGAGACTAAGAAAGAAAGAGAGAGACTAAGAGAGAGAGAGAGAGAGAGAGACTAAGAAAGAGAGAGAGACTAAGACACAGAGAGAGAGAGAGACTAAGAAAGAGAGAGAGAGAGACTAAAAAAGAGAGAGAGAGAGACTAAGAAAGAGAGAGAGAGAGAGACTAAGAAAGAGAGAGAGAAAGAGAGACTAAGAAAGAGAGAGAGAGACTAAGAGAGAGAGAGAGAGACTAAGAAAGAGAGAGAGACTAAGAGAGAGAGAGAGAGAGACTAAGAAAGAGAGAGAGAGACTAAGAAAGAGAGAGAGAGACTAAGAAAGAGAGAGAGAGACTAAGAAAGAGAGAGAGAGAGAGACTAAGAAAGAGAGAGAGAGAGACTAAAAAAGAGAGAGAGAGAGACTAAGAAAGAGAGAGAGAGAGAGACTAAGAAAGAGAGAGAGAAAGAGAGACTAAGAAAGAGAGACTAAGAGAGAGAGAGAGAGACTAAGAAAGAGAGAGAGACTAAGAGAGAGAGAGAGAGACTAAGAAAGAGAGAGAGAGACTAAGAAAGAGAGAGAGAGAGAGACTAAGAAAGAGAAAGAGAGACTAAGAAAGAGAGAGAGCGAGAGACTAAAAAAGACTGAGAGAGAGAGACTAAGAGAGAGAGAGAGACTAAGAAAGAGAGAGAGAGAGACTAAGAAAGAGAGAGAGAGAGAGAGAGAGACTAAGAAAGAGAGACAGAGAGAGAGAGACTAAGAGAGAGAGACAGAGAGAGAGACTAAGAGAGAGAGACTGAGAGAGAGAGACAGAGAGAGAGACAGACAGAGAGACAGACAGACAGAGAGAGAAAGAGACAGAGACAGACAGTCAGATAGACAGATAGACGGATAGACAGACAGACAGACAGACAGACAGAGCAACTGACAACAGACATACAGACAGAGAGATACGGACAGACAAACAGAGAGACAGACAGTCTCTTGGAGACAAACAGGCAGACAGACACTGTTCCGCCGCTTTGGTAATTATGGGTGTAGCAGAACCCGCGCCGTCGGCAGAGGGATAGTTACAATCACTACTACTCTTTAAAAGTATGGGTATGTGTGAACCCGCGCCATCGGTAGTGTTTATGTAAATTATCATAATCAATTAATTCTGATGTTTTGTCATGTACACACTAAAAATTTGCAGACAGAGAGCAAATTAGGTGTGTGAGAGATACTTAAAATTTCAAAACGATACCTTTAATGGTTCCAGAGTTACAATGATTTTAGTGTGTCTCTGGGTACAGGTGAACCCAGGAAGCACGGCAAAGGTTAAACAACTAACAACTACTGAACTAGTCAACAAGCAAACTTATCATTCAGCACATTCACTCACAAGTCACATGCACACATTACACCACAGCTTCAATGTCCTAATTACTTTGTTCATTTTAGTAAAAGGCAGATTTGTACAGGTGAGTCTTCAGTTTAATCTTAAATGATGGTAGTGAAGGAGACTGGCGGACCGCTAGGGGAAGTGAGTTCCAGAGTGTAGGGACTTGATATCTGAATGATCTTTGTCCAGCTGATTTTAGTGTACGGCTCTAGGGACTGTGAGGAGCAGCTGGGATGAGGACCTCAGGGACCTAGTTGGAGAGTACTTTGTCAGTTTTGATGACAAGTAAGGAGGGAGGGTGCCATGAAAGTAGTTGAAAGCGAGAGTGCCCAGCTTGTACTGTATTCTCTGTTGACTGGAAGCCAGTGGAGATGATTCAGCAGTGGAGATACAGAAGAGATCTAGGAATTTACGAGGACATCTAATTGGGTGACACTGATCAATTTAGTATGATTCAGGAATCCAAAAGAGTCGATGCTGATTTTGAATTCCCAATTTGACTTTCCCTTGATTATTTTCAGCGATGAAGTCCAACATGTCTTGCTTAGCCTCAGTCTCTTAATAGGTGCTGTCTTCAAATAAAAAGTGAGCCTTGTTTCTTTGTTGCTGTATTAGGAATTGATGCCTTTAACCACTCACATTATAAGGTATACAGTATAGACCGGATGTATAAAACACCGGATGTATGAAAGTCTGGATGTATGAAAGAGGTAGGCAGGATCCCGGCAGAAGCTACTCTTTGTTATTACTCAGAATTTTCCGGTTGTATGAAAATCGGATGTATAAAAGTCCGGTTGTATGAAAGCAAATCTCTGGTCCCGAGCAGCACAAATGCGTTGTTGCAAGACCGGTTGTAAGAAAACGAAAGTAGACCCAAGTCACAAAAGTGTGGTAAGAGTAATTTCCCTTCCATAGCGACTCGAAC
The DNA here is from genome assembly GCF_037325665.1 of Littorina saxatilis. Classification (NCBI taxonomy): domain Eukaryota; kingdom Metazoa; phylum Mollusca; class Gastropoda; order Littorinimorpha; family Littorinidae; genus Littorina; species Littorina saxatilis. Next base: position 56,938,853 of record NC_090245.1, read on the forward strand.
TTGCAAAATGGCGGACCGCAAAGCGAAAGCTACAGGCAAACGTAGAGTGTTGACATTGTCTGGGCGCCTTAAAATCATAAAGGCAATAGAGGACAGTCCACACAATTCCCGAACACAGATGGCCATTGATTTAGGTGTCCCCCTGCCAACGATGTCGAACATCATGAAAGACAAGAACAAATATCGTCAGGCAAGAGGGAAGCGGCGATACTGTGACGACGAGCAAGCGGGCACGGAGCTCTCAGCTGCCGTCTGTGGACAAAGCGCTGCTGGACTGGACTGAAGAGCAATAATAGCCCAGGAAGGCATTTTTTTTGTACAATTAGAACCAGAGGCATTGGTCGTGGGTGTGACTCAGTTTTTTTTTAATGTTGTTGTTGTTGTTTTAATCCATTAAACTGGTTTTAAGTTTAACTCACTTTTTTGTATTCAGTGCGCGCGCGTGTGTGTGTGTGCGTGTTATCTTCTTCTTCTTCTTCTTCTTCTTCGTTCGTGGGCTGAAACTCCCACGTACACTCGTGTTTTTTGCACGAGTGGAAATTTACGTGTATGACCGTTTTTACCCCGCCATTTAGGCAGCCATACGCCGCTTTCGGAGGAAGCATGCTGGGTATTTTCGTGTTTCTATAACCCACCGAACTCTGACATGGATTACAGGATCTTTTCCGTGCGCACTTGGTCTTGTGCTTGCGTGTACACACGAAGGGGATAAGCCACTAGCAGGTCTGCACATAAGTTGACCTGGGAGATCGGAAAAATCTCCACACTTAACCCACCAGGCGGCCGCGGCCGGGATTCGAACCCTCGACCTTCCGATTAAGAGGCCGACGTCTTACCACCACGCCACAGCGCCCGTCGTGTGCGTGTTATAAATGTGTGCGTTTTGGAGAGAGAGAGAGAGAGAGAGAGAGAGAGAGAGAGAGAGAGAGAGAGAGAGAGAGGGAGAGAGAGAACTCAGAAAATGTTATTTGCTACGCCAACGGTCATTACAAAGTTTCCACGACCAAAAACATTGTCAAAAGCGCAAAAGGGTTGTGGAGGGAACACACACAATACAGTTGAGCCACACACAAACACACACACACATGCGCGCGAGCGCACGCACGTACGCGCACACACACACACAGAGGGACAGGGGGGGGGGGGGGGGGGGGGGGCGGAGAGTGCACGGCCTTATGCAAAGCAGAACAGTTCCTTACACAAAACAGTTGCTCTTTCTATCGGTTGTCCTGACTGTGTCAGTGTATGTAAGTACATATACCTTTCCACTTGTTATTCACAAACCTTTTCTTCTAACAAGGATATGTATCAAAACATTTAAACATAAAAAAACAAATAAATACAAAAATGATATGAAAAAAACCCTACTTTTATCAAGTAACAGACGCGTGGCCGGATGTATGTAAGTCAATCCACAATATTTTCATACATCCGGTTAACCGGATTTAGTAAAGACCGGATGTATGAAAGACAAAAAGTGGGTCCCGACGACTTTCTTACATCCGGTCTCGACTGTATATATAGTTTAAATTCTTATAAAAACAACCCAAAACAAAATACCAACAATCAGCGTGCAGGCTCCCCTTCAATGATACGTATGTGCAGTCCCCGGCGAAAGAAACGCAACTCATTCGTGCTCGCTGTTGCGAGTGATTTTTCGTCATTTTCAAATTGTCGTAAAATATGAACCAGATAAGAGAAATCAACAAGTCGCGTAAGGCGAAATTACTACATTTAGTCAAGCTGTGGAACTCACAGAATGAAATTGAACGTAGTCCGCCGCTAGTGCAAAAGGCAGTGAAAGTGACGAGCCTGTTTGGCGCGGTAGCGGTTGCGCTGTGCTTCATAGCACGCTTTACTGTACCTCTCTTCGTTTTAACTTTCTGAGCGTGTTTTGAATCCAAACATATCATATCTATATGTTTTTGGAATCAGGAACCGACAAGGAATAATTTTATCTCCCACAATTCCGAGAGGAATGGGTCACGTGAGATAGAACGCGGAATACGTCACTGAACGAATGGTTTTCGTCCTGTGAAGACGTGTTGGTGCACTGTCTCTTTTGCTTTGCTTTCATTTTTCTCTAACCTTTCTGTGTACAAGTTTTAGTTGTAGGTTAGTTGAAGTGTATTGACTATTTTGATTGTTTATCATTGTGTCAACTTGCAAGGTAAGGAAACAGTTTGGAGTTTTCGGTGTTTGTTGGTTTTTGAACCGGGAACGCGTCGTTTCGCGTTTGAATTTTATTCGTCGAAGCTAACACATGGAAATGTTACTGGCGTCAGTGGGCGCGTTAATTGTTTTTGCAGGTGTGACCTACTATATTTGGGTCAGTTGGGATCGTTACTTGTTTTTGCACGAGTGACCTCAGGTCAGTCGGTAAGATGAAAGTGTTTTTAAATTGATTTTGAAAATTTAATTTTGATCATAATTTTTAATTTTTTTAATTTTCAGAGCTTGTTTTTAATCCAAATATAACATATTTATATGTTTTTGGAATCAGAAAATGATGAAGAATTAGATGAACGTAAATTTGGATCGTTTTATAAAATTTTTTTTTTTTTTTACAATTTTCAGATTTTTAATGACCAAAGTCATCAATCAATTTTTAAGCCACCAAGCTGAAATGCAATACCGAAGTCCGGCCTTCGTCGAAGATTGCTTGGCCAAAATTTCAATCAATTTGATTGAAAAATGAGGGTGTGACAGTGCCGCCTCAACTTTTACAAAAAGCCAGATATGACGTCATCAGACATTTATCGAAAAAATGAAAAAAACGTCTGGGGATATCATACCCAGGAACTCTCATGTCAAATTTCATAAAGATCGGTTCAGTAGTTTACTCTGAATCGCTCTACACGCACACACACACACACACACACATATACACACACACACACATACACCACGACCCTCGTCTCGATTCCCCCTCTATGTTAAAACATTTAGTCAAAACTTGACTAAATGTAAAAAGAAAAACAGATTCGTAGAGGATAATTTACTGGCTGTACGACAAGTGTATAGTATTTAATCGTTTTTATCGTTTACTTGTTCATAAATTGTGTTAAACAGGGTAGGGGTCAAGCGAATCGTGATTGCAGGCAAACGTGTCTCTTCAACATGCTGAGAAAATTGTAAAAATGCAAAAAAAATTACAAAAAAATAATTTTTGGGGAGGAAATTCATTTAATTAGAATTATTCGCCAAAGCGTTTAACACTAAAATAAATGAGCAAAGATCACTTAGACAGTGTTAAAAAGAGTTGTTTGGCAAAAGCTTATTCGCACAGAATCGACGTGATGATTTCTTTAAAAAAACAGGTGTTATTTGTGGCCAAGTGTCTGATCTACACGATCAAACTATAACTAGAAACAAAAAAGTGGGGTTTTATCTGGTTCATATTTTATGACAATTTGAAAATGACGAAAAATCACTCGCGACAGCGGGAGCGAATGAGTTGCGTTTCTTTCGCCGGGGACTGTACATGTACCTGCCTCATGCCAGATTCTACCCAATACAAATTACACTACAGTATATACCCACAAAGGAAAGAAACATAAATACCAGTCCACGAAAAATTCCAATCTTCCCACATCAGGTTTCTCTGGTTTGGGCTCTTCCAGTTCAGCTTTTACTCCAACAAGGATTTCTGTGTTGGCCTGTGCAGTTGAAACAAAACATCAATCTTAAAATTGCACAAGTTATTTGACATGACAGCAAAAACATAAAGGTATGTAAGAAAAATGGTCAATCACACCTCAATTGTAATTTAATTAACTAGACGATGCAGAGTCTGTAAAGCATTAATGTCACATGCAATGATGGAATTAACAGCAGACTAGTGCAACGATACCATTGAAAGTGTTGCATTTTGCTTTCTTATGTTCAGCTATGTAACCCTTCTCTTTTAGCAAGAACTTTGTTTTTATGAGTACTTAATAATTCTATAAATAATGTATGCATGGTGTCCTTAGGAATGTTAACAGAAATTCAAGGGTTCAAGCAAAGAACTTTGGATTGAGAAAGTTCACAGTCTCCAATTGTTACCGCATGTCATCTCACGTTTTCGGAATCACTAAGAAAGTTCACTGTCTCCAATTGGTACCTTATTGGCAATATATATGTCATCTGTAGTTTTGGAGATCACTTAAAAATAACGCTATTTCACAAACAAATTTGATTCCCATAGCAGACCAGGGTATTTATCGGTTTAGATTATAGGAACCCGATGCAGCTAAAATGCGCGACTGTCATTATTTTAAGCTGTAGTTCGAAAAAAAAAAGCCTCCGAAATAAAGCTATCACTTCAGCCTCAGCTTAATAAATATCAAAGAAAACAATTTTAGTCTTCTGCTGATTCAGTAGCAATATATATATGTATATATATATATATATGCACTGATGTATATTTCTTACCAGCCGCAGCCGTGCTGAACCACTGGTGTTGGACATTAGGCCAGTCTCCAGGTCCATTTGTCGGTATTCTTCATTGCTCCGCCCATCCTCACGAAAATTGTCCTGAAGATAAATGTTCCAGTACTGATCAACATAAAAAATGATATCCTCTCCAGCTGTACATGTGCAGCTACTTACAAGTGCATAGCTAAGCTGAAATTTGAGGTTTATGTGCTCACACAAGAATACACATAATAATAATAATAATAAATGAGCATTTATATAGCGCAACATCATAACTTTACAATTATGCTCTTTGCGCTCGATTTAAACTGAAAGACATCTGTATACAGCCTACAGGGCTTTGTTTTGTTATTAACACGCCATGCACAATTGGTGCATGCAAGCTGGAAATGGCCCTTAAGAATATATACCCATCAGTTCGTCAAAACGCTCAATCACTGCATAACACTCATTAACAGGCTGTTCCACCCTTTTCACATTTCATATCTGACAGAAACATATATGCAAGTTGCAACCCAAGTGATTTGATCAATTGATGAAATCAAGTATTAATACTATTATTAAATAATATCAGGAAGTTAGATATAATACATTAAGTCTTAATTAAGATGAATCAATTCAATGGGTGTTCAATGTATTCATCCTTCAAACGTAGGCCATCTTTATGTTGTTAAGACTAAGAGTAAGAGAGAGAGAGAGAGAGAGAGAGATTGCCAGAGAGATAACATTAAACTTTTAAAGAGGAACAATAAGAGAAAAAAAGCGGCCAAATGAACCCCTCCCAGCTTTTTATGAAAATAATAATGAATATCGGTCAGTCAGTACTTACCTGAATCCCGTGGACAATGAACGTTTTCTCAGCTTCGCTCAAATTAACATCAACCATGCTGGAAGCAAAACGAAAACCAACCGGAACTGCTTATTTCGTCATCCAAAGATGAGCTCAGATTTTGCTGCATCATCGGTTGGTGCTGTTATGGCGGCGTACACTGTGAAGTTATGGTGTTGTTTCTAGGGACAGTTTGATCAAAATACGACCCATTTTTCCTAGGTTATGAATGCATCGAATTCCAAACACAGCTATGGATAATACGATGAATGGTGGAGGGTGAGTATTATGTATTTTGTGTGAAATGGAGTTTCTGAAAGTAGAGGAAACATCATGTAGAGAATGGGGATCACGAAAGAAAGTCAACTCTCAACTTCATTTCGGACACCAAATGTTCATAACATTTTATGAATCTGTTTATTTCTTTGGCGAGTAAGCTCTCCTTCGGCTTTTGGAAACAGCACACCAGCAATCCTACTTGTCCATAAAAGGGGGAAACAGTAAACAGCCACGTATGTCTATGATAAAGTTGATAAAGCTGATGAGGAATCATTACATAGTATGATTGTATACTATACTATGATGTACTGATGTAGGCAAAAGCTATACGCACTCCGTATACAGGATCGATGGGTCTGTATACACTCCGGCAATGAAAAGCTCTGTTATAAATCTGTATGCAATGAAATACCCCCTAACAAGTCGTTGGGAAGTAGCCAAGGAAAAATCAGTCTGACTTCTGCTATCTCTTTTTCGGAGTGTTGAGTGTTGGCAAATAATCTACATTCACATATTATACAACCGTTTCTAGGTTGATACACACTCCAAGTGTGTTCCAAACTCTGCCGTGAAGCATCAGTTTCGTGTGTGTGTGTGTGTTTGTTTTTGTCTGTGTTTGTTCCCAGCGTACTTTGATACCATGAATGGAAAGTGAAGCAAAACGGCATCGACTGACGCCCCGTGTGTTGATGCGGTTCAATGTCTGTTTTTTTAAGCACACCCCGAAAATGTATTCTACGATACAGCAAAGGCTGTGCAGCATCAGATTGTTTTCGGTTTACTCTTGTAGTTATATTCAACTGCTCTGCGTTCCTATTGCAAAGTGGTGTCGAATGGCAAATTTGCTTCGCGGCCGGAAGTTAACGCTGGAGTGTATACTAGATTCTGACCCCTGTATACACTCCGAGTGCATACAGCCAGTGCGTTATATACAGTATATGTATACCATCTACCATTACTAAGTTTGCCAGAGGGGTTCACAGAGCAAAACTTGACTCAGTTCAATAGCTATACTGGTAGTTGTACTAAAAAGTAGTAGAACATGTAGTAGAGGTGAACAGGTGCCAGTCAATCTTGTTATGAAATTAGCAATATTAATTATTATCTTGTTCAGGCCAAGCTCATCGACTGTTCAGGTGATCATTCAGCTGTACAGGGATATCATATGCAGACATATCATATATATATCAACAGACAGATACACACAGACAGAGTGACACATGTATGCACAAACACACACATGTACACAGAGTCCCTAGAAAAAGGTATGCATAAAATAAAAAAAATGATATACTGTACATGTATGTATGTAGATTGCTTACCTTGTTTGTTACACCCAAGTTTGTTTTTTCTCTCCATTTTCTTCTTTTCTATTCTTTCTGTTTGTTAATTGAATAATTCACATGATTTTTTGGGGGAGCAAATTAAGTTTTGTGTATGAAACTAAAAGAAATGCAAGTGACACCGAAATATTGTACTGTACTGTAGTTCTAGAAGACATATTTTTAATTTTATGGTAGAAAGGAATCAGACACAAGATGTATGGGCATGCGTGTTGTGATAGTACTGATACACTCATGTCTGCAGTCCCCTCCCCTGAAATACACACATGCACACACACACAAACATACACTCTCTCTCTGATACATACTTGCAATTACACACAAATGCATGAGTGCCAGTGAATAATAATTTAAGTGACAGATGTATAGTTGCTCAGTAGACTTGACTTTCATCATGGTTTTAGTTCAAGCTGCTAACCCTTTTGTTTTTCACAGTGATCATCATCACCACAGTCCCTACCATGGTCAAGAAACATACTTGGAAGACATTCCACTGAAGCCGCCCAAAGCCAAGAAGCCAGTACCAGACGGTGTGACTACCATTGACTGCACTCCCTACTTTAAATGTCTTGGACTCACATCACCCTGGCTTCGCAGAGTGTGGTTTGTCAAGGATATCTGTGGCCTGGTGAGTAAAAAAAAAAAAAGATAGACTGCTAACATTCCAAAATTGTCCAGTCTTGTCATTTTTTTGTGGTCATCTTTTATAATAAGATGAAATAATATCAATGTTTAATTTTCAATTTGTTTGAGCGTTGTTTGGTCAAGATTACATCTTCTATTTAGTTTGATTTACCCCCCCCCCCCCCCCCCCCCCCCCCCCCCCCCCTCCATCCCCCTAAAAAAAAAATTTAAAAAAAAACCCAATGTTTATGGTTTCCTGACTGACTTTTTGTATTAATATATCGTCCTGAGCCTAAAACTTTTTTATATTAAACACTAACCGCTTGAGAACATCCTATCCTAGGTGCCCCCGTAAAGAGCAAGCAATTTTCAAAGAATTTATTTTTGCGTGGTTTATCTTACCCCTGGGCCATCGTGAACCCGTGTGATCCAGTTTCCTTTTTTCACAAAGTAGTCGTCAGTTTGTAATTTGAATGCGACTCGCTGTAAGCTTATCTGCAATAGCACGTTATTATGTACCTCTGAATCTAAACCAAACAAACAGCTGTGATTCACAAGAACTCTAGCGATGGCTTTTGACTGTTCAGAGGAACTGGCGATAGGCATAAACCGTCGTCTGCTACGAGAACAATGACCTTGCGTGACCCTGCTTCCGGGCTTTTCTTTTTTCAAACTTTCAAAACTTCGAATCGTACTGATCTTGTCTTGATGAAAAAAGAATTCTTTTATGATTTAAGAATAATTGCGTGACAAGCAGTCAATTTATTATTTAGATTTTAAAAGTTAGGTCTAGCGCCAAAACGCACCACGGTCCAATTTTGTTATCAGACAATCCGCAAAATTAATTCTTTGAAAATTGCTCGCTCTTTACGTTGGGCACCAAGGATGTTCCCGTTCGGTGAGCGTTCAAATGGAAGGGTGTTTGTACTGTGTGCCTGACAGTATCTGTGATAGTTTACAGGAGGCGTACTGTGCCTTAAAAAAATATGCAACTTGATTTTTTTTTTACGTTAAAAGATAGCTACTCTTTTATTACATCCAGGAATCATAGCTTGTACAAGTTCCTACCAATTAAAAGCCACATGCGCCTGGTTTAAAAAAAAAGAAGACTTGAATAAAATGTAAAAAACCCCACTATTTTTAAGCCTAATTTTGTTGGCCATGTCTTCTGAAAGAACCATTAATTTTATGTGTGTGTGTGTGCCTTTGCTAAGTGTGTGCGTTTTGTTTTACAGGTGTGTGCTGTGATCACCTGGATGCTGCTGCTGTATGCAGAGTACGTTGTGATGATTGTCATGCTGCTGCCTCAGTTCTTCTCACCCTACAACTTCTTCAACGCCATTGTCTATAACTTCTTTTCGTTCATGGCCCTCTCCTCACATTTACGGGCTATGCTCACTGATCCGGTAAGCTTTTTTAACGGAATTTAAATTATATATGAGTGTAATTTTGCTGGAAGGCGTAAATATTGATCTTTCCTCTGCACTGCCATTTGTCCATGTATTGTCAATTTATTATTTAGATTTTCATTCCATTTCTGCACATACTCCTCTCCCATAAAGTTGTTATGATTGTTGAGAGTGTTAGCTGTGTATGTTTGTATATATATATAGTGTGTATTGCATATATGATTATTGTGTGAACAGTACATGTGGTGATTTGTGTCTGTGTGATTAATTTGTTTTATGTAGGTTGTACTTTTAATTGTTCTATTCTGTATATATATATGTTCCTTTGTAAAGGGCCTAGAGCTATAGGTTAGGCACTTAAAAATGTCCAGTTATTATTATTATTATTATTGAAATTATGGACCTGGCAAGCACTGATTAGATAGACTACCTTGTTTTCCGGACTATGAGGTGCAACTTTTTGAGAGAAAAAAGTGTTACCCCTATGCCCTATAGCCCCATTGGTGCCTTGTGTATTACTAAAGAGGCCTACACGTTTACCCACATCACTTTACATCAAGAAACATGAGGTCCCGGCCTAACATGTTCCTGCAGTCTCCTGGGACTAACCCTCTCAGACATCAAAAACGTTGGTCTCTTAGCTGAAAATAGCGGTCATCGGCCTCCAATGAAAATTGGTCATGCAGCTGGTAGTGTACAATGGGTTTAATCAGAACAGAGACCGTGCACAGTGGCTTTGAATTTGTTGCACAATTCTGGAAACTAGCATATTTTACACTCTGTGCTTTTTTTTGCTTGGGCCCAATACACCGGAAGTACCTATTGTGTGGAGTTTTTCTCGTTCGTTAGTACAAAGTGGGGGTTGTGCTTGTACAGTGATGCACCTTGTAGTCCCAAAAATATGGTACATGTACCTTCCAAATGTTCCACGTTTGAACATATTTTTGTAACAAGTTTTGACCTGGTTGTGACATAGTACATAGTTCTACTGGCAAAATGAACACTTGTTCATATTATGCGTTTATTTTATGTGTGCCTCTTTTGCAAGAAGAATGATGTACCATGTCACAAAGTGTTCAAAACTCATTTCAGAAATGTGTTCAAAAGTAGAACACTTCTGTTTAGAGTGTACTCACTCTTCCCACCCGTGCTAAGCAAAAAGCATGCGGCATTAGCCAATGGACAACTTAGGTTTTTTTTATGTTTGAAGTTAGTTTGTTTATGAATTCTTTCTCTCACTTGTTTGTGCTTCTGCCTACACCCTTTTCATTTCCTATTTTGTTCTTAGTTCCTGCCTTCTCAGATTCCACCTCAACCTCCTATTATCATTCATGTTTATCTTCTTCCTCACCACTGTCTGTTTTTTTTTTATTGTGTTTTACTTTCTTCTATTTTTAGTGATCCTTTGCTGGTCTGTCAAATTTATTCAATTTCGAGAAGGTGAATGTACAGTCGAACCTGCCTTAACTACCACCTGCACACAAAGCCTTAACTTAGCTTTTTGCTATATATTTATTCACCTTTCCGTTGCGGCCACCTGTCTGTAACGACCGCTTTTGTTTGGTCCCTCAGGGGGCCTTTATAGACAGGTTCGACTGCATAATTGTTTGAATGTACACATTGAAATTAGTTGGTTGTAGCTATTATCAGACTTATTTCTTTTCTTTGTATAACTGTAGTTCAATCAATCAATCAATATGAGGCTTATATCGCACGTATTCCGTGGGTACAGTTCTAAGCGCAGGGATTTATTTATTTTTCTTATTTTTATTTTTATGCAATTTATATCGCGCACATATTCAAGGCGCAGGAATTTATTTATGCCGTGTGAGATGGAATTTTTTGTACACAATACATCACGCATTCACATCGGCCAGCAGATCGCAGCCATTTCGACGCATATCCTACTTTTCACGGCCTATTATTCCAAGTCACACGGGTATTTTGGTGGACATTTTTATCTATGCCTATACAATTTTGCCAGGAAAGACCCTTTTGTCAATCGTGGGATCTTTAACGTGCACACCCCAATGTAGTGTACACGAAGGGACCTCGGTTTTTCGTCTCATCCGAAAGACTAGCACTTGAACCCACCACCTAGGTTAGGAAAGGGGGGAGAAAATTGCTAACGCCCTGACCCAGGGTTGAACTCGCAACCTCTCACTTCCGAGCGCAAGTGCGTTACCACTCGGCCACCCAATCAGTTATCCCCCATTCCCCCAAAGTGGTGAAAGGTTTCATGAACTTGAAGCTGGAATGAAAGCCATCATGATGAAATGCATTGGTATGTTCACAGGGTGCGGTGCCCAAGGGGAACGCTACGCGAGACAACATCCTGAAGATGGGGCTTAGAGACGGGGAGGTGGTCTTCAAGTGTCCCAAATGTGTCAGCATCAAGCCCGAACGTGCTCACCACTGCAGGTAACTCCTCACCTTCTCCTACATTTAAAACAAAACAAAACAACAACAACGAATAGGATGTGAAGCGTCTGAAACAACAACAACAAAAATAACTACAAGTACAACACTGAAATAAAACAAACAGAAACCAGACCTGTTTACCAGTACGATTTGGGCGTATTTTGTACGCCAAATTATTATCGGTACGCAAATACGCGACACGCGCACAAAATACGCCTGAGAAAAAGTCTAGAATACGTTTTCCGGTGTTGGTGTGCTGATTACGGAATGGTACAACTGATACCGGTTTCGGTCGAAGGGAGATAAGCACGACAGCGAGTCTTCAGCTGTGGAAACCTTGTTCAGTTGTTGGCACGGGCGATCGTCTGGACAATCGTGGCAAAATGAAGCGGAAAAATGTGCCAGTTTCGGATGACTGTACCAAGTCTAAACAGCAGAAGCAGCAGATTTTCTTGGAGAAATATAAGAAAGAGCCAGGAATTGTGGAGTCTACTATGGGAAAAAGTCATGCACACTGCAAGTATTGTAAATCAGATTTCTCCGTTGCCCATGCTGGGAAATATGACATCGAACAAAAAACTCACCTGGACAAGGTTGCTGCAAAGAAATCCGCTGAAAGCTGCCAAGGAATTATGAAGTTCATTCCCGCAAAGCAAATCCTGCCAGAAGAAAAGGCTGTAGTCCGCGCTGAAGCAATGTTTTCTGAGATGATTGTAAAAATGAACTTGCCACTGTCAACCGCAGATGTTATTTCACGAACTTCATCTTTTCATTATCAATCTGTTTGGAAGACACTGGTTATAATGCTATAAACTGACAGGTAAATAAAATTGTTTTATTCCTGTTGTTTTGGAAGGAGTTAAATTCTGAAGGTGTTCACAAGACATGCTATTCTTACACACACACGTTTGCACCCACGCGTACATTTTCCCTAGCCCATATGGCTTTGCTTGCAAAATACACCAACTTTTTGAAAAATACACTCAACTTTTTGGGAAAGTTCTCTTGCCTCGGGTTTAGGGTAAACAGGTCTGAGAAACAGTTTCATTGCTACAGCTGTTTCATGACAGTGTCTGATATAATATCTCTGAAGAAATGCTTGAGTGTTTCCAGTGGCAGTGGCCATGACCTTGAAACACTTGATCATAGTAAAATCAAATTTTGATGAAGGGTTAAACAATAGATGATTAAAAAGGCTTCCATAGTTTGGAAGTTAGTTGTGAAAAGAAATGACTGGGAGAAGGGATGGAGGTTGAACTTAACAAAAAAGAAAAGCCTCTCCCTTGTGCAGTGGGAATAAAGCCAGAGAAAAGATGCAAGCACATACAGAGCCAGTGCTGCTGTCCCACAGGAAGCCTCTGTCAAGGCTTTGTCAGGAATAAGGGAGAAAACTCCGGAACCTAAGTCGGGAATGCAGGAGTTGTACACCTTACATTGTCAGTCTCTTGAGGAAAGCCTGAAAAGCCCCCCCTTCATGGAATTCAGCCAGTCTAAAATATCTGTAGAATTTTTGAAAGATATCATATAACACTGAAGCAACTTTGAACTATCAAACAAGTTCATATGGCTCTAAATATTTGTTGCAGATAGTTGTGTAAGAGAAAATACAGTGGATAAACTGAGTTTGTAAAGGTAAAGGTTTTGGTGAAATATACAGGATTGGAAAAGAGGTCAGCAGAGTCAGGTTCTACAGCAAAAAAAGAGTTGCTGAATCCAGTTTTAGAGCGCAAAAATATGCTTGCTGCTGACGCAAGCAGAGGGAACAAATTGTGCTACAACTGCACATTCTGCCATCATTTGGTATGTATGGCATCTCCATAGAGGGTAACTTATGTATTTTTTTTATGGCTTGGAAATCTTAAATGCCATTTATTCCCACATAGTAAAATTCTGTGCGGCTATTTAAGGGGGGATAATTTACACCATTTGAATGGACACGGATTTGATTGTCCACTGTACCGGATCGTTTGGGTTCGTTTCAGATTGTCGGCAAATTGGTGCTGGGGGCTAAGTCTGATTTATGCCCAGTTTATTGATTTTTTTGCAGGAGAGACTTACGTTTAGAGTCAAGCACGTTAATGTGTTAATCACACACCCAATTAAACTAATAGCCAGCCCCTCTTGTATGTCTGGGCGGAGTATTGATTGGCTCTTCCCGGGTCAAAGGTTGTATGCATAATTAGAGACCCCGTCTGGTTGGGCATCATGATCAAAGGTGTTTGTGTGGCCTGGGGGTGGGGAAATTTGTCTGTGGAATTATTCAGACAGCCCGTCAGAGTGGGTGCGGCTTATGATGAGGGAATTAGTGCAAAGTGTTATAAAGATGGGCGTTTCATGTTGAAGTTTTGCTCTTGAGGGTCTGTGCCTGACTGTTAACCTGATGCTTGACCTGGAAGTGTTCGCTATTTTTGGTTTTTGGCTCTGTGTCAACTTCTTATAAATACCATACCCTAAGCTATTGAATGAAGGATAGATGAAAGAACTTGATGTATAGAAAGAATAGGGAAGTAAGGCAATGACTGGGTAACAATCTTTTTGAAAACCTTTTCTGATTTTTTTAGTGCTGCTTACTTTCACATCCTTTTTTTAAAATTTTTATCTTAGGGCCTTGGCTGGTAGTGGGGTAATAGCACTGCTTTTCACTTTCTGCTGTTCTGCATGAAGCAAAGCTGTAAACAGTGTCCAGCATCATTTCATTGTTTTAATTCTCCATGTGTTACTGTTACTGTTAGGCCCATGAGAGATTTGGAGATGAGCAGAGAAAAGCAATAACTTTGAATAAGGGTTGAATTGGTGCAGGCCAAACAAACGTGATGCACTGTGCTGTCTTAATACTCGATGAACTTGGAATTGGCAGTTGCGACAGAAAGTTTTATAGTGACAGCAAACTTTTCTTCTCAAAACTAAATTCAGAAATGGAGTGTAATTCGTATATGAGAATTGTTCATTGTTGTAAATTCATTTCTCTAAAAGTTCAATGCATCAAAAATATTTCCTTCTGTCTCCACACAATTGTTAGTACTGTCTCCATTCCAACCCCCAGAAAAAGACTGTTATTATTGGGGTATCGATTTTGACATGTGAAGCCCTTAAAAAAAGAGGTTTTATGCATGCAAATTAGGGGCAAATTGGTTCTTTTCAGGCATAATGTAAATCATGGTTCGTACAATTATGTTATCATAAATCCCTATATCAAATTCCAACCTTTTGTCGCCCACCTGCCATTAGTCATTTGTAATCACATGTATAACCTAACCTATTTTGCAAACTGAATTTCTAAACAAAATTGCTTGTGGTGCTGTAGGATTTAAAAGTGTTCTGAATCATTATAGACCTTTCTCTTGTATAATGGTTCTTTACCAAAGGTGGAATTTGTATTTGCTTGGTCGTTATTTGTGTCTGAGAGTTCTTGAAAGAAGTGTCAGCAAATTGGACTGCAAGACTGAATGTGACTCCCGCAGTGGGGCACTGCGGTTATGAAATTAAAGGCCCCTCCTGTTTTTGGAACCGCAGGAGCTTTCTAGTTTGCTGTTAGGTAGATTTTTGGTTCCTCTTTCCTGTCATGCTCTCTTTTTCTTCATGAATTCTTTTCTTTTTTCTGCCTTCTTGCTCATTCACCTGTATTTTTTCCAAAAATCTCTTCTCTTGCCGCTTGTCTCGCGATTCATGTATAGTTTAATCTGTTAGTGTTCTGATGTAAGTCCAGCAGTAGATAGGTTAAGCCTATTTTAACATACTGGAAACTGGTAATCTTCCAGTAGGTATTAATTTAGTTTTACTAAAGCCTGCTGGGACACAAGTAATGGGTTAGTGCATTTGTAAACAGGAATCGCTTGACAAGTGGCCCCCTTCATCCCCCCCTTCCTCGTCCTGATATGGCTCTGCGTAGTCGGCTGGACGTTAAGCAACAAATAAACAAACAAACTGCATGTGACAAGTGTGTTTGATTGGCTTTGCCTGTGTTCTCAAAGTCGTCAAAACCACCTGAAACTTTGTGTCATGTACGGTACGTGTTTTTAAGTGGCACAAACCATAAGTAATCATAGCCGTACATAGTTAGTAGAACTGTGAATAGTAATGTTTTGAGTGTTGTATGTTTCAATACTTGTTCAGTTGTTTGCGATTCACTCGCTGTTTCTAATAGATCAGTTAATTGATTCAGTGTGAAAACTGCCAGCTCTCTCTATATCAGTTATGTGCTTTATCTTATGTTTCAGTGTTTGCCAGAGATGTATACGCAAAATGGATCATCACTGCCCCTGGGTGAACAATTGTGTTGGGGAAACCAATCAAAAATATTTTGTTCTTTTTACAGTAAGTACCGTTGTTTCTTACAAAAGTTATTTTTCCTGAGCGAAAGATGCAACAAAACTCAAAAGCTATGCACATAGCAAAAGCTCATTTTGAAAGCTCTTTGCAAACCCTTATTCATTTCTTTTGTACAGAAGTTACATAATTATGAGGTATATACTACAATATCAGAGTCTTGGCTGCTGGTGACAAAGGACAAACATATGAAACTAATTTGACTGTGGCTGTATGCATCATGCTTGAAGTTATTGTGATGTTTGTAAGTCTAGATACTACCTGCAGCTCTGAATCTTCACAAATGTCTTAATGGAATCTTACTTGTTGTGGTTGCTGCTTGTATCTTGTTATTGGTATAAGTGTCCTTAAAGAAGCTGAAGGATGTTTAAGCTGGCAGGAGTGCCGTAGATCTACTCATGCATGATTACTTCTCAAGATTCATATAAGAAGTCAATATGCTTTTATTATATATAATGTAAATGAAGCTTGTACAGCAGTGTAACATTGTGATTGTACGTTTCATTTCAGATGTACATATGTATCATATCATTCCATGCGCTGTACCTGGCTGTCACCCATTTTGTCACCTGCTTGGGGAAAGAGTGGAAAAGTAAGTACAGTTTTGTATGTTTGTGGGGAATATGGGAACACTATTGGTGTTTTTAATTTATATTCTGAGAACTGAATTTCAGCATAAGATTAGGATGGGGTGTCTTTGTAGGGAGGATATACGTGTGTGTAGAAAAGGCAATACTGTGTTTATGTAGACTTTATTCAATAGCAAATCTGTCGTTCTTGTGTTTTGTTCAGAGTTAGATTGGCAGCAATTTTAAAATGTTATCTTTTCATAGACGCATAGAGAATAGACAGATGAGAATGGTTGGACACTTAGTACTCTTTTTCTGACAGACATACGTACTCTGGTCCATTGAAAGAGAAATACAGAGAGTCCAAGGCTATAGAATAAATGGGCCTGGTTATACGTAAGCGTTTGAAATAGTAACAGTCTGTGTCATTAATAGTCTGTATTTTGTGAAACCTGTAAGGGAAAGAAGTTACGTTAGAACAGGTAGATAGTCTGTGAGTATTTTAAGCAGACAGAAAGCCTATTGAGAACTATTAAAACCAAATAGACCTACAGTTTCTGACTTCCATCTGAATGATTGCTGAGCTGTTTTATTTGTGTTTAGTTTGATGACTGTGATGACGCTAGCTAAGATTAGAAAGGGTACTAAGTGTAACAACCATTATCATCTGTCTATCCTCTGTGGGTCCATCAAAAATGCCTCTTTATAATTTGCGCTATTGATCTTTGCAGGTTGTTCAGGGTTTTCCCCTCCAGCGACCACAGTTTTCCTCATCTTTCTAATTTTTGAGGCGTTGCTGTTCGGCATTTTCACAGGAATCATGTTTGGCACTCAGGTTTCTGCCATCTGTTCTGATGAAACAGTAAGTTACAGGGATTTTTGTTTTATAGTTTGTTTGTGTGTTTAAAATTTTCAATTTTTTACATTTAGTCAAGTTTTGACTAAATGTTTTAACATAGAGGGAATCGAGACGAGGGTCGTGGTGTATGTGTGTGTGTGTGTGTGTGTGTCTGTGCGTGTGTGTGTGTAGAGCGATTCAGAGTAAACTACTGGACCGATCTTTATGAAATTTTACATGAGAGTTCCTGGGTATGATATCCCCAGACGTTTTTTTCATTTTTTCAATAAATGTATTTTATGACGTCATATCGGGCTTGAAAACAAGCTCTGAAAATTAAAAATATAAAAATTATGATTAAAATTAAATTTCCGATTGAAATTTTGGCCAAGCAATCTTCGACGAAGGCCGGACTTTGGTATTGCATTTCAGCTTGGAGGCTTACAAATTAATTAATGACTTTGGTCATTAACAATCTGAAAATTGTAATTAAAATTATTTTTTTTATAAAACGATCCAAAATTACTTTTATTTTATTCTTCATCATGTTCTGATTCCAAAAACATATAAATATGTTATATTCGGATTAAAAACAAGCTCTGAAAATTAAAAATATAAAAATTATGATTAAAGTTAAATTTCCGAAATCGTTTTAAAAACTATTTCATCTTATTCCTTGTCGGTCCCTGATTCCAAAAACATATAGATATGATATGGTTGGATTAAAAACACGCTCAGAAAGTTAAAACGAAGAGAGGTACAGTAAAGCGTGCTGTGAAGCACAGCGCAACCGCTACCACGCCAAACAGGCTCGTCACTTTCACTGCCTTTTGCACTAGTGGCGGACTACGTTCAGTTTCATTCTGTGAGTTCCACAGCTTGACTAAATGTAGTAATTTCGCCTTACGCGACTTGTTTTTTATTTGTGGTTGTGTTTTTACATTTAGTCAAGTTTTGACTAAATGTTTTAACATAGAGGGGGAATCGAGACGAGGGTCGTGGTGTATGTGTGTGTCTGTGCGTGTGTGTGTGTAGAGCGATTCAGAGTAAACTACTGGACCGATCTTTATGAAATTTTACATGAGAGTTCCTGGGTATGAAATCCCCAGACGTTTTTTTCATTTTTTCGATAAATGTCATTTATGACGTCATATCCGGCTTTTTGTAAAAGTTGAGACGGCACTGTCACACCTTCATTTTTCAATCAAATTGATTGAAATTTTGGCCAAGCAATCTTTGACGAAGGCCGGACTTCGATATTGCATTTCAGCATGGAGGCTTAAAAATTAATTAAATGACTTTGGTCATTAAAAATCTGAAAATTGTAATTAAAATTATTGTTTTATAAAACGATCCAAAATTACTTTTATTTTATTCTTCATCATGTTTTGATTCCAAAAACATATACATATTTTATATTCGGATTAAAAACAAGCTCTGAAAATTAAAAATATAAAAATTATGATTAAAATTAAATTTCCGAAATCGTTTTAAAAACAATTTCATCTTATTCTTTGTCGGTTCCTGATTCAAAAAACATATAGATATGATATGTTTGGATTAAAAACACGCTCAGAAAGTTAAAACGAAGAGAGGTACAGTAAAGCGTGCTATGCAGCACAGCGCAACCGCTACCGCGCTGAACAGGCTCATCACTTTCACTGCCTTTTGCACTAGCGGCAGACTACGGTCATTGTGAAAAAATGCAGTGCGTTCAGTTTCATTCTGTGAGTTCCACAGCTTGACTAAATGTAGTAATTTTGCCTTATGCGACTTGTTGATTTGTTCCTTTAGTTCTGTTTTGACCTATTGAATTCTTCTGTCCTGTTTGCATGAACTGCTGTTTTTCCAAAAAAAATGTTCTCTCACTTCCATGTATATTTCCTATTAGTTTTGCAGATATATATGAATATATATATATACCTGTATCTGTTTAGTGCGTCTCCCTGTGTATGCATGTGGGCATAGTTGTCATGCATGTGTGTGTATGTGTGTTTGTGTGTGTTTGTGTGTGCGAGCATGTCTGAGTGCTCATGGTTGTAAACATGTGTAATGTGCCTGCATTATATTCGAAAGGATTCCATAAAACTATTGGAAGAACATAAGTCTGTTATACTGGTGTCTGTGTGTTTTCTCCCACAAATATGTCTTCATGTGCATATAGTGTAAGGAAATGGAAAGAGAGGAGGAGGTAAGCATGTCTCTATGTACAGACATGTCTGTTTGAAGAGTACACAGTACTTTCAAACAGTTCCAATACCATCCTGCAAAAAACAAACAAAACAAAAACCCACCTCATCCATAACCTTCCACTCACAAACCCAGATCTCCAGAAATCCTCAGCAGAGATGAACGAGAACTAGGGGGTAGAAATGAAATTAGACCTATCCCTGTGTTTACCCACAATCCATCATAACACCGCAGGATGCGGCAGTCGGTGATCATGGAGCCATTTGTAAGGCGTTGATGTAACTGTAATGGACAAGGCAGTACACAAGGGTTGTGGCCCCTGCTGTCGTGCGGCACTGATTGACTTTGTTGTAATTGGCCACCGTCTCTCCTTATCTATTTTTTTCCTTGCTACTTGCTGTTGTATGGTGCTAATGCCAGACTGATGTTGGTCATGGGAATTCAGGTTGTGGGTGGGGATGCAATTAATTATATGATTTTTTTTTTGGAGGGGGGAGGGGGTGCCTGTGGAGGGGGTTGCTTGTTAGGAGGGGTGGGGAGTGAGGAAGGAAGGGGTGGGGCTCTGGAAAGCGGGGGATACAAGGGATGAATTGTTTGCATATGAAAGAGGGTATTTAACTTAATCTTGTCACAGTTTGAGAAAAATTAGTAGAAAAACAGAAACAACAACCAAAAAAACCATCAAGGCATCTACTGTGGAAAGCAGGAGATGAAAGAGATCATGCGTTAGGACATGTATGAATGACGGTTTTTAACTTTATGATGGCACAATTTGAAGAAAATTGTCAAAAACACAGCAACAATTAACAACCACAAACCCATCAAGGCATCTACTGCCCCCACTTTTCCACTGCTAAGTACGATTTAAACAGAAGTCAAGGAGATATCAGATATGCACATGCATTTAAATCACTAAGACTCACAGTCAGCAAATACAACAACATATGAATAGACAGACATGCACTCTATGCGTGTGTGAGTGCATGTGTGTTGCCAGGTACACACTTGCATGCACGCTTGCAAGCAGGCATGCAAGTAAGCACACACCCATACCAGCATTAGCACACACACATGAATGCACGCAAGCACACACAGACACACACACATGTACACACGCACGCACGCAAAGGAAAGAAAAAAATAGAGACGAGAGGCAGAAGGAGGGAGGGTGAGACAGGGAAAGAATTGGGAGCGAATCAAAAAGCTAAGAAAAACCAAAGCAGAAGATTGAAACGCATTGTGTTGGAAGCCTAGGAATTCCGCAGAAGCCTGGAGCAAAAACTTCACAGTCAGAAAGAGATGTAATGAACTCAGGCATGCCTGTCTGTTTCCGTTCCAATGCTTTGTTCATTTTCATTCACCTTTCCTGTCAAACTGATTGTCAAACTTTTCAGAGATGTGTCCCATTTTTGTCTTATGACATTTGTGATTCACTTTTTGCCCCCTTGTCAAATTGATTATATGATATTTTTTCCGAAAGAACTAAACAAATATTCATATTAATTCAGGGTTTTAGGTTAAAAAAAATGTGACTTTCCATGCTAAGCAAAAAATGGATGAGGCAATAGGTGCCAAAGTTTGAGGCAGATCCGAGTGCTGGTTTACATTTGCTGGAGATGGGAACACGCATGAAAAATTATCGATCACCGTCAGTGGTACTGAGTACACTACCCGTGGAGACTAACGGTCCTGGGCCTGTGCTTACTATCCTGTTCCGGCGCGCTGTGCTCGGTGAGTTGCGCTTTTGTGACCCGCAGCGAAGGAAGCACAGGCCAAGGTCAGTTTATCTCCACAGCTACTGTACGCATTACCAAGGACGATGATCGATACATTTTCTTGCGCGTTCCCATCTCCAACAAATGTAAACCAGCACTCGGATCTGCCTCAAACTTTGGCACCTATTGCCTCATCCATCTTTTGCTTAGCAGGCAAAGTCACGATTTTTTAACCTAAAATTACATAATTATGACGAGGTTACCTGAGTAAGTGAAGTCTAATTGTGGTTTTATCGACCACAATGTAGAGAGGAAAGGGATTACGTGAGATAGAACGCGGGAATACGTCACTGTTTAACGACGTGTAAATGGTGCAGAAAAAAGAGAAAGAGAGAGGAAAGGGATAGGGAGGGAAAACGGTTATCAGTATAACTCTGAAGACAACTTAGGGCGAGGCACGTAATCCCTTTCCTCTCTACATTGTGGTCGATAAAACCACAATTAGACTTCACTTACTCAGGTAAGCTCGTCATAATTATGTAATTTTATCTCCCACAATTCCGAGAGGAATGGGTCACGTGAGACTTTAAAGTCTGCAACATTTACACCCTAGCACTGTCGATGAATTGAAATACATATAAACCTACCCCAATTCTTCATGACAGAACAGCCTGTCCAAAACCCTGAATTAATATGAATATTTGTTTAGTTCTTTTGGAAAAGTTACGTAATACGACACACTAAGTATACACATTCGCAAAACGCAACACACATTTTGGTCAGCCTATTGGTCATAACTTCTGAACTTTCCAAAGCAAATCATTGAGAACTTGAGCAGATATGGCTCTTTGGGTGGAGGACCCCCTCAAAAATGGCCGCAAAGCGTGCCTTTTTGGGCCTCTGAAACGGTTGACACCTACCGCCTTTGACAAAAGGCTACATAAAGACTAGCAAAGTCAGGTGCATAAAACAAAATGTTCTGCACAGAAAATTGAATGGCCTTTCCAATGGTTGTCACAAGTGTTTGGTTTGTGCATATTCTGATTTTTTGCAGATTTTAAAATACGGGGCTATGGTTTTTTTCAGGTCGATTTTAGGGGTGACCTTGTTTGACAGGCTGTCAGGGGATGCCTATACAAAGTACCATCAATCGGACAAATGATATGTACAGCTGACATAATTACCTTTTCGAGCATATAAAGTTTAACTAAAATGAATTGCGTTTTAATGCTTTTCTTAGCGTGCGAAAATTGTTGCAATAATTTTTTGGCCAAGTTTAGATTACAGGATCTTTTACGTGCGCACTTGGTCTTGTGCTTGCACCAGCAGGTCTGCACAAAAGTTGACCTGGGAGATCGTAAAAATCTCCACCCTTAACCCACCAGGCAGCCGCGGCCGGGATTTGAACTCACGACCTTCCGATTAGGAGGTTGATGTCTTATCCACTATGCCACTGCGCATAATGTGATTTTTCTTAAATATAAAGAATAGTTTCAGTCATATAATATGCTGCAAAGTATTTATTGTATATATTTTTCATGGATTTTTGTACTTTCTCATTGTCCTCATGGGGTGTGTTGCTGAGACTGTAGATCTTGTTACAATGTGTGTATGAACTGAGTTCCTATGAAAATGTACAATGACAGTATTCAGTTAAGACTCTAAGAGAATCTCATATCAAACTTCATGAAGTGAGCGAAGGTGAGTTTCATGTGCACTCGCACAGCATAACTAAGAGGCACGTTCTGATCTGCATTGATTGAGTGTGAATCCTATTCACGTTGTCTTCGTGGTGTCCCGGGCTAGGATTACAAAAAAATGAAACAAGTCTGTCAGCGCTGACAAGCTTTTCCCCTCCTGTGTGCTGAAGCGTCCACATTGCTTGCTCATCTGCAAGAATATTCCCAACATGGAGATTAACTTGATTGGATTTGTATCTTCTCAGACAGAATCCGATTTGAGACTTTGAAGTCTGTGTCTGCATGAGAGAAAATTATTCACTCTCACAAGAGTCAGATTTAAAGGAACAAAAAATAAATTGGAGCAGGCGGGAGGGGCAGGAAAAGCTGCATGATGTAAATCAGCGCTGCAATGAGTGTCTTTTTTGTTTCTCTTATTCTTGATGTAGACAAAGAGAACATCTTGTCACTGATAAAAGGAATGAAGACCGAGTTGTGTTTGCAGCTTGGCAAGTCTAAGGCATTGCGGCACTCTTAGCACAGTGGTATTGTGATGAAAGCAGCCAAAGATAGCATGCTTTATTGCCAGCATCCCATGACAAAGGTGCTAGTTTATGTTACATTCAAAGGTCAATGACAACAGGTCAGAGGGCAGTGAAGTGGAGGGGGGGGGGGGGTCCAGGTTGAGGGAGCTAGGGGATGGAGATTGGGAATGCTCCTCAAATGGCAGATACTGCAGAATGGAGTGGTCATTTAATGTTGCTATCAGAACTTCATTACATTTTTCATTTTGATAAGACTAGCTTAAAATCATGCTATGAGTTTAAACTGTGAGAGTCAACTATTTTTAATGTTATGTGCATGTATCTGCATTTGAGTGATCAACCACACTAGAGAACAAATACAAATAAATGTCGCCTGGTGAACTAAATGCTAATTTGTTTTTACAATGTTGTTGAAACATTATTGGCCAATTAAATGCTGGTTTATGGGAGTTAGTAGAGACAGTGACAGACAGAAAGAGAGAGAGAGAAGCTCCAGGACAAAATGTACACTGACAAGCAGTGGAGGAAGAAGAAGAGCTCAGCTGGGGTAGAAGTGTGTGTGTGTGTGTGTGTGTGTAAGTGTGTGTATGTGTGTGTGCGTATGTATGTGTGTGTGCCAGAGAATGCTAGCTTCTTGCTTGTACTGTAGCAGCTACAGAGGAACTGCACATAAAAAGAATCATTGAAAGCCTTCAGATAGGATATGAGAACTAATGCAAGATATTAGTGCGTTCAGTTACTCCCAGGAAAACAAGATGTTTGGCTCAAGGTTTTTTTCACCTTTTTTGTTGAAACAGTAATTGAGTTATTTTTCTGGGGCAAAACAGAAAGATGGTAATCCCCCCAGCATGCGGGGTATTTTTTGGGCAAGAAATTAAATTGGGCAGAATTTTTCTGAGGATCCTACACTCTGATTTCAAATTGCATGTCAACAGTGCCAGGGGCGAACTTTGGGAAAAAAGAAAGCTTTAGGATAAGAACAGCTATAAGGACTAGTGGTGAGAGAAAGGGGAGGGGATGAGGTTAGAGTGTGGGGATCGGGAGCAGGGTTTTGTCAAAAATTAGGTTGCAAAGGAGGAGTAGGGTTGGGAGGGGGGGAGGGGTGTTGGAAGGTGTAAAGATTGGAAAGGGGCGGGAAGGATGAATGGGGGGGGGGGGGGGGGAGATTGGTGGTGAAATAGCAACTAGGACCAGAAGTAATAAATGCTGCATGGCATCAGATCAGAGTGTTTCCAAGTCCCAAGACTGTTGCTGGAAGTGGGGGATCTTTAAAGTGTGCATTGGTCTTTGTGCTTAGATTCTGCACCAAATGTTCTCTCTAGGATATATTCCCGCCATACCTGAGTTGAAACCCACACTGAACTGGTGACAAAGCCAGTACAGTACTACAGACTGCCCTACAGACCCGTCCTTGTTGTTTCTTCTTCTTTTACTTTTCTTATTATTGCACGAAGCATTACGAAATCATGATGGTGTATTTTCAGGGCATTGAACAGCTGAAGAGAGAGGCGGCTCGTTGGGAGAGGAAGTCGCGCTGGCGGAGCATGAAGGGCGTCTTTGGACAACCCTTTGGCTGGCACTGGTTCTCTCCCTTTGCAACACCAAAATTTGCATACATGGAGAACGATTTGCATACTGTATAAAGGTCTGAGTCTCAAAACTGCATAGATTAATATTTTACGGTCAGATACATCTATTTTAAATGACAACTGTGTTAGCTTGTTGTAGATTTGTATATGAGTTGTTCTTCAGTACTGGTGACAGAAAGGGGGAAAAGTGGTCAAAATTCAAATCTCTAGTTTTGTTTTTGAAATATTGCTTTTCATAAGGCCCCCCCAAAAAATAGGTCTGTTTACGGTAACATAGGCCCAAAAAATAGGGTCGGTAGGTTGGGATTTTTTTTTTTTTTTTTTCCAAAAAACCATATTTTTACGTTATTTTGCACAAAAAAACCGAAAGATTTTATTATTTTTTTTTCGCCAAATGCCAAAAAAAAGTCTAGGGTCGCGCGAAAAAAATAGGGTCGGTCGGGTTACCGTAAACAGACCTAATTTTTTTTGTGGCCTAAAGCAAAAATACTGTAGTATCTGTTGTACATAAGAAAAAATCACTGGTTCACATGGTTCCTACATAATATAACTTTTAAAGCTGGTTCTTGTGTGTCTGTGTGTATGTTTGTATGATGACGATAGGACCCGAAACGGCTGCACGGACTGAGACAGGAATTGCAGAGAATGTTCTTTGCCACTCGAGTCGTGTCATAAGGTACTTTTGGAATAGCAAATTTGAAAGGATTCTTCAAAAAACGGCGGAAAACATTATACATGTATACCCTGTGAGCTATCGAGGATCCTCCCCGTCTGGGCTGTCGAAACATGGTCTTGTTAAAAGACGTTTTCAAATGCGGTTAACGGGGAGATACACTCGAAGCACATTTAGCGAAGTTATGTTGCCAAATCATCAAAGATCAACATTTCACTACACGGATCGATGCACACAGTCGAAATAGATGTGACTTTCACACGACCGAAGACTACTTACTAGCAGACTAGCAGACGACAAGATCTAAATATTTAGAACAGTGAGAGCAATCCGTTGAAGAACAGTTACTCCGCTTATTCGTCTTCAGTTAAGCTTATTTCCCCTGCCATAAGTTTCCTTGCAGATCTGCAGTCGCGTAGTGAAATGAACTAGTGTCATCGGAAGATTCTTCTCAGTCAATGATCAAAGCACAGTAAGTTCTATGCTGACAAAAGTCACTTTCGGACAACACGACGATTGACTTAATTTATGAGCCCAAAGGTAACAATATCGACAAGAATGTACGCATTTGACATTAAATGAAACATTCATAGACAGTTTCCAACTCACCAGATCTGCCAAAGAGCCGTCATTTGTGAAAAAAACGATGATTTTAATCAGACAGGTATCGGAAACAAGTCTTGGTCACCTGCGTTATTCCTTCCGAGGCGACGTGACGGCGCCACATTTGTTTGTTTATGGCTGTTTATCGCGAAACAACACAGTTGAAATTTGTGTGTAAAATACCACAAATGTGTGGTGAATCAGTTCGTCATCTGCGTTTCGATGGTAATTCAGTCAGATTGGAGTTACTTTGAATCGAAGGCGAGGGTAACCTGCGTTATTTGTGGGACGGCGTGAACAAATTTGATTGCAATATTTTATACAGAAAGTAAATTTCAATGATTCTGGCTCAGACTTGTAGATCTGTTATGCAGTGTTTTGGTAGTGTATCTGCTTTTCTGCTATGAAGCTCATTTGGAGTGATACGCTGATCGAAGTGGGGTACCCTATGTGGGACATCAGCCGTATGCAGATTACGCCTCAGAACACTCGCATTTCACAAAGACAACAATAATTTGCAACATTTCAAGAACTGCATCAGTTTTATTAGATACTATTTCAACAAAAACAGCACAAACACGACTATTATCAACAACACAGAACGGGAGGTAAGTCTTCAAAGACGCACCAAGTGTGCGTTCCCATTTTTGGACGCCATTTTTGCTAGCATTTTCACAGTAAATCGTAATATTTCCATATCTATTGAATGATTTTGTTATTTTCTTTGATTGTGCCGATTCTCCTATCTCTCTCAGGCATGTACTGGGTGCTTTGTGACCAGTTTCTCCCCTAGACTGTATTGAAAAAATGCGTCCGTCTGAGCTGACCCCCACTTGTGACCAGTAGCAAAGAACAACTCATTATCTAATGTAGATTTGGGAAGAGATAAAAATTGTTCTTTTAATTTGGTGCACATATTTTACTTCTCATCTGTAGAGGCTTTTGAAATGATGTACTCTTTTGTTCGTGTTTCTTGTTTGGTCAACTTTCTTGCTTAAATTTGTGTATGTGTGTGTATGTGGTGGGGGGGGGGAGATAGCTGGGGAGAGAGAGAAAGAGAGAGAGAGAGAGATAGCTGGAGAGAGAGAGAGAGAGAGAGAGAGAGAGAGAGAGAGAGAGAGAGAGAGAGAGAGAGAGAGAGAGAGAGAGCCGTTGAGTGTTTATGTAAGAACACTATTACTTTGTTTGTCAATTTGTTTGTTTACTGTTTATTTTCTTGTTGTTCTCAATGCACTATTCAAAATTGCCTGTATGTATATTCAGCCAAGAGGGAACATATTTTCAACCAATAATACTATTTATGCAGAGAGTAGAAGTAGCCCTTTTTTTTTTTTTATTAGGTTTGTCTTTTATCTTAAAGTGAATATAATTTTAGCTATATTTAATGAACCAGTCAATTCATACAATGTATATCAACATGTTAGTGTTTTTGTTTTTTATGGATACATTATTTTTAAGGATAAAGAGCTGTATACTTAGATTTAATTGCTCAGGTAATGTGAGTGGCACAGTGGTTATAAGTTGCTGGGGTTTGTTATTCAGCTTGTTAGTGTTACTGATGGGAACCATGCAGCAATACATTTTTTATTGATATGAATAATGCTTAACACTGTTTAAAACATCTGTGACTGTTTTGCAGATTTTTAATACAATATAATTATGCAAGGTTTTGAAGTCTAGAAGCTGAAAGCTTTAAAAAAAAAAAGAAGAAGAGTTAGAACAGAGGGGAAAGCAGGGGGGGTGAGGGGAGGGGAGGGGAGGGGGGAAGTCAAACAGTATTGAACTTTGAAAGGTGCAAGACTGGGGGAACTGGATAGTATTTTTTCACATGCACAGAGTGTTTGTAAACTTAAGTTGATTTAGTGTACGCACTATATTTGTATTGGGAATAGTTATTGAAAGTGTATGAATTTTCATGTTGTATCCGAAGCCACTACCGCTGTTTAATGGCATTGTTTTTGACATAGAAAACAGGATATGAATGATATTTTTTTGCATTATGTAAATAACATTGTTCTTTGCTGTTAAATTACTGGTATTTGTATGTCCTTGTCAAGTTGAGGGCCCTCTTTGTCATTGTCAAAAAGCTGGTGTTATGCAACACTCACATTACATGTTCTTCCACCAGCCTTTGAATATTTTCTGAACTATTTTTGCTGATAATTTCTTCTTGTTTGGAGTGTTTTCAGGCTTGAGGATCAGTCCTCCTGATAAGAAATTAGCGAAAGAAGAAAGTTTTCGCCATTTAAACTGTCTAGCTAACATGTTTTCAGTGTCTTGGGGCAGGGATTATTGCAATTACAATTAGTTCCAGGAAAGGGTATATAAACAGTCAAAGGCTTTTGCTGTTCACAGACAGATTGTATTGAAAAAAAATTCATCTGTAAGACTGCCATGAATTGATCACAAATTGAACAATGTTAATCTGACAGTTTTGAAGTGGTGAGCAAGATGCTTATAAGTTAAGACAGAAAATTGTGAGGCTGGTCACAATTGGGCAAGTTCTCATCGGGTAAGCCTGGGCAGCTTTTGGGTGTCTTTTAACGGATACAAATTTGATAAATGGTGGCAGGATGTCCAAAATGTAAACAGCATATTGTTATGATGCTGTATGTGTATCAATTAATTAAGTAATGCTGTGACTATTCAGATATAGCAATGTTTAAGGATGTATAGGAAGGATTTAATGTTGCTTTGTGTATGTTTGCATGCAGGTTTGCATTCAGTGTTAGAAACGCCCTAGGGCGTAGTTGATCTTTTCAAAGTGTTGTGGATGTAATATTGCTCAAAAGAAGAAGAAAAATCACAGGAGGGTACAATAAATTGTGTGCTAAGAAAGGAAAGATCTCTCTGGTTGTTTTCTCTGATCTCTGTCTTTCTGTGAGAAAAAAAGGCTATATATTTGTTATGTGAGGAGGATTATTGGGGGGAGGCAGGGTGGATTGATGAGTTCCATGGGCTGAGTCCAGAAGTTTGGAATGTACAGAACGGGTTGAACCTCTGTGATTTGACTATTCAAATGTGTGTAACAGATGTGAATGAAGATTTGTTGCTGCTTTTTATGTGGTCTGCGATGGTCAATTTGAATTCTGTCGGTCCGTGCTTGAACATATCACTCATGTTACTCCAGGATGTTGAATGTCATGTATCATGTATGCAGATGTTTTAGTTTTAGAAATACTGTAGCATATTTTCTGAAGATTTCATCTTTGCTGTTAGCAGATTTCATCTTTGCTGTTAGCTAATTCACCCCCCGCGGGTTAGGGGGAAGAATTTACCCGATGCTCCCCAGCATGTCGTAAGAGGTGACTAACGGATTCTGTTTCTCTTTTTACCCTTGTTAAGTGTTTCTTGTATAGAATATAGTCAATTTTTGTAAAGATTTTAGTCAAGCAGTATGTAAGAAATGTTAAGTCCTTTAATTGTACTGGAAACTTGCATTCTCCCAGTAAGGTAATATATTGTACTACGTTGCAAGCCCCTGGAGCAAATTTTTGATTAGTGCTTTTGTGAACAAGAAACTATTGACAAGTGGCTCTATCCCATCTCCCCCCTTTCCCCGTCGCGATATAACCTTGAATGGTTGAAAACAACGTTAAACACCAAATAAAGAAAGAAAGAAATAACCTTCGTGGTTGAAAACGACATTAAACACCAAATAAAGAAAGTTAGCTAATTCACACGTTTGTAGGTATTAAGCAGTTCAGTCAGTCAACACTTCGGCAAAAGTTTGTAAAGCTAGGAAGATGTTTAAGGTCCTGGTCATTAATGTTGCAGATAGTTCGTTGGCATATATTTTGTCTTTCTTGGAATGACTTTGACACTTCCCAGAACTAAATGATCAACATTCAGCAAGTTAGACGAAACAAACAAAAGCCCACAATGAAATTCATTTCACCGACTTATTTTGTTTGGGACGATTTGGTAAATTACATGAATCTGTGTCGTTCTTTGTAAAAAATCTAATTGTACAGATGTTGCAACCAGCATCAGCTGACCTGATTCTTTGGCTGCAAAGAAAAGTTATTTTGTTTCTTGTTTTTCAAAAACTTTTAATGTGGAGTGGCATTTATTGCTACGCTGGTGAAGTGTGAGTGTGTGTCTGTCTGTGAAAATGTGTGGGTGTCTGTGTGATGTAATTGTTAGGAGCTTGGGTAGGCAAGGAAACCGTCTAATCAGACCTCTGAGTGGTTCTGCTTGGTTCTCTTGTGTGCTCTTAACTAATTAGGTCCATATACATGAGTCTTTCCCATCTGCCAACAGACCCTTGCTCTCTCTGTCCATTTCTACCAAGGAAATGTATTTGTTCTCTGAGAATACAATTTTATTTGTGCGACTTGTTAGCTATTTTTTTGTCAACCATAGTGCTGTCAAATTAGTTGGTACCGTACTTTCCGGGTGACAAGGCGCTTCGTTATCTAAGACGCACCCCCTTCTTTTTAAAAAAAATTGTAATCCAGTCACCCATTGGACGCAGGGGGCCGATAGGGCGCACCAAAATTGAAAAAGTATACGGTAATGAAAATAAGCCGGCGAGATCAAAGCCAGGTCCATTGTTTATAGACACGACCTTCTTCCCAGGGATCAATGACCCAGTTTTTGCCATGAGAGGTGGTTCCTGTCATATCTGAGAGAGGAAACACTTCCTGCTTCGGGGTCAGTGACCGGTCAGTGACCGAGTTTAACAGAGTCGAACTCTGTGTGTGCGGCGAGATCAAAGACATTGTGATAGCTGGGTGGCCTTGTTTATAGACACGACCTTCTTCCCAGGGGTCAATGACCCAGTTTTTGCCATGAGAGGTGGTTCCCCTGTCATATCTGAGAGAGGAAATACTTCCTGCACCGGGTCAGTGACCGGTCAGTGACCGAGTTTAACAGAGTGGAAATAATTATGTGTGCTCTGTGTGTGCGGCCAGATCAAAGGCAGGCATTGTGATAGCTGGGTGGCTTGAGAGCTCGAGGAAACTTGGCCAGGGCAGTACCTAGTAGCTGAAACATGCATTATCACAAGTTGTTTGACTGGTACTCAGGCGGTCTCTTTGATTTTTTTCGTATTTCATACACGGATTAGACGCTTCCTTATACAAGACGCAGGGGTCGAACTCGAGGAAAAAAGTCGCGCCTTATGACCCGGAAAGTACGGTAAGCAAAATGTCAGCTAGGGCTGTCAGCCTTTTTAGCTGAAATTTGCCACTAAAAACAATTTTTCCAACATGATCTTCGCAAAATTGCTCTGTAAATGTGGAAGCTATCAAAACCTGTATGTAATTAATGCATGTTGTATAGGTTTTGCTTTGATTTATTTTCCTTTCGTTTGTGTATACATGTAGTTGTGTTGTGGTTTCGTTGTCCTAGGTGTGTGCCAACACTCTTGCAAAATGACTACTGCTGAAGATTTCATTGTCAAGGATTTTGTTGGCACTATTTTGATGTTAAGATTCAGTGAATGAGAAAGAGAAGAACGACATGTACACACAACCACACACACACACAAACACACCAACCCCCCCCCCCCCCCCCACACACACACCTTTGCTTGCACTTGCACACTCTCTTTTGTCACTGCAATATAATGTAAGGCCCTAAGGGGAAACACATTTAGAGGTTGACAGCAAGAAAGGGAATTCTGACAACTGTCAGAATAAATAAACTAAATTTGTGCTCAGTTTGCCTTTTTTCACTCTTAAAAAAAAAAAAAAGAGGTGGAGCGAACAGCTATTTCAGCTGTTTTAGCAGAAAAAAATTCAGAAAAAAGCATATATATATGCTTACAAGCAAAATATTCTCTAATAGCTTTGTGTTCTGTAAGTTTCTATCGAGTGGTTTTTGTTTTTTTTAAGAAAAGAATACATTGTGTGTGTTTACCTGAATAACAACATTATGTCAATTTGTTGGTGTTCTTCATACTGTCCACATATAATTATGCTTCTTGGTTGATCA
>NC_090245.1:56973343-56995843 GCF_037325665.1 Littorina saxatilis
ACATGAAAATACAGAAAAGGCTGATAAAAAAAAAAAATAAATAAATAAATAAAAATGCGACAACCAGTTAACAAGCTGCATTACTAACTCGATCCATACTCACAGTGTCACTACTTGGGCACAGAGAACTTGTATTTCAAGACCCCCGAGTTTAGACTACATAGTTACAAGCCCCCCCTTTAAGTCCTTTTTTGAGAGTTTCTGTTCATTACCATTGTAAATTTACCCTTTAGTTTTATGTCTTTTAAAACCAGATTTTTTCAGAGCTTTTCATATCTTTACATGGAGGTTCCACTGTTTCTTATTCAGGAAAATATCCAGTCGACCTCAGATAATCCGCGCATTTACGTTTCTGACCTTTTTGTCAGGATAGGCAGTTTCTTTTATAAACTGATTGTTTTGCTCAATATTGCTTGAGCATACATGTACATCTTTTAGAATAGAATAACAAATAAGAATACAGACATGAATGAAATAACTCAGTAGGGCGGGGATGTAGCTCAGTCGGTAGCGCGCTGGATTTGTATCCAGTTGGCCGCTGTCAGCGTGAGTTCGTCCCCACGTTCGGCGAGAGATTTATTTCTCAGAGTCAACTTTGTGTGCAGACTCTCCTCGGTGTCCGAACACCCCCGTGTGTACACGCAAGCACAAGACCAAGTGCGCACAAAAAAGATCCTGTAATCCATGTCAGAGTTCGGTGGGTTATAGAAACACGAAAATACCCAGCATGCTTCCTCCGAAAGCGGCGTATGGCTGCCTAAATGGCGGGGTAAAAACGGTCATACACGTAAAAGCCGTGAGAGTTTCAGCCCATGAACAAACAAACAAATAACTCAGTGTCCAGGAATTCCTTTAAGGATACATTTCAGATTAATAGTATCTGGTCCATGGGACTTTAAACATTTTTTAATCCTCATTTCCTAACGTCATGATGATGGATGCAGAGGGTGGGCGCAACCTGTGTATGATGCTGTGCCCACTTACTGGAAAACGTCGTTAATTTTCGCTCCAAGTAGTTTCGATTTTTACACTCTGCAAAACTCAGCCGACTCAGTATAGTTCGTGGCCTGAGGGATTTTTGTCTCGATGTTTTCTGCCACTGTGGACACATCCTGACAAACGCCGGGAGGAGGTGGAACACGTATTGGAAGCACACACATGAGACGTCATTGGTCTGGACGCAGACGCAAAAGTCTATTGGTCGCGAGGTGGTGCTAATGATATGCTCATGGTATGCAGAACGGTTGGAGACGCCCTCGTTTGGTTTGACAGGGAGTGGTCATTTGCACAAGCACATGATGGCATTTGTGAATGGGGAGGGGGGGGGGGGGGGAGATGAATTGGAGAAGTAAACATACGTTTTGTTCCACAGTGCCAGAAGCAAACACATGGGGGTTGCGAGGTGCTGCTAATGATAATCAGAAGTTGGCAACACTCTCGTTTGCTCGATAGGGGCTTCATGGACATCATTATGCGAGGGGGGGGGGGGGGGGCGAGATGCAGGGGGGTACATTGTGGAATGAAAGAAGTGTATACGCGTGATCGAGGAATGATACCGTAAAGGGAAAGTTTTGATGTTACTAAACTTGAAGACGCAGAGTAAATTCATGCTGCCGATTACAAACAAAGGTACGATTTGTACTCTTTACAGGCAAGGAGTTCAAGAAAAAGACTTTTCAGCAAGGCATCTTGTTAGTTCTCCTTGCTTGTTTGTTTGCATGTTTGTTTCTTCCTATCTTGTTTTACATTCCACAGATAGGCTACATCAAATGAACTTGAAGAAAACGGTTACACTGGCTAGTTGAAATATTTCATACCAAAACAGGATCCCTTGTATTAAAGAGCAAAGTGATCCATGATTCAGAACACCCGCAGTCCCACTGTTCCTAATGTTTTAAAATCTACATTAATTGACAAACTGTTTCGATGTCGATTTCGCGGCGAAAACCAATTTGTACACTTGCACCGCAGCAGATGCTCAGTTTCATTGCGAGTTCACTCTTTTGCACGAGGAGGGGGAAAAGAACGGTAATTTATCGTCTGCAAGTTTTTATTTTGCACTGAAGATGAATTGGGCAAATCCCAGATATAGCTCACAATAGATTCAAAGGAGAATAATTAATCGATAGCGGATTGCTCGGATTGAGAGTGATGAAGTGTGGGGAAAATCCTTCAGCTGAATGCGTCTTCTCCTGAACAAAAGGTGGACAGTACTGTCGAGGAACGGATTCAATGCAAAATGAATACAACTCTGGAAGACCGAACCAATCCACAAACGTGTATGCAGGTCACTCTTTCAAGGATGGTAAAAAGAGAAAAGGCGGGAAATAAACCCAAACATTTTAACACATTTTCAACAATCAACATCAGTTAAAGAATCTAAGAAGACAGTGTCGTGGTGGCTTCCTAACTGAGGCTATTGCAATTTTTTTTAAAGTTTTTCTTTTTCTGATTGGAAGTTTGTAAAATCACGAAAGGCATTGCCTCCATTTTTACAGAAGCAAAATTCACTGAATATTTGATGGGCCTTGACAAGTGCCCTTCAAAACCACTGTGACGAAACTGTCGTGCCAGCGAGTGTCGAATTCAAAGAATGTACTGAAGTACTGAAGACACAGGGAGCGAATTAAGGTAAGAAGAAGTCTCTCTCTCTCTCTCTCTCTCTCTCCTCTCTCTCTCTCTCTCTCTCTCTCTCTCTCTTTCTCTCTTTCTCTTTCTCTTTCTCTTTCTCTCTTTCTCTTTCTCTCTCTCTCTCTCTCTCTCTCTCTCCTCTCTCTATTTGTTTTTGATTTGTCAAAATACTTCTCAAGCTTAGATATGAGAAAAAATTTCCGAATTACACGTCTGTCTCTGTCTCCTTCTCTCTGTCTGTCCGCCTGTCAGTCTGTCTGTCTGTCTGTCTCGGTATTTCAGTCTCAATCACTGTCGCTGTCCCTGTCTTCGACTCCGTGTGTGTGTGTGTGTGTGTTTCTCTCTTTCTCTGTGTGTGTGCCTCTCTCTCTCTATTCATTGATTGATTTATCTCTGTGGGAACAAAAACCGGCTAGGAAGAGAAGATAACCGTTTTTGCCAGGTGATCATTATTTATCATTATGATGATGTTGCATCAATGTTGAGACTGCAGTTGGCTCAGATTCAGAACGCGTGTTTTCACCCGCGCAGTACAGGGTCTCCATCTATACATCATTCTGACAGGGGTAAAATGACTAGCCTACAGGAACCAGGCTCAAAGGTCATCATAGAGGCGCCATTAAATACCCCTCAGATCTCAAACCTCCACAGAAAATAATCACTCCCCCTCTTAGTTCTTGGCGCCAGCAATCTCGATACATGTGAAAAACGAGAAGGAATTGTACCCGCAAAATGCCTCCCCAACACCAACACTGGTGGTGTTATTCATCGCGGATGTTGTCTTAAAATGAGTAAGTGAAAATACCGTAAAATCCCTAGCATAAGCCCACCATTTAGCAAACGCCCACCCCCCACTTTGGGCCAAAAGTTGTGCACAGGGGTAACTACCTAGCAAACGCCCACCCTGGTTTTTTCAAAGAGAATATAGGCTCACTTTCACTAGGATTTGTGCAGACTGTTCTAAAAGTCATCTTTTCCCCCTTCTTTACCTTTTCGTGTTTCTTTCTTTTTTTCTTATTCTTTGTCCCCTCTCCTCACTCCCAGTCCCACCCATCCCCGACAAAGTGAATTAAAATTACGTCATGCTTTTCCACTGACGTCTTTTGTCTGTCAGTTACGTACCGGTACTTTGACGAGCTTCCTGGTGGCCTGAAGTTTGTTCTTGAATCTCTCTGTGCCACTTTTGCAAAATGCCGAAGCGACAGTCTTACACTGTGTCTTTCTCTGTCTGTCTGTCTGTCTGTCTCTCCTCTATCTCCCCTCTCACTCTCTGTCTGTCTGTCTGTCTGTCTGTCTGTCTGTCTGTCTCTCTCTCTCTCTCTCTCTCTCTCTCTCTCTCTCTCTCTCTCTCTCTCTCTCTCATGATTGTCCTCGTTGGCCTTCTTTGCCTCAAAGTCCCTTTTTTTCTCCTTTTTCCTCCACTTCTACTCACACGACCTAACTTACATGCTTTCGGGGTTTGTATTCACTCAATTACACGGTTGAGCACAAAACTTACTTTGTGCAAAGGGATCTATCCCTAGCAAACGCCCACCCCCCAATTTTGCCCTAAATCTGTGCACAGGGGGGGTGGGCTTATGCTAGGGATTTTACGGTACCACTGCTGTACCCAACAGACGGACAAGGGTAATATTCCTGACGCTAATTACAAGGCAGTCCCCGTCATTGACAAGCATAAGATAGTTTCCTCAGAATATGTGGAGCGTGAACAAGCTTCCAGCGAAATGGTAGACTCATTTATCAATTATTGCGTTTGGAAACAACCTCCTGATGGCTTCTGGTAAATGTCTGTTGCGTCTATTGTATGTTGCAGGGCTTGAAATCCTTCCCATTTTGATGGATTTCCGAGACGGGCGCAGTGGCGTGGTGGTAAGACGTCGGCCTCCTAATCGGGAGGTCGTGAGTTCGAATCCCGGTCGCTGCCGCCTGGTGGGTTAAGAGTGGAGATTTTTCCGATCTCCCAGGTCAACTTATGTGCAGCCCTGCTTAGTGACTTAACCCCCTTCGTGTGTACACGCAAGCATAAGACCAAGTGCGCACGTAAAAGATCCTGTAATCCATGTCAGAGTTCGGTGGGTTATAGAAACACGAAAATACCCAGCATGCTTCCTCCGAAAGCGGCGTATGGCTGCCTAAAGGGTGGGGTAAAAACGGTCATACACGTAAAAATCCACTCGTGCTAAAAACATGAGCCCATGAACGAAGAAGAAGAAGAAGAAGATGGATTTCTGAGAATGAAAGCTCGTTTTCCACTTCATGAAATTAAATTTCCGCTTTTAATTTCATTTCAGACAAATTGTTAATGACGCATGTGTCCAAGTCAAAATGTGTTAATTCGTGGGCGCAAAGTCTATATTTAAGCAGGCCATCATGGTGTTCAGACGATTTGGACGGTCTACAAATTAAGTCAGAAAGAAAGACGTACGGTAAACCTAGGTATCAATTGTTGTGTTTGGGAGAAATCCGCCGATGGCTTCTGATGACTGAATTGCGTTGGATTTTTTTCTCTCTGTATTAATGCCAAATTTTAATTAGGGCATGCTGCATCTAAGTCAATATTGTTTTGTTTTGTTTTGTTTTGAACGACCAAAGCCTATAATGTTGAATAAGTTCATCATTGTAACCAATATCTACCAGCAGAAACATTCCCACTTGGAAAGTTGCAGATCAGTTAGAGGTCAACTATTTCAAACGCTGCTGCCTAAATTTATTTGCAGAAACCTATTATACGTTTCCCATTTGCAGTTCATGAGGCTGTCCTGTTATTTATCTTACAAGACGTACTACTGTTTTACGGTTTTGCTTCTTCAATATTTGGTAAATTTGCTCAATTTAACGGCCAAGATTCCAAGGATAGTCTTTGCATTTCTTGGAAAGGAGCCGAAAGTTCAGAAGTATCTCCATCTCATATCAGTTTCGTTTCCACGTCAGTTCGTTTCTACGCCAGTACTGTAGGCCTACAATTGATACTGGATTTGAGTGCAGTGAAAAGAGAGGAGGTTTCTATAACACAAGGGGGTCAAGGGGTCACCGGAAATCATCCGTCTTGGATGAAACTTTGGCTGTCTGGCATTTGGTGACCTGCAAGAAATGAGGTGAGGAAACTCTCGCTTCAATGAAACTGTTTCAGTGTAGTGGTGTCCGATGTTTTGATGTAAAATCGTTGAATCAGCAACGACAAAGCAGATCCTTTGCCACTACATCATTTCCACAGTTTTTCTGTTGTTGGTTGTAGGTTGTTAGTATTAACGCAAAACTTGAGAAGAGCATGTCAAAGACAGGAACAGATCAATCCCCAAGCAAAACACGTCATACAGTAAATCTTAAACAGATACACGACGAAAACATTTTTATCGGTGATGCAGACTCTTAAACTTACCTATTACACTTGTAACATCCTAACGCAAAACCGAAAGGGATCACATACAGACACAGACACAATCACCCAGGCACACACAGACACACAGACACAGACACACACAGACACAGACACACACACACAGACAGACACACACACCACCACCACCTCACCACACCACACACACACACACACACACACACACACACACACACACACACATCTGTGACTTTAACAAAAAAATATGTCCAAGCCCCGCCCTCCCTCAGAAAGAATGAAAACAAGTAGCGTATGGCGAAATTACTACATTTAGTCAAGCTGTCGAACTCACGGAATAAAACTGAACGCACTGCATTTTTTCACCAATACAATACAGCTTTGTCAATCGCCGCGAGAAGGAAATCGCTCACCTCCCACGTGCAAAACGCAGTGAAATTGACAAGCAAGAGTAGCGCGGTAGTGTATTGCTCTAAGCAGGACAGCGCGCTTTTCTGTATTCTTGTTAACTTTCTGAGCTTGTTTTGAATACAACATATCATATCTATATGGTTTTGGAATCAGGAAATGATAAAAAATAAGATGAAATCTTTTTTGGATCGATTTTATAAATTTTAATTGTAGTACTAATTAATCTATTTTCGTTAATTGTGATAACATTTTAAGAGTAAACATGACATATGTGTATATTTTTAGATTCAGAATTTGATGAAGAATACGATGCAATCAATCTGTTTGCAAGAATTTGATTTTAATGACAATTTTAATGAGCAAACTCATTAATTAATGTTTAAGCCTCCAAGCTTAAATACAATATCAAAGTCCGGGCTTCGTCGAAGATTACTTGACCAAACTTTCAACCAATTTGGTTGAAAAATGAGAGCGTGGCAATGATGCCGCCTCAACTTTCACAAAAAACGGATATGACGTCACCAAAGACATTTATCAAAAAAAGGAAAAAAATGTCTTGGGATGCCATACTCAGGACCTCTCATGTTCAATCAATCAATCAATATGAAGCTTATATAGCGCGTATTCCGCGGGTACAGTTCTAAGCGCTTGTCGAAGAGTTGTCAACACAGGACTAACAAAGAAACTAACATCTACAGACGGACACAAACCCTATCACACACTAGCAAACCCTGATAAACATACAACAAACAACTGTTTAACAACAATGTACACATCAATAGCTAGGTCCAAACAAAATAATATCAAACACAAAGAAAACACCTCTCACAGAGCACAGCACAAGAATATCTTTTGGGGCACAACACATCACTGTCGAACATGAAAGTCGCAGCCAGCTACGGGAAGAACTGAGTCTTCAACCTACTCTTGAACGCGTCAAGAGAGGGGCTCTGGCGAAGCTCAAGCGGCAGGGAGTTCCAGACGGAGGGGCCCGCGGAGGGAAATGCACGCTGACCAGCAGATGCCTGTTTCGAGCGAGGGATGTGAAGGCGGAGTGGGTCAGCAGCAGAACGAAGGGGACGGTCGGAGGGCTGGGTGTACAGGTCCAGGGAGGGTTGAAGGTACTCGGGAGCAGAGTCGTTGAGACAGTTGTAGACCAGAGTGGACAGTTTGTAGGAGATTCGGGTGTTGACAGGGAGCCAGTGCAAGGAGCGAAGTAGGGGGGTGATGTGGTCTCGCTTCGTCTTCCTCAACGTCAGCCTGGCAGCAGCGTTCTGGACTCGTTGTAGGCCATGAATGGATGAGGCGGGGAGGCCAGCCAGAAGTGAGTTGCAGTAGTCCAGACGACTGAAGATGAGGGAGACAACCAGCTTGACACAGGCGTTGTGGGTGAGGTAGCGACGGATGGAGGCGATGCGTCGTAGGTGGAAAAAGCAGGTCTTGATGATGAAGGAGATGTGTGTCTGCATGGAGAGAGTGGAGTCGAGAAAGACGCCAAGGCTCTTGACAGCAGGGGAGAATGGAACAGTCGCGTTATCCAGCTGGAGGTCGGTCACAGTGAGGGAAGCAATCTTCTGTCGTGTTCCAACGAGAAGGGCCTCTGTCTTCTCACTGTTCAGCTTCAACTTGTTCTCAGTCATCCAGTTCTTGATGTCAGTGAAACAACTGGAGATGGATCCCAAGAGATGGTCAACGTCCTCCGGCTTGGCGCTGTTCTGGAGCTGCGTGTCATCGGCAAAGGAGTTGTAGTTCAAGCCGTGGCGTTCGATGACCAGGGAGAGGGGTTGGGTGTACATGGTGAAAAGGACGGGGCCGAGGACAGATCCTTGTGGGACGCCGAAGCGGACAGGGAGAGGCTGAGAAGAGAACGAATCAGTGGTGACAGTCTGAGAGCGGTTCTGGAGGTAGTTCCGGAACAAAGAGAGGGCGGTGTCGTGAATGCCGAACGTGGAACTGAGGCGATCGACGAGTAGCTGATGGTCGATCGTGTCGAAGGCCGCGGAAAGGTCCAGCAGCACAAGGGCAGAGACGAGACCGCTATTTGTTGCGTTCAGGAGGTCCGTGGTGATTCGCAGGAGCGCCGTCTCGGTGCTGTGGTGAGGGCGGTACGCTGACTGGTACACTGGCATCAGCGAGTTCCGAGACAGGTGGGCGCTCAACTGCTCCAGGATGATACGCTCCAGAAGCTTGGAGAGGAAGGGCAGGTTGGACACAGGACGGTAGTTCTTCAACTCGTTGACGTCAAGGCCGGGCTTCTTGATGAGTGGGCGGACAACGGCAGACTTGAAGCAGTCGGGAACGACGCCTGTGGCCAGGGAGATGTTGATGATATCTGTGATAGACGGCAGGAGCTTGTCCAGACACTTGGTGAAGAGGAAGCCTGGCAGGGGGTCTACCTCGCAGGTCTTGATGGCCGTCTTGGTGATGAGTCGCGTGACGTGGGTTTGAGTGACAGGCTGAAAGCACGTGAGGGGGGAGCCGGAGAAGGAGGGTGAGGGTGGGGACGGGACGAAGGGCTGCTGATCGAGTGTTCTCCGAAGCTTGTCAATCTTGTCCTTGAAGAACTCCGAGAATAACTCCGGGATATCTTGTGGTGGGTGAGCAGTGGGTAAGGGGGCAGCGGGGGAGGAGCCCAGGAGAGAGGACATGATGGAGAACAGCTCCCTGGATGATGAGGCGTTGGCGATGCGGTCGTGGAAGTGCTTGACCTTGGCAGCAGTGATGGCTTGCGTGACTCGAAGCAGCGCATTCCTGAGAATCTGCCGGTGAACCTCCAGGCCAGAGTGTCGCCATGCACGCTCCGCTCGCCGTCTCTCGATCTTGGCGGCTGTGATGTCCTCAGAGAACCAGGGAGCCGGCTGTCGCTCAGAGACTGCGCATAGGGATGGCGGGGCGTGTTTGTCGAGGAGCTGGCGCAGAGTCAAGCTGAAGAAAT
The DNA here is from genome assembly GCF_037325665.1 of Littorina saxatilis. Classification (NCBI taxonomy): domain Eukaryota; kingdom Metazoa; phylum Mollusca; class Gastropoda; order Littorinimorpha; family Littorinidae; genus Littorina; species Littorina saxatilis. The sequence goes on from NC_090245.1 coordinate 56,982,676, forward strand.
GGGCGGGGTCAGAGGACGGGTCTCGCTGGGCAAGCAGCAGGGCAGCTTCGTCTCCAAAAGCATCTGTCTCAATGTCTCGTAGCTTGCGACGTGTGACCATCTTCCGCTTCTGTGCTGGCTTGGTGATGTTGACGACGAAGTTGATGGCAGTGTGGTCGGAGACAAGGTGTTCGTTGGCGACGAGGCTGGAGACCAGATTGTCCGAGGGTCGAGTGACAATCCAATCCAGGATGTGGCCACGGGAGTGGGAGGGAAAAGGAACGACCTGGTCCACACTGTAGCTGTCTAACAGCGCACGGGCCCGCTTGGTGTCAGCGTTGGCAGGGCAGTCCCAGTGGATGTTAAAGTCACCGAGGACGATGGCGCTGTGGGACGTCACGTTGTAGTGGTCATGTTAAGTTTCATGAAGATCGGTCCAATAGTTTTCTCTGAATCGCTCTACACACACACACACACACACACACACACACACACACACACACACACACACACACACACACACACACACACACACATACATACACCACGACCCTCATCTCGATTCCCCCTCTACGTTAAAACATTTAGTCAAAACTTGACTAAATGTAAAAAGACACGAAAGTAAGAGGGGACAAAAGAGAAGACCACAAAAACAACAAGTCGCGTAAGGCGAAATTACTACATTTAGTCAAGCTGTGGAACTCACAGAATGAAACTGAACGTAGTCCGCCGCTAGTGAAAGTGACGAACCTGTTTGGCGCTGTAGCGGTTGCGCTGTGCTTCATAGCACGCTTTACTGTACCTCTCTTCGTTTTAACTTTCTGAGCGTGTTTTTAATCCAAACATATCATATCTATATGTTTTTGGAATCAAGAACCGACAAGGAATAAGATGAAATAGTTTTTAAAACGATTTCGGAAATTTAATTTTAATCATATTTTTTATGTTTTTAATTTTCAGAGATTGTTTTTAATCCAAATATAACATATTTATATGTTTTTGGAATCAGAAAATGATGAAGAATACGATGAACGTAAATTTGGATCTTGTTATAAAAAAAAGGATTTTTTTACAATTTTCAGATTTTTAATGACCAAAGTCATTAATTAATTTTTAAGCCACCATACTGAAATGCAATACCGAAGTCCGGCCTTCGTCGAAGATTGCTTGGCCAAAATTTCAATCAATTTCATTGAAAAATGAGGGTGTGACAGTGCCGCCTCAACTTTTACAAAAAGCCGGATATGACGCCATCAAAGGTATTTATCGAAAAAAAGAAAAAAAGTCCGGGGATATCATTCCCAGGAACTCTCATGTCAAATTTCATAAAGATCGGTCCAGTAGTTTAGTCTGAATCGCTCTACACACACACACACGCACACACACACACACATACACCACGACCCTTGTCTCGATTCCCCCTCTATGTTAAAACATTTCGTCAAAACTTGACTAAATGTAAAAACGAAAAGTGTTTGTGTTGCACTCAAGCTGCAAACACTAATCAAAGGAAGTGCATAAAACCATTTCTGACTGCCCTGAATGTGTCTGACCTCATACCCGTTCTGTACCAAATAAACGTACAGTTGTGCACCCTACTACCAGTCTCAATCCTCCTGTGGTATGGCAAACCTCTTTAACTCGCGTTTAATTTCCCTAGCTTCGAGCCAAAGTTTGTTGCACAACCGTCCACATTTCTTCTTCTCTCTCATCGCAGAGAGGGGATTAAAGAGGAGGGAAATTAATTACATCAGCTCACCAACAAAACGGTATAATTTGTCGCGCTTGCTTAGGGCGAGAGGAAGCATGATTCAAAGTGATTTTCAATCCCAGAGGGCAAAGATGGACTCACGTGATCCAAGGCGAGGTCGGGGCGAAATCGTATTACGTTATTGAACAGCACACAAGAGAAACACAAACGCTGCAAGTTTAAAACAAAAAAAAGTTGTATGAGAAGGGAAAAGAAGGAAAGTGGATCCAAGTTTTTGAAAGGGTGGGTAAGCGGTTGGAAGGGGGGGGGGGAGTTGAGTTGTTGAGTTGGTAGGTAACAGAATCGGGGGAAGAGGAAAGGGGAACGTATGTGTGTGTGTGTGGTGTGTGTGTGTGTGTGTGTTAGTGTGTGTGTGTGTGTGCGTGCGTGCGTGCGTGCGTGCGTGTGTGACGCATTCCCATTGGCACAAAAATTGACTGTAACAATGATTAATTATCAATATTATTGCGAGTCGCCGATTGTTTGGTAACTCGACTATGCCAAAGCTCTTTTAAACTAGAAGAAATGATTACCCTGCACGGACAATATGCGCATAGTTCAAATATCGAAAGAAAACCCAAATAACTTAGAGGGCCCCAAAGGGGGGGGGGTATCATCACGATCACGGGAAGGGAAATTTTAGCTTTCACGATCACAGTTACCTTGATTTTTGTTTTCACGATCACGAACACCAGTGGCAAATCACGGTCACGGTAAAAGTTGCAGGTACAGAAAGCACGTGTCAAAGTAAACACAACCACACAGTTTTTCGCTCGTCTGGATCTATTGTTTATTCAACACAAAGTGACAACTGTTGCACTTTTTTATTATTTTTTTTGAATTCTCTTTCATTCACACATAGAAATTGGATTGGATTGGATAAGATTTACAGTCCAGTGAGGTTACCCTCATGGAAATTCGGGCTGCTTTCTCCCCGGGGAAAGCGAGCTGCCATACATACGGCGCTACCCATATATATTTTTTTTCCTGCATGCGTGTATTCATGTTTCCTGAGACTTATAATGCCGTGTGAGATGGAATTTTTTTTACTTTATTCCAAGTCCCACGGGTATTTGATGGACATTTTTATCTATACAATTTTGCCAGGAAAGACCCTTTTGTCAATCGTGGGATCTTTAACGTGCACACCCCAATGTAGTGTACACGAAGGGACCTCGGTTTTTCGTCTCATCCGAAAGACTAGCACTTGAACCCACCACCTAGGTTAGGAAAGGGGGGAGAAAATTGCGGCCTGACCCAGGCCTGAACACGCAACCTCTCGCTTCCGAGCGCAAGTGCGTTACCACTCGGCCACCCAGTCCCAATACATATAATGATTTGTAATCAGTAACAAGAATGTTGTTTTCATTGTTTTTTTCTCTCGCTCTCGCTCTCTCTCTCTCTCATACAGACACTCACAGGAATATACACGCCAGGGGGGAAGCAGTTAAGCCAGAGGGGGGGGGGGGGGTTACAACCTGGGGTCCAGGGGTAGACCTTGTGGGGTACATGGGCAAGGGCCCATTGGGGGGTCTGGGGGGCTTAGCCCCCCAGAAGCTGAAGAGTTTTAGCTATTTTATGAACAATTTATGGCTTATCCTTGATTTTAAACATGATCAACTGGTGTCAGCAGCCACTCATTTTTTTTAAAGTTAGTATTAATTTTTTTTTGACAGCCGGTGGGGGTCCGGAACCCCTGTAACCCCCCCCCCTAATCCGCCCCTGCACTCATACACATTCAACTCCCACACCCTCACTCACACACATGAATATATATACTTGCACAATTTCACATTTCCAGAGCTAAATCTTTTAAACCCATTTTCTCACAAACTATTGGGTGGATTGAAATTAAAGTACATGTATGTGTGATGGTAGAGTCTATAATCCTGACTAAAGGTCAGTCTAGGAATCATGAAGGTGGGTGAAGGAATATACACTCATACACATTCAACTCCCACACCCTCACTCACACACATGAATATATATACTTGCACAATTTCACATTTCCAGAGCTAAATCTTTTAAACCCATTTTCTCAAAAACTATTGGGTGGATTGAAATTAAAGTACATGTATGTGTGATGGTAGAGTGTATAATAACAAAATCCCCAACGAACATGACTTTGATCGACTTTGACCCAAACTGGCACGTCTCCCCGCCATAATTCCTGAATTTAACCCATTGTTGATAAGTTTACAGGCGCTAAAATAAATCCAAGCTTAATGCAAAGAAGCGACAATTAGAATCTATGCCAAGCGTGTCCACGTTGCTGGGATGAAAAACACATTTCTAGTTTCGGTTTTGGCTACACGCAGACTCGATCAGACTCGAGCCAGTCGAGGTCACACTGAGCGAGTGACAGCCGGACGTGGCAATGTCGACAATGTCAATGATCTCAATCAAACTCAAAGATCCTGAACAAATTTCAAGATCTTTGCCTACATTCAGAACAGTCATAGAGCAACATAGACAGGGCCGGACTAAGGGGGGGGCTTAAGCATGTACCTCCCAAACGCTTTTTTCTTCTTTTTTTGTGGGGGAGGGAGGGGGGGAGGAGGTTGCATCTGGATCATCATGAAATCCGAGGAGAAATCGCACCTCTCACCCCCTTTCGAAAGACATTTTTCTTCAACGATTTTTGTGATGAAAAGTATGAGTCCTTACAATCTCAATTCTTTTTCATTGCCTATACAGCTTGCTGTCGAATTTACCTTTTTCGTTCAAGGAGAGGCTTCCTTTCCCTCCAGAAACATCAAAAAACGTTCAGCTTCAAGGGGGCTTCGCCACCTTGCAACCCCCACATAGGGGGCTTCGTCCCCTGGACCCCCACCAAGGGGCTTTGCCCCCTGGACCCCCATCTGTAACCCCCCCCCCCCCTAGTACTTACCTAGTCCGGCCCTAAATAGATCAACATACCTTGACATTTCGTCTTCAGAAAGACGGACCCGTAGCCGGACCTTTCCATCAAGGAAGGCATTCTCGCCGCATGCTTTGGTCTGGCTTGAATCCACAAAATATAACAGAAGTTCGATGACAGTACCGCTGCACGCCATTTTTGATCTTCGAATTCGAATTTGACTGAATGCACTCAAAACTTTAGCACGAAGCCCTTCCATTGGATGAAGTTTGACAGACTTTTGCAATTCGCCTTCTGATTGGATCTCTTTTTTTGTGTGATTGGTTCTCTTAAAGGGAAGCAATCGCTGTCAAAATCATATTTCTGAATGTGTTGTTGCTTCCCTTCATTCGGGATTGGCTCGTTGACGAATAGGGGATCATAGAGTGATACAGCTGTGAAAAATGTACGTTGAAAATAAAATGCATTGCAATAATGCCCATCACGATCACGAAAACAAATGACGATCACGATCACGAGACTTGATTTTTTTGTCATCACGGATCACGAGCAAAGTCCCATCACGATCACAGAAATGGAAATTTCGGCAATCACGGTCACAGAAAGGTAAAAAAACGCCAATCACGATCACGATTTTAAACCCTTTGGGGCCCTCAACTTAAAATGAATATTTTGTGCATAGTATTCTATTGTTTAGAATATTGTTTTTCAACAAAGAAACAAACAAACAACTTAATAAGTAACCTTTTGAATATCATACCCTCAGGTGTTTGATTTTGTTGTCTTATTCCTGCTTTTGCACGATCAAAAAAAGTCAAGATATTTATCTTCTCAATACATGTTGCATTCAAAGTTACTTCAAGAAGACTTCTCCGAAAGTTGCACCACGGTGAAACTGAAGTGGTATTTGTTTAACATATGATGAATAAAAAGTTGCTTCACCAGAGCGACGGGGCCATGAAACTAAGACCTATTTTCCTGCATTCATCGCAACAAGCTTTCGTGCAAACTTGGAATTCATTGCGTGTGAAATATTACCGTTTAGGAAGCTTTCATGCAAACTTGGAATTCATTGCGTGTGAAATATTACCGTTCAGGTTGCAGGCAATGTTTCTGTTTTAAATATTCAGGTCAGACATAAGAGATCAATTCTCCAATCAATTAGATCACGAAGGTTTTGCTGGTGCCCGCATTTTTACATTTAGTCAAGTTTTGACAAAATGTTTTAACATAGAGGGGGAATCGAGACGAGGGTCGTGGTGTATGTGTGTGTGTGTGTGTGTGTGTGTGTGTGTGTGTGTGTGTGTGTGTGTGTGTGTGTGTGTGTGTGTGTGTGTGTGTGTCTGTGCGTGTGTGTGTGTGTGTGTGTGTGTAGAGCGATTCAGAGTAAACTACTGGACCGATCTTTATGAAATTTTACATGAGAGTTCCTGGGTATGATATCTCCAGATGTTTTTTCTTTTATGACGTCATATCCGGCTTTTTTTGTAAAAATTGAGGCGGCACTGTCACACCTTCATTTTTCAATCAAATTGATTGAAATTTTGGCCAAGCAATCTTCGACGAAGGCCGGACTTCGGTATTGCATTTCAGCATGGAGGCTTAAAAATTAATTAATGACTTTGGTCATTAAAAATCTGAAAATTGTAAATAAAATTATTTATTTATATAACGATCCAAAATTACTTTTATTTTATTTTTCATCATGTTCTGATTCCAAAAACATATAAATATGTTATATTCGGATTAAAAACAAGCTCTGAAAATTAAAAATATAAAAATTATGATTAAAATTAAATTTCCGAAATCGTTTTAAAAACAATTTCATGTTATTCCTTGTCGGTTCCTGATTCCAAAAACATATAGATATGATATGTTTGGATTAAAAACACGCTCAGAAAGTTAAAACGAAGAGAGGTACAGAAAAGCGTGCTATGCAGCACAGCGCAACCGCTACCGCGCTAAACAGGCTCGTCACTTTCACTGCCTTTTGCACTAGCGGCGGACTACAGTCATTGTGAAAAAAATGCAGTGCGTTCAGTTTCATTCTGTGAGTTCCACAGCTTGACTAAATGTAGTAATTTCGCCTTACGCGACTTGTTGTTATTTCGGAGGCATTCTTCGGTTCAAACTTCCTTCATAAATCTTAAAACCGAAAATTCTCCAAACTCGATTGCAATCCTGCGTGCTTGGGATCAAATTTGAGTTGATCATCACCTTGATCGATCTATTTGGAAAGAATACAATGTGAATAAGAAAAGGCGAATGAAAATTAAGAGATAAAAACGGGGGGAGAGAGAGAGAGAGAGAGAGAGAGAGAGAGAGAGAGAGAGAGAGAGAGAGAGAGAGAGAGAGAGAGAGAGAGTGGAAGATAGCAATGGGGAAGGGGTGAACGTGCTGGTGAAGTTGGGAAGGGCTGGAAGAAGAGGAAAAGAAAAGATGAGAAAGAAAACCCCCAGAAACCAAGCATCAACACCAAAGTCATAAAAAAAAGGTGGCTGGTCGTTCCATTTGGTGCAATCAGAAAGCAGTTTTTCTGTGTCCCCCACCCCGCCAAGATGCTGTGATTGATTCATAGCTCAGCCTTGACAGTGACGCATCCATGTTGGCCCTGAGAAAACGTATCACTGGCACGTGAAACCAGCCACATTGGAGATCCCCTCCATCACAGCTAGTTCACAAGTTGCAGCAAGCTTTGATACTGTCACATGTGAAGACGTGAAGAAAAAACGATCAACGCAAGAATACAGTTGCCTTTGCAGATTTGATTATCAGAACTATTAGCAGACAGCTAGAATATGTTCTATTGTATATCTTAAAAATTGTACAGCAGCCTAGTTTCATATATATATATATATGTCTTGTGTCTGTGTGTGTGTGTGTGTGTGTGTCCGCGATGCACGGCCAAAGTTCTCGATGGATCTCTTTCAAATTTGGTGGCCATATTCAGGTACACCCCGGACACAACCTGGTCGATGAGATATTTCAACACGTGCTCTCAGCGCGCAGCGCTGAACCGATTTTGGTTTTTCTCTGGATCAATTCCCAGTAACTCTTCCTTATCTTCTCCAGTGTTTTCAGCGTTTATCTCCCTTCCTTCGTGTGGCGTCAATCCATATTCCCGTTTCTATTTTTAGAAGGTCACTGTCGACAACGCTCAATCCATATTCCCGTTATACTATTTTTAGAAGGTCACTGTCCCGGCGAAGCCGGGTATTACTCTTTTCCAGTGTTTTGCGCGTTTATCTCCCTTCCTTCGTGCGGTGCGCCGGCAAAGTCGGGTATTCGGCTCGACTTCTTCCCGGCGAAGCCGTACCCGGCGAAGCGGGTATTCATCTAGTGCATGATATTTTTCCAGTTGATTTCCGGCATTTTAAAAACTTGACAGGTCATTCTTGAAAACCCCGGATAACGCCAGAGTGCAGTGTGTGGCTTTGGGGCTGTGGTGATGGTGTGGATGTCTGTTTTGTTTTTGTTATGTTTAACAATAGCATGATATCATGCATGCCATTCATTAATTATGGTAGGTCTTGAACTGGAAATTGGTCCTTGAATCGATCTTTTACAATGCGAAATCAGCATTTGTGTTTGCAGTTAACACCACGCAGTCAATGCAGCTCGAAGCTTTGACTCATATGTTTGTGAGGCGTGTAACTTGAACTTTCCTTCTCTGTCACTAAAAAAAAATCAATGTTCACAAATAAAAAACCCACCCTCAGATGCACGAGCAAAAAAAAAAAAGGAGAGAGAGAGAGAGAGAGAGAGAGAGAGAGAGAGAGAGAGAGAGAGAGAGAGAGAGAGAGAGAGAGAGAGAGAGAGAACTCAGAACTCAGAACTTTATTACATAAGGATAAAGGTTTTAGGCTTAGCCTAATCTTCCAACCTGTCCTTGGAACATATACAGAGAATAATTGTAAACGAAAGCAAAGACTGCGCACATACACACACACACATCCAGAGAGAGAGAGAGAGAGAGAGAGAGAGAGAGAGAGAGAGAGAGAGAGAGAGAGAGAGAGAGAGAGAGAGAGAGAGAGAGAGAGAGAGAGAGAGAGAGAGAGAGAGAGAGAGAGAGAGAGAGAGAGAGAGAGAGAGAGAGAGAGAGAGAGAGAGAGAGAGAGAAAGAATAAGATAATTTTTCATTTACGAGGGTAATGATATATGTAGTACATGCTTTTTTACAATCAGCCCTCGCCCATGAGGAAACAAGAATATAGTACAAACACCGTAAAAAACACCGTAACAAGTAACACATGATATCATAATAAAATTAATGATAACAATGATAATAACAATAATTGTCAGTAAGTACTGGTGTCACATGACTGATGTGAACCAGTTGATTGGCTAATGACGATGCGCTTAAATCTTTAATCCACAGAGCGTATTATTACGCCCTTTGCCAAAGCAAGACTGTACTCTCATCCTCAGAATTAGTTAATGACATGTAGCTTATATTCTCCACTTTACCAAAAAATAACCATAAATTTCCTGCGGCTCAAAGCAGAAGTGGTTTTTTTCTGACAGATCGCAGGCGCCTGTGCCACAGTGAATCCCACTGATCTAAAAATAGAAGCGGCCGTGTCTCTTCCACAATGGTCTCTTCTCGTTTTGACTTGCAAAGATTCTTCTCATATGCCGTGTTAGTGGCATGTAGCTTATTAACCACACTACCAAATGATGAGTTAGTATAAAATTCCCAGCGGTAAACACAAAACACAAGTGTTATTCCGATAACGTACCAGCTAGACCAGCATTTGGAAGTCGACTCTGTTATAGTAGACTACACTGAAATACGACTGCATCCGTTCAGTAAATGAATGGTTTCCGAATTATTATTTCAAGGCAACAACAATCGGAATCGAAAACGTGTAGGGTTAAGAACGTTCTTACCATGTATAAAACTTATTACCAGCCTGCCTCATGCGTGCAGACGAGCAATTTTTGTTTTTAAAATGAGTGCAGTGGTTCGATTGCCCTAGCCGCCTAGCAGACGACATAAACCCCGCAGCAAATTAACATGTGGGGCGAATGTGAACAAACAAACGATGGGAATATAATACGTGTATAGTTCAGAGCATTCTTACTGTTCATATATATAGTACCAGACTCCCCGATGAGTGAAGATACAACACGAGAAACATACCACATTTACTTTGAAAATGTGCCAACCGTGGCCTTGGAGTCAATTCAAGGGGCAACACTCTGCACAGTCAATCTGTCGAAGCTCGATGAAGGTTTCGAATCGCAAATAACTAAGAGCACAGTCCTTTCTCCGAGTTTAAATGAGGTCTGTATGACAGATCATCACTTTTTAGCTTAACGCTACTCTGGGATTTACCAACAGAAATTAAAACAAGAGTTTGCGTGTGACGAAAGCACGACGCACTTGAGACAGCCCACACAAAAGTAGATCTGACACAAACCTGACCACACAGTTACGCCTATCCAAATGCGCGTAGCAAAATGTGCGTTTTGAATCTTCTTTTTTCTCTGGCGGTACCAAAGAAACTACAGTGTTTTGCGGTACTGACAATATCGTTATTGAAACAATCCCAGTGCACTAAGGGATTTATAGAGCAAATCTCGAAAATAATTATTGAACTCAGCGCTATGCTGAATTTTCTCGATTTGCTCTATAAATCCCTTAGTGCACTGGGATGTCTCAATAACTTAAATAATAATGATGATGATAATGATAATCCGGTATCCTATTTACCGGTATTTATTGTTCCTTATAATTTGCTGTCCATAACATTGAGAAGGCATTAAGTAATTATAGTAAATTAGTTAAATAGTACCCATCAAAAGATTTTAGATGCAGCGATAATTTTATTTAGAAAATCAATGAGTTTAAGTTTAAAACCCTTTTCACTTGTGGTCTCTCGAAGAACTTTAGATAGGGAGTTCCAGACCCGGCTACCAGAAAATGTTAGGCTTGAATTGAAGAGATCTATTCTTGGAAGAGGGATGAGAGAGAGAGAGAGAGAGAGAGAGAGAGAGAGAGAGAGAGAGAGAGAGAGAGAGAGAGAGAGAGAGAGAGAGAGAGAGAGAGAGAGAGAGAGAGAGAGAGAGAGAGAGAGAGAGAGAACTGGAAAGGAAAAATACTTTGTCACACACAATGTTTATATTTCTGCAAAGAGAGTTCCCCAGGTGCAAAACATCACTTACACGCCATTATGTGGTCTGGTACCGAGGGCTAAGTAGATGCAACAGTAGTTTGCTGGAGTTGGAAAAAAGCTCTCTAAAACAAATAAAAAAGGTTTTTTGAATCTTCAAGTTTGCATTACACGGCAGCTGACAGAAAGATAGATGTCATTAAAAATAACGATACGTCCATTCAGACTAAAAAAAAAAGAAAGACCGATACGATTTTCATTTCAGTTTCTATGTTTGTTCCGGCCATTATCTCTCCGGGGCCATGGCAAGAAAACTGAAACCGAAAAGTAATCAAACGTCTGCATGACCCACATCATCAAAACATCGACATCGTAGTATTTCAGCTCTGCGCGCAATGACATTTTACCAAGGGAAGCTAAGAAATGAAATCGGAGCTCAAAAAAGAAAGTTTTATGATTACGGTTAATGGGAATTTGAAAGATAGCACAAGTTGAAAACCAGTATTTCAAAAGGAGCCTGACACTAATGAAGGAAAGCGGAAGGAGAGTTGCGTCCCGTGGAATTTTGGAATAACAAGAGAAGCCGTGACGTTTTGTCAGCCCAAAGTGGATTGTAATGGGGGAGCAGAAAGCAGGGAAAAGGCTGACGTCCGTTTTGCGGGGCAGATTGGGCCTAGCTGCACATTTTTCAGTGAAAGGTATGGCAAAAATCTCCGCCGTGCTCATTCGATTTGTAAGTTTTATGAACTCTTTGTCTTTCTGTCTCTTTTTTCCTGTCTTGTCCATCAGGCTTTGCCCAGCTACAGTATCACCCAGATCTTAGTTTTCACTCCGTCTGACACTCTGTCGCTTTTTTGCTTGTCCGTCTCGCTTCTGTCTCTTCCAATGCTTGACCCTCTCCCTTTCTCTCTTGTCCCCCCCCCCCCCCCCCCCCCTCTCCTTCCCCTCTCTCACTGGTCTTACCTCCAGTTAACTTGACAGTCGCAAGCATAGATTTCTGCTTAATTTTTGACAGAGCCACAGCCACAATATTTCACAGGTGTCCGTCCGCATTGATTCGACATTTTTCGGTCTGTTGTGACATATGTTAAAGAAGAGATAACATCTGACGTTCATGCCAATTCGTATCACGCGCAGCAGCTGACACAATACACATTGATGCGGTATGATAGCGGGAGGATTTTTTTTTAGTTATTTGTGTCATATCTGTTAGCTGATCGTATTTGCACTCTTCAAGAACAGCTTAATTGGGATAACAGGAAAAAAGGAAATTACAGGGGATCCCGACTGCAAAAATCATTCAGTGCCTGCGAGTGAAACGTACATTTTTTGAATTCGTCTTCTTTTGTTTTTGTCATTTTTTGTTATTTTGTGTGTTGCCGTTGACATACTGAGGCCGTTTTGGCAACGAATAGCGGAAAAATCACCTGTTATGCAAGTGATTTACGTCAGGATTTCGACACATTGCATGTTTACAGGTAATAACAAAAGACTTTTCTCTGGCAAACAATCGTACACTGTGGTTCAGGAGTGCAGAGATTACTCAGGGCATAATACGGTTTTTATGGGCTGCTGAGTGAACTGCATCTGTAAAAATTACGACGAATTGCAAATATTTCACTTTATAAAAAACAGATCACTAAAAAACAAAAATTAAACTTTATTACAGCATGTATTGCTTAAATAGACTATTCGGAGTTTTGCACTTGTTCAAATATGTAGGTTTGCATATATTTAAGAAAAAACGACGACGAAAACAACAACAACAAGAACACCACCACAACCACCACCACCACCTCGCTGGCATCTTGCATGCGAGATTCATCGACGATTATGAGATAAGTTCATTATCTGTATCATAAGTGTTTGTCTGTCTGTCTACTTAAAAGGCCAGTGGGTCGACGTACTGTAAATGTAACGTTTTGTTTTGTCAATAGTTAAACGTTCCCATCACCTACAATTCCTGTTTTAAAGAAAATTCAAAACATAGCGAAGTTTGTGCATTCTTAATCTTCTTTTCGGAAAACAATATTAAAGTCTAACAGCGCAACCGAGAAAGGTAGTTGGAGTACGGTAACTACATTTAATTAAAGCGAGTTCCTACTTCATTTTAACAGGTAATTTTAGCTTTGAAAATGACTTTTGTGTGTAGTACTCGGATTCAAATGGATTTATCTTAACTAGTTCGTATTGCAAACGAAAAAGTGAAAATTCACAATGAAAACTTGTCCAGGACAATGCTCGTTAACTGAGAAGAGCTTTCTTTGTTCCACTGAAAATACACGAATTCAATTGATAAGATTCCCCCACACCAACACACACACACACACACTCACACACACACACACACACACACACGCATACACACACACACACACACACACACATACACACACACACACACACACACACGCATACACACACACACACACACACACATACACACACACACACACACACACG
>NC_090245.1:56998343-57014748 GCF_037325665.1 Littorina saxatilis
AACCTGTCTTTATATGTGAACAGTGGTACTATTACCTTGAATCAGTGTTTATCAACCATTATAAACTCTTGTCTACAGACACCCCAGTTCACCGTTCTCTGAAAGGAGTTATTAAAAGCCCATAGCTCCTCCGAGATATTGGGCAGCTGTCTCCCGACGTTCAGACAGGGCACCTGGAAGCATACCAATCCATCAATCAATCAATATGAGGCTTATATAGCGCGTATTCCGTGGGTACAGTTCTAAGCGCAGGGATTTATTTTTTTTTAATTTTTTAAATTTTATTTTATGCAATTTATATTGCGCACATATTCAAGGCGCAGGGATTTATTTATGCCGTGTGAGATGGAATTTTTTTTTTTTACACAATACATCATTTATTGAAAAATGAGGGTGTGACAGTGCCGCCTCAACTTTTACAAAAAGCCGGATATGACGTCATCAAAGATATTTATCGAAAAAATGAAAAAGAGTCTGTAGATATCATACCCAGGAACTCTCATGTAAAATTTCATAAAGATCGGTCCAGTAGTTTAGTCTGAATCGCTCTACACGTACGTACACACACACACACACACGCACAGACACACATACACCACGACCCTCGTCTCGATTCCCCCTCTATGTTAAAACATTTAGTCAAAACTTGACAAAATGTAAAAAATGAAGAAGACTCTGGTACAGATCCAAATGCATACAATCACGCATAAAAATCTGGAGAAATTCGTTCTGAATGTTGTGCAAGCAAATACTCGCAAAATGTCCCAGCTATTACAGACCGTGTCGTCGCGTCTTTGACGTCAATTTATGTGTTTCATGATAACTGGCAATTACATGGCTGAACAGCATATATATACATAAAGGAAATATGATATTATCCTTTAACAGTTTCCCCTGCGTATCGTTTCTTTCACCTCCCACCCTGTACCCCGTCCACCCCACCCCCACCCAACCCCACTCTCAGCTCCAGCTTACCCTACCCTAATGTTGCACCGCCTCTCATTGTTTTCGTTGAAGATTAGGCGGTCCCAACGAAGGCGGTGGACTAATGTCCCTCCTGTTTGTTGTTCATTACCAGGGACGTGAGATGGGACCAGAGAGCCAGTGCAGACCCAGCAGTCCTAATTAGTGTTAATCGTCTCCTGGCCATGCGAGGCCGTGCAGAAGACAGGGCCTGAAGGATGATTAACCGGCGACTGATCTTTATCTGGCTTGACAACACTCAATGCATCGTGATCGCTGGTAATCATGCCTCTTTTTCCCATTCATTCCTACAAACACTTCCCGTCATTCTCCTCTTATTCCTTCTCTTTCTACTTTCTTTTTGTCGTCATCTTCCTCTCGGCTGATCCTTTGGCTCCTCCTTCTTAATCTCGTCCTCCTCTCCATTTGTATTTCTCGCGATTCTACATCTGGTTCTCCTGCTCCTTTTTCCTGATCCTCCTCGTTTGGTATTTTCCTCTTATTCCTCTTTCTTGTTCTCCTGCTTCTGCCTCCTGCGCCTCCTTCTTCATCGACGTCCTCCTCTTGTTCATCAGTCTGGTTCTCCTGCTCCTTCTTCCTGCTCCTTCTCCCCGCTTCGCCTTCTCCCTCGTCGTCCTTCTGTTGTTCATCAGTCTGGTTCTCCTTCTCCTTCTTCCTGCTCCTTCTCCCCGCTTCGCCTTCTTCCGTGTTGTCCTCCTGTTGTTGATCAGTCTGGTTCTCCTGCTCCTTCTTCCTGTTCCTTCTCCCCGCTTCGCTTTCTTCCGTGTTGTCCTCCTGTTGTTCATCAGTCTGGTTCTCCTGCTCCTTCTTCCTGCTCCTTCTCCCCGCTTCGCCTTCTTCCGTGTTGTCCTCCTGTTGTTCATCAGTCTGGTTCTCCTTCTCCTTCTTCCTGCTCCTTCTCCCCGCTTCGCCTTCTTCCGTGTTGTCCTCCTGTTGTTGATCAGTCTGGTTCTCCTGCTCCTTCTTCCTGCTCCTTCTCCCCGCTTCGCTTTCTTCCGTGTTGTCCTCCTGTTGTTCATCAGTCTGGTTCTCCTTCTCCTTCTTCCTGCTCCTTCTCCCCGCTTCGCCTTCTTCCGTGTTGTCCTCCTGTTGTTCATAAGTCTAGTTCTCCTGCTCCTTCTCCCCGCTTCGCCTTCTCCCTCGTCGTCCTCCTGTTGTTCATCAGTCTGGTTCTCCTGCTCCTTCTTCCTGCTCCTTCTCCCCGCTTCGCCTTCTTCCTCGTCGTCCTCCTCTTGTTCATCAGTCTGGTTCTCCTGCTCCTTCTTCCTGCTCCTTCTCCCCGCTTCGCCTTCTCCCTTGTCGTCCTCCTGTTGTTCATCAGTCTGGTTCTCCTTCTCCTTCTTCCTGCTCCTTCTCCCCGCTTCGCCTTCTTCCGTGTTGTCCTCCTGTTGTTGATCAGTCTGGTTCTCCTGCTCCTTCTTCCTGCTCCTTCTCCCCGCTTCGCTTTCTTCCGTGTTGTCCTCCTGTTGTTCATCAGTCTGGTTCTCCTTCTCCTTCTTCCTGCTCCTTCTCCCCGCTTCGCCTTCTTCCGTGTTGTCCTCCTGTTGTTCATCAGTCTAGTTCTCCTGCTCCTTCTCCCCGCTTCGCCTTCTCCCTCGTCGTCCTCCTGTTGTTCATCAGTCTGGTTCTCCTGCTCCTTCTTCCTGCTCCTTCTCCCCGCTTCGCCTTCTTCCTCGTCGTTCTGCTCTTGTTCCTCTTTCTAGTTCTCCTGCTCCTTCTTCCTGCTCCTTCTCCCCGCTTCGCCTTCTTCCTCGTCGTCCTCCTGTTGTTCATCAGTCTGGTTCTCCTGCTCCTTCTTCCTGCTCCTTCTCCCCGCTTCGCCTTCTCCCTCGTCGTCCTCCTGTTGTTCATCAGTCTGGTTCTCCTGCTCCTTCTTCCTGCTCCTTCTCCCCGCTTCGCCTTCTTCCTCGTCGTCCTCCTCTTGTTCATCAGTCTGGTTCTCCTGCTCCTTCTTCCTGCTCCTTCTCCCCGCTTCGCCTTCTTCCTCGTCGTCCTCCTGTTGTTCATCAATCTGGTTCTCCTTCTCCTTCTTCCTGCTCCTTCTCCCCGCTTCGCCTTCTTCCGTGTTGTCCTCCTGTTGTTCCCTTATCTGTTTCTCCTGCTGCTTCTACCTGCCACTCCCTCTCCCTCGTCGTTCTGCTCTTGTTCCTCTTTCTAGTTCTCCTGCTCCTTCTTCTCTCTAACGCTGATTCTGTCATTTCTATGTCAATGATTTCTTTGATTGTTATCATCTTTCGAGCTTTATCTCTCTTGATGTTCTTCGTATTTGCTGTCTTTCTTTATGTCCCCCCTTTTGTGTGGAATTTTAATTGAAGACCAGCTGGTAGGTGCCATTATTGATAAGTAAGTGAGAGACGGCTTTGGGAGTATCAGCATGTTTCTATGTGTAGTGGTTTTCAACCAGGTGTATGCAAACCAGTCACACAGATGAACGACGCCACCGCCGGATTTACATATAATTTGCATAACTATATAATTATCTGCTCTGGAAGGTCTAACAAGATTCTGCTAGTCTGTGACGTCACCTCAGTTTGATCGTCATCAGGGCACAGGATGTGGATATGTGTTTGAGAGAGAGAGAGAGAGAGAGAGAGAGAGAGAGAGAGAGAGGGGGGGGGGAGGGTTGCGTCAGTGCACGTAGGGTTGAAACAAGCAAACATAATTTGATTAAAAC
Source organism: Littorina saxatilis (assembly GCF_037325665.1). NCBI lineage: Eukaryota > Metazoa > Mollusca > Gastropoda > Littorinimorpha > Littorinidae > Littorina > Littorina saxatilis. The sequence continues at coordinate 57,002,002 of NC_090245.1, forward strand.
CAGTTGACAATAGTTTATTTTCAATATTTTGTTTAGCCGAGTGAGCCAGTACACGAGAGAGGGTCTCCCGCTGTTTCACGATCATTTTAATTGTGGCATGATATATCCCCGGGCACATTCTCCTTAACTTTTCTTTTTTGTTTGTTGTATAAATCCAAAAACAAGAATATTAGGTTATTGGAACGTTTAATAATGACAAAAATAACACGTTACATTTTGCAAGCGAATTTCGTTTTTAACATAAGTTCATTATCTGTACTATAAGTGTTTGTCTGTCTGTCTACCTAAAAGACCACTGAGTCCATGTACTGTACATGTAACGGTGTTTTTTGGTCATACATTGAACGTTCCAACAACCTTTTATTCTTTGTTTTTCGATTCTGTTTGTTGTAGAATTTGTGTCCGCGGCATTCTTGGTTGGTTGATGTTAGGAAAACATAATGTTTTGGAGGTGCTCCTCTTGGTGCAAATGTCCTCCTTTTGCGTCAAACATCCAGTGTGGGTTATCAAGTTGGATAGCGACTGATTCAATGTTTGACAGAGTGTAGAAAGCTGGGGAGTCGGTGCGTGGAGAACAGGCGGATAGGCCGATGGACACCAACCGAAAGCAACCGATGCAAACTAAAAAGAAAGACTTGAACAAGGAAAGAAAAATATGGGGGGGGGGGGGGGGGCGGAGTGGCAGTGGGGTGGTAGCAAAAGATAGTAAAAAAGGATGGGGAAAAAACTAACAGGAAAAAAGACATAATACTTGGAATGCTAGAAACAAATGTGACAATTGACAGAACAAAAGAAAAACCAAGAAAACAAGAAATAAAATAAAATACGACTGGGTCATTGAAAGGCGTAAGGACGTTATACAACCGAGCGTCTTCCGTTCTTGTTCTTTTTACTCTTTTTCTTCGTTTTTTCTCCCTCTTAGTCCTACGCGTTTTCTTCCGTGTACAATGGCCCACGGATAAAAACCTGAAAGCGGATTACTGGAAAGGAAGAGGAGGAGAAGGACGAGGAGAAAGAGGAATAGCATAGAGCTTGAGGACGCCAGCAATGAGCAAGGACTGAAATAGGCTTTGAGGAGGACACGGGATGCCGCTGAAATGAGTGTAAGTAGATCAGGCATTGGGAAAACAGGGCTGGCGGGGCCATACAAGTTTTGCTCGAGAGGTTTTGTTTGCGTCAAATGGTTCGATCTCGGTCCATTCACGTCCCTAAACCTCTGCATGTCTCGTGCAGTCGCCTCGGAGGTATACTTCTGCAGTTAGGCACGATTGTATTTTGTTTAAAGGTTGACCCTCCAGTCCCGGCCCCAAACCTGAATTACAGAGAGAGAGAATAAAAAGACACACGCATACGTCGGCTTTCTTTCTTTGTTACTTAAAAAAAATGCAAAGAGTCGCAAGGGCACCCACACAACCAAACGACAGTTCAACCAGCCAGCCAGACGTCAAGCAAGTGTAACAAATCAACCTACCAATCCCCCCCCCCCTCCACCCACCCACCCAATCATTCTCCCAACAACATTATGTTTCTGACACTGTTTAAAACGGAATATGAGGGCTTTTCCCGCTTCTTTTTCTTTTTGCTAAAATGTATTGTCCTGTCTGCAAATGAAGACAAAGTAAGCCTTGTCTTTTATTTTTTGCTGGTCTAATAAATAAACTATAGAAAAACAGTCTCAGTATTAGCTCAAAGAGGGGATGAACTTAACCGGGGAATTGCAAACTTTGTCATGATAAGACACAACTTTTTAGTCTTTAATTTGGCGACATAAAAAACGCATATCGAACAAAAAGGTCTATTCTAAGCCTTGGAAAATACGTTTTCCCAACGTGTTACCTTATTTGGGAAAAACTTGGGGCATGTTTGTCCTCAATTCGGATATGAGAAAAACACATATATCATTTTTATTGCCAAAGAGCTGTTTTGAATTGAGCTCGTCAGTGCCAAAGTGTATCCTTGTGAGCCTTGGAACCAAGCTTCCCATCTGCAAATAGGTTTACCTTTGCGACTCCCAGCAGACCCCTCGCAAGTCCATACATCTTTCAGAAACGAGCCAATGAAAATGCATGTATTTTGTTCGAAAGTGCAGACTATTTTTCTCCATTCTTGTTTTTTTCTTTCTGAGTGTGAGTCGGGCGGTCCTCCTTGATCTATATGTCACATCTTTTTAGCAAACTTGTACGCTTTTTCTCTGCCTTTTTTTTTATTCTTATCTTTTTAAGATATCTGACTTTTGTGGTCAAGGGAAATCTACTGGCTATCTCTCCACGATACACTCCGTGCATCCGCCACTTGATCTATCACATCTAATCAACGGCTTTATTTTTGGCGCTGCGAGGGGATTATCGTTACGGTGTCTGCCTCTATCTACACCCCACCCAATTCAGTCCCCCGGTCGGTCACTGAGTAGAACAAATCCCCTTTTCTCCTCTCTTATTAGTCTCCCTCTCTGTCTGTCTGTCTCTGTCTCTGTCTCTCTCATGCCCCACCCACTCTCCGGGGGCAGCGGAGGTCATGGATTTACCTCCGATGGCTGGACCAAAGTAAAGGGATGATAGCGCGGTCAGGATTATATTTCTCAAGACATGTCCGTGTCCAGTCAGACGGGCGAGTCGAGGCACTGTCGTCTGACCGAGACTTTGTGCAGCAGCATAAGTCCGGTTCGGGTAATTTCCGGTTTTGAGGCCAAAGGAAATGGAAGGAAGTTCCGATCCCCTAAGGTTGGGTAGGATCCGAGTTGGCTCCTGTGAGGAGCAGCAGGAGCAGGAGATAACAAAGGATTAAGAAGAGAAGAAGAAAGAGAAAGAACAGAAAGGTCTTTTTGGGATGGGGGAATAGAGGGGGCTTGGATGGAGATGTTTTGAATCCAGGTGACTTTACACAACAAGAATAACCGTAAAACGACGTGGAAGGGGTTGGGGTGTATGCGGGGAGGGGGGGGGGGGGCAGGACACATCGACCCGAACACATTCCCCGACACAATCACCCCCCTCCCTTCCAAAGAAAGGGGGAGGGGGGGGGGGGGCGAAGATGGGGCTGGGGGACTGGGATTAAGTCCGAAAAAGAGATTTTGGTCAGGATTTATGACAAAAAGCCCTCTCGACTTTGTGAATGAATGTTTTTTATGCATGCAAGTGTACAACGGAACTCCTTTCCAAAGCATAGCGTTTGAAGTGTGACAAGGCAGCTTCGATAAAGGATGAATGTCTTGCACTAGCAGATAGTATGCATCATGTCGGTCTAAGTCCACTGGCTCAGTGCAGGGAAGACGAATGATGAGGGTCTTGCTGGTGTAGCAAGTCCTCTTTTCTGCTGAGTAATTCTCGCCTTTTTTCAAGAAGCTGAGAAATAACAGATGTAAATCTAAGTACACGGCGGAGTCGTCGGTGCAATCTTGAAATGGGTTATTTAAATTTCTTATCTTTTGCACAGACACAGACATCACCAACCAACAGACCAACCAACCATCAATACATTCATCCATTGACTTGAATTGAAATGTATTTTTCGAGGTGACACAGAATAAGCAATACAAACATGCTTTTTTTCCCCGGCCCTCGCCCATTGAGGGCTAACTCAATAACAAGAAAAAATAAAAGGTAAGTGAACTACAGTACAAAATACATAATGTCCAGCAATGAATTAAGACATTTCAAGATGCATTAGTTGAGAGAGAGAGAGAGAGAGAGAGAGAGAGAGAGAGAGAGAGAGAGAGAGAGAGAGAGAGAGAGAGAGAGAGAGAGAGAGAGAGAGAGAGAGAGAGAGAGAGAGAGAGAGCTATATCAGCACCAAAAACATAAACACAACTGAAACTGCATTGAAAGGCTAATACACCGTAAATTTCTCTAATGGCTTTTGGGGAAAATGCGCACCCCAATTTCTGCCAAATACACCCAAAAAATGAAAGATTCGTGCCGACAAATAAGAAATCAGGTTTGCAATGGCAGGAAAATAATCATCTTTTTCACTGCAAATTGGGGAAAAAAGACGGAAGCGAAGCGCAGAATAGTGTAAAAACAGTTGCCATCATCCAATTGTTGTATAGCTTCTTAAAGAAAGGCTAGAAATGTAGCTTTGGAAAATCAACAACAACGACAACAACAACAAACAAAACAAAAGCATCGGCTTGTTTGTGATGATGGGGATAATAATGCTGCTGCTGCTGCTGCTGGTGATGATGATGATCAGTGACGATGAGGATGCGTGCGCGCGTCTGTGTGTTTATATATATACGACTTGTGTCTGTCTGTCTGTCTGTCTGTCTGTGTGTGTGTGTGTGTGTGTGTGTGTGGTTGTGCGCGATGCACGGCCAAAGTTCTCGATGGATCTGCTTCAAATTTGGTGGGCATATTCAGGTAGACCCGGGACAGGACACAACCTGGTCGATATTTCAACACGTGCTCTCAGCGCGCAGCGCTGAACCGATTTTGGTTCCACCTCAGCTACCCGGGCCCCCATACCGACACACCAAAGCCGCTACACCACATCATAACGCCAAAGTTCTCGGTGGATCTTTTTCAAATTTGGACACCGTATTCAGCTACACCCCGGACACAATATCATCGATGAGATATTTCAACACGTGCTCTCAGCGCGCAGCGCTGAACCGATTTTGGTTTTTGTGTTAATTTCACCATTATAAGTAACTCTTCCTTATCTTCTCCAGGTTTTCAGCGTTTACCTCCCTTCCTTCGTATGGTGCACTATAGTATGAGTGGGGCATCTTCGGATATTCCCGGCGTTCTGTTACTATTTTTAGAAGGTCACCGCAGTGTCCAGAACGTAAATTGGACCCGTAAATTATCCTCACTGTAAAAGTGCAAAGGTCGAATCAATTTATAGCCACGCGAAAAATACACTGTCATCTATCTCTCTATATATACGGCTTCTCTGTGTTTGTGTGTGTGTGTGTGTGTGTGTGTGTCTCTCTCTCTATGTGGGCAACACCTGTCGATTGTTCAGTTCTGTTTGTGATGTGGTCTGGCGGCTTTTGTGTATTTGTATGTACTGGCCTTCCTTTGAGAAGCCATAACAGATCAAAAGGGCTTAGAGGTAAGCTCTAAATTGCTCAATCCTGTTTGAGTGGAGTTCGCCTCCAAAGGTGATTAACACGGTTACATTCGTCGACAAGGATGGGACTCGATATGGTCAGGAATGGCATTATGGCCACTGAATCATTTTCGTGCTGTTCCCATTCCACGAATCTGGGAGGGACCTAAGCTTGGCGGGTCCATTGTTCGGACCCGGCAAAGCCGGCGTACGGCTCTAAGTATTTCATCCCGGTGAAGCCGGCTACCCGGCGAAGCGGGTATTCCTCTAGTATATATATATACTAGATGATTACCCGCTTCGCCGGGTACCGGCTTCGCGGAAGAAGTAGAGCCGAATACCCGGCTTCGCCGGGAAGAAGTAGAGCCGAATACCCGGCTTCGCCGGGTGAGTGGCGCACCGTACGCCGGCTTCCACACGAAGGAAAGGAGATAAACGCGCAAAACACTGGAGAAGATAAGGAAGAGTTACTGGGAATGGATGTACAGAAAAACCATAAAACCAAAATCGGCTCAGCGCTGCGCGCTGAGAGCACGTGTTGAAAATTTTCATCGACCAGATTGTGTCCGGGGTCTACCTGAATATGCCCACCAAATTTGAAGCAGATCCATCGAGAACTTTGGCCGTGCATAGCGAACAGACAGAAAGACAGACAGACAGACAGACAGACACACACACACACACACACAAGCCGTATATAGATATATAGATATATATGTGTGTGTTTGTAAGGGCGGGGGGGGGGGGGGGGGGGAGCGTGGGGACTTAAAGATCAGGGGGCAGCTGAGGTAAGTGGAGACTTGTTAAGGCAACGGTGGCCACATATATGATTTTATTATATATAATCATATATGATTATATTATTATAAAATCATATATATATGATTTTATTATTATATAATCATATATGATTAGACTTTGGGAGGGCGTCAATCCACGATGAAGACCTCGAAGTTTCAAATGGAAGCATGTTAATGTTATTGCAATTCAATCTGATGACGATCTCTTTCCTGCTTTCATGCGATGGTAAACAGACAGAATTGGTTCTGTTCTGTTCACACACTACTTTCAGTCCACCTACCTGCAAGGGTCAAGTCCCAAGAAATATGTCTCTGTATTCCTATCTTATCACTCTGCTCCTGTTTTGTTTTCTTTCACAAACATGTTCCCTTCTTTTTTGACAGGTTTCTGGACAGCAAACTCTAAAACAAATTCTTTTCATCACAAAAACGATCTTTGGAATTGACTGACGTAGTCCGGAAGAATTCATGCATCAACTTACGTCACGTATTCGACGTCATCACTTCACATACCTTATGGTCTCGGTATTTCGTTGGCCTTCATATTTTCTACTTGTAAAATGACCCTCAAAGCTAACCGAGACTAGTTGAGGTTGTATCAATGCGCTTCGCCAGCAGGTGGTTAATGGCTTTTTGACTCACATGCGAAGCAAAAGTGAGTCTATGTACTCACCCGAGTCGTCCGTCCGTCCGTCCGTCCGTCCGGACGTCCGGACGTCCGTCCGTCCGTCCGGAAAACTTTAACGTTGGATATTTCTTGGACACTATTCAGTCTATCAGTACCAAATTTGGCAAGATGGTGTATGATGACAAGGCCCCAAAAAACATACATAGCATCTTGACCTTGCTTCAAGGTCAAGGTCGCAGGGGCCATAAATGTTGCCTAAAAAACAGCTATTTTTCATATTTTTCCCATTTTCTCTGAAGTTTTTGAGATTCAATACCTCACCTATATATGATATATAGGGCAAAGTAAGCCCCATCTTTTGATACCAGTTTGGTTTACCTTGCTTCAAGGTCAAGGTCACAGGAGCTCTTCAAAGTTGGATTGTATACATATTTTGAAGTGACCTTGACCCTGAACTATGGAAGATAACTGTTTCAAACTTAAAAATTATGTGGGGCACATGTTATGCTTTCATCATGAGACACATTCGGTCACATATGATCAAGGTCAAGGTCACTTTGACCCTTATGAAATGTGACCAAAATAAGGTAGTGAACCACTAAAAGTGACCATATCTCATGGTAGAAAGAGCCAATAAGCACCATTGTACTTCCTATGACGGGCGAAGTGGCGCAGTGGTAAGACGTCGGCCTCCTAATCGGGAGGTCGGGAGTTCGAATCCCGGTCGCTGCTGCCTGGTGGGTTAAGAGTGGAGATTTTTCCGATCTCCCAGGTCAACTTATGTGCAGACCTGCTAGTGACTTAACCCCCTTCGTGTGTACACGCAAGCACAAGACCAAGTGCGCACGAAAAAGATCCTGTAATCCATGTCAGAGTTCGGTGGGTTATAGAAACACGAAAATACCCAGCATGCCTCCCCCGAAATCGGCGTATGCTGCCTGAATGGCGGGGTAAAAACGGTCATACACGTACAAATCCACTCGTGCTAAAACCATGAGTGAACGTGAGAGTCTAAGCCCATGAACGACGAAGAAGAAGAAGTACTTCCTATGTCTTGAATTAACAGCTTTGTGTTGCATGACCTTGGATGACCTGGTCAAGGTCACATGTATTTTGGTAGGAAAAATGTGTAAAGCATGTGAGTCGTATGGGCTTTGCCCTTCTTGTTTAGCGAGTGGTTATCGACAATTAATGACCGGTAATATTTAATGAGTGGGGGCATTCTGACCAATCACAGGATCTGTTTCATTAAAACGCCAACTTGATTGAATTACAATTATATTTATTGAGCGAGCCAGTCTGAAGAGTACTCGGGTCCAGCGCGAGCGTTTTTTATTTGTTAAGATTGAACGCACACAAACATGTACTCTTTTGTTGTCTCGGCTATCCGCCTAAATATGAGTTTTGTCGGACTCTGACGTCACATGAGTCAAAGAAGGAAAATCCAATTGATATATACTTGCCTTACTCGGTGTTTTCTCAGAATGTAAAATGTGTCCTTTCACGTCACAGCCGAGAATAGTCGGTTCCGCGGTGGTAACGCAAACAAAACAAAACAAAAAAAAAGAGAAGGAAAGAAAAAAGACGGACATCATCAAACAAAACAAACTGTCCTGGGGTTTATCCTCGTTAGGTTATTTATAACTGCTCGCAGATATGATTATTTGACACCGACGTAAAACGTCGCGCTCCGGTTTTTCTCTGAATGCAAAAATTGTCATGGTGCGTTCTTTCTTTTCTTTTTTCCTTCCTTTTTAAAATGCATTCGCGTGCAAGCGTTTTTATTATACCGACTAGCCCCTTGCAATGTGAGGTCACTTTCGTACAGGGAGATAACTCTAAGCATGCACGAAGAGTTACACTCCTTTCTGCTCCTGACGCGAGTCTTAATTCCTTGACGTGATGCTCCGCCGGCGTCAATGGTACGTGCGGGCCAACCGTCGTGAACGTCTCACGAAATCTGTCAAAGAGCCGAATGCGACGAGGATACAGCAAATTTTCCTTTAACCAGAAAGTTCAATTGTGCCAAGAATACTGTCTAGTTACAACTGATTTGAACGTGAGCTCACAGGTTAAGTCAATAAGTTGTCTTCTTCGTTGAACCCGGCTGAAATTGTCTGGCTAAGCTTTCACTCGTGTTCTCAGCGATGCATGTCATTATACAGCTGAATTTCAGGACGGCCGGATTTTAAGAGAACAATACTCTCAAAAGCATTTACCGGAACAGAATCACCAAAAGAAATGAGCCTTTTGTTAATACCGAACAAAACGGTCAAATTTAACCGTCCATAAAAGCAACATCGTATTATATTGCCTGTTTTCGCATTACGGTGAGTCTGGGAGACGATTGTAAGCCGATTACCCCCCCCCCCCCCCCCCCCCACACACACACACATTTTTTTCCATTCCAGTATGGTGTATACACGATCAGTGGTCCTGACTGATGCGATATCATGCGAGAGAGCACGTACGCATGTGTCATTCTGTACACGGTCTGAATACCTTTTCGCCTGCTTTGCTTGTTTCCGAGTTAAAACTCACAAAGAGTCTCGGCGTTTTGACGGTCGCGATTCCAAGTTTCATTGACTTTCATGCAAGGAGTCAAAACTGCAATTTTTACGAACTAAATTTGGACATTCGCCGGGCAGGGAAAGCGAGGCCCTCGATCAGGCTCATATCAGGTCCCGCACGTGAACTCAATTACGTCAAAAGCCTACATGGAAGTCTGTTAGTCTCGGCGAGAAGGAGAATTCTTTCTATTTTGGGTACTTTACGTCAAGACATTGTGTTTTATTACGTAAGAAAGTTTAAAAGATGGTGTGTGGGTCCATTTGGGCACACCGCACAGTCTTGAGCCCCAGAACGTGATCACGGGAAATGGTAATTACATTTTGGCGGGAGATGCGAACTGACAAACCGAATACAGTTTCGTTTGGCTGGCAACACTTATATTAAGTTATGTGTAGGCATCTGTGAGATATAGCTGTGTAAAGCATTTGACTGTTTATATCGTAATCTGCGAGAGAAAGACAAGTCGTTAGTTAGGCTACTTCAGCAAGGCTGTAGCACTGCCCCTTTAACAGACTCCTTTGTTTTGGACCTAAACACATGTTTCATTCGATTCTGAAAACTGCTGTGTTGATGTCCTTCCTGTAGCGCATACAACATTTTTGTTCGAACTGAGTTAGGGTTCGTTTCTTCTTCTCTCTCATTCTGCATCTTCCTCTCTCTGTTTCTCTTTCTCCCTCCTTCCCTCTCTCTCCTCTCCCTTTCTCTCTCTGTCTCTATCTCTGTCTCTGTCTCTGTCTCTATCTCTCTCTCTCTCCCTCTGTCGCTCTCTCCATCTCTCTGTCGCTCTCTCTATCTCTCTGTCTCTCTGTCTCTGTCTCTCTCTCTCTCCCTCTCTCTGTCTCTCTCTCTCTCTCTCTCTCTCTCTCTCTCTCTCTCTCTCTCTCTCTCTCTCTCTGTATTCCTCTGGTTTTTTTCTCATTTAGATTATTGCACAAATGCATATCAGTGTTATACTGAATAATAACTATGCGGTCAATGACGCCTTCTTGAATGATGCAAATGGCATGAAAAGGTGTTGACGTTCAATGGGCTATTTCTAGTGATTGCTCACAGGACGCTGACCTTTCTGCTCAAACGGTAAAATTGACCAGTTGATTGGCCAATCTATTTACTTTACTGAATTAACACACCTGGGACTGCGAATTAAGCCCCGAAGTAGAGACGTTCGTTGCCGCTTTTACCGTGCCCTGAGCTGCTGGATGATCGGTCTCTGCAGTTTAATTTATTTGCCTGCATGTCTGTATGTTTTTCTGTCTTGCTCTGGCGCTCGTAAGCACACACGTACTCACACACGAATGCAGGCACTTACGCACGCATGTACCCATGCACAAACAGACACCGAGGTACAAAAGAAAAGCACATACAGACGGTCAAACACACACACACACACACACACACACACACACACACACACACACACACATACACACACGTACACACAGACACACACACAGACACACACAGACACACACACACACACACACACACACACGACCGTTCATTTTCTCGAGACAGCGTGTCACTCAAACAGTCTATAAACAGTACCACGAACGATACTGACCAGTGACAGCAAGCAATTGACCATCACTCCAGTCACACCGGCCAGTGGCCAGAGAGCTACTGGTCCATCGTCATATCAGACATCAGCTGTCCAGTTAGGCACTTGCTGGGAAATACCGGACAATGAGCAAGCGATGGCTTAAGTGCTGTTCACATGGCAGACTTGCAACCAACTTTTGCCCAGGTTTACTCGTTTGAAAATCGCTCCCGAGTCTTTGAGGCCGAATTGGTGAAAAGTCTGCCATGTGAACAGCGCTAGCCGCAGCGATTTAGAAACGATTCGGGCCAGACTCGTCAGCGACTCCAAAACTCAGTTGAGCACTGCTCGACTCGGCCGTGACTCGTCAGCGATTTTGTCCAGACTTTTTTTTTATCGCGCTTACTGATTGGTTAGCTCTAGCCTTCCCTTCTCCGGAAAACAACGAGGACGACCGGACAATCCCGAAAGGCTAAGTCTGGCGAGAATCGCCGCTTAAAACTAGTTTGCGAGTTTGTGCTGTTCACATGGGCAGCGATTTTGATTTGACTTGCCGCCGACTAAAATCGCTTGAAAGTTGGGCAAACATTGGTTGCAGGTTTGCCATGTGAACATCACTTTAGAGGACATGACTCTCTTCTTCTTTCTCTGCTGCAAGTTCATGGGCTGCAAGTCCCTCCAACGAGTGGGTTTTTACGTGTATGGCCTTCCTCCCGCCCCTCCGAGGGGCGAGTACGCACGAGGGGGATAAGGTACTGACAGGTCTGCACATAAGTTGAGCTGGGAGATCTGAATAAATTGAATCCTGAACCCACCAGACGCAACCGAGATTCCAACCCTGCATCTTCCACATATATAAGGATACGAATTTGACAGCATTGACTGAATCTCAGCTGAGTCGGCAGTGGGAGAGTGGGAGAGTATTTTGATTTAGGATATGGCAATTAAAAGACAACATAAAACGTGTGGCATCATAAACACTAGTGGCATGCACACAATGAGAGCAATATGGGGGGTGGGTGGTGGAGAGGGAAAGAGGGAAAGCGAAAGGTGAGAGAGAGAGAGAGAGAGAGAGAGAGAGAGAGAGAGAGAGAGAGGGAGAGAGGGAGAGGGAGAGGGAGTATGTGCATCAGTGTGTGTGTGTGTGTGTGTGTCCTCTCCAGGATCTTCCAGGGACCGCTATAACAAAACCATCAACATCCAAAGACTGCATGCTTGGAGCTATTGCCCTCTTGTGTCTCTCTCCGAGGCGTCGTGCAATAGTTTGGTCTCCCACAAAGTGACAAAAAGCTATCAGTATCCTATGTTATGTGCAGGGGGTCGTAGACTCACAATATGTGCAAACTGTCGTGGAATACATTAGGATATTGTTGTTGTTGCTTTCTCTTCTCTCTTTGACAAACCACAGGCAGAAACTAGCAGAGGATATCTGGGTGTGCAGGGCCGGACTAGGCAAGTACTAGGGGTGGGGGGTCACAGATGAGGGTCCAGGGGACGATGCCCCCGTTGGAGCTGAAGTGTTTTTTTTATGTTTCTGGAGGGAAAGGAAGCCTCTCCTTGAACGAAAAAGGTAAATTCGAAAGCAAATTTGCCAGAAAAAAAAAAGAGTTTGGGAGGTACATGCTTAAGCCAGGGGGGGGGGGGGGGTTGCGCAACCCCTGTAACACACCCCCCCCCCCCTAGTCCGGCCCTGGTGTGTTTGGTTCTTCTTTTTGTTTTCTTTTCCACGCAAACACCATTATAAATTAAAAAAAATCCAAACCGCACGCTTAAACCGTCAATAAATATCTGAATTTGTTTGGATCTTGTTTTCATGACACAGGAGAGAGGATGATACTACTATCAACACGGATATAATCCGTTATCAATAGCCATCTCGACCGTGTACGTTTGCTCTAACCTGAGTTGACACCACACGAAACAACAGATGTGGAGTTGACAAACTGGGTTGTGGAAAACAAAAAGAGCTTGTACAGGGTCAGGGACAACACTGAAAAATGGTGAGCGAGAGTTTTCTGTCGGAGAGCGGTAAGAGACCTTCAGAATGTGTGTGTGTGTGTGTGTGTGTGTGTGTGTGTCAGAGAGAGAGAGAGAGAGAGAGAGAGAGAGAGAGAGAGAGAGAGAGAGAGGTGGGTGGTTGGTTGCGTCTGAACTTGAGTCTG
>NC_090245.1:57014948-57029948 GCF_037325665.1 Littorina saxatilis
GTGTTGCACATTCCTAATGTTGTCTTGTTTTTGCGTGATTTCAACTTTATGATTTTCAACCTTGTTTTCAACTTTATGATTTTTTTATGCTTCGCTTTTGTCTATATTTACGGAAACACTCATTTTTCATTCACGATCTCGTTTGATCGGGTTGAAAATGTTTTATGAATTCCGTTTATATTCCGTGGCTATGGCTTTACACTTATCGTGTTTAGCCCATAAATCATGATAAATATCCCCGCGCTTTATCTCCTCCTCTCTGTCTTTGTCTATCTGTCTGTCTGTCTCTGTCTGTCTGTCTGTCTGCCCGGTTTTTTTTTGTCTGCCTTTCTCTCTTTCTGTCTTCCTCTGTCTGTCTCTGTCTGTCTGTCTGTCTGTCTCTCTCTCTCTCTCTCGCTCTCTCTCTCAGTCTCTCCTTATCTCTCCCTTTCCCCGCAACCCGCCTCTATGTCATCGTCTGCACGCGTGTTTGCGAGAGTGTCAATGACTTTCAGTCCTAGTTTTACACTTCACTTTAAATTATTAGGACCCCCACCACAGATTACGCAGGCCAAAAATGCACAGTTCAGTCTAATTGACTTTTTCACTGGTAATCGTTTCATGCTGGAGGTGAAACGACTACTCTTCGTTCATCTTACAATGCCAGTCAAAGACGGCAAATCCTCGACAGACATTTAAGTTGGTAGGCTCTGCAGACTTTTAACGCTTCTGCGGCCTTGATTTATAGATCTCGGGGGACAACTTGGCACACACTTTACGAAGTCTTTCGCAAAACGGACTTTCACAACCCAGAGATGTATGGTAGTTGTAAAGCTCCGGAGCTCTGCTGACGTTGGCTATTTAGCATCTTTAGTTTTAAGTCTCTGGTAGTAAACTCGGGAGGTATGCGGGAGTTCAGTGTCACCGACGGTTGGTTCCTCCCAGATGTGGGACTAGGGACTGGGTTGGGATAGTGGGGCTTAGGATAACAATGGAGACTATGTGTGCTGGAAAAAAATAGTGCTGGAAATGTTATGCTAATATGCATTCTGTGTTGATCGGATACAAACAACGTGAAAGACGCACATGCGAACATGCACGCACGCACTCACGCACGCACGCACGCACGCACGCACGCACGCACACGCACACACACACACACACACACACACACACACACACACACACTCACACACACACACACACACAGCGAGACAGACAGACAGACACACCCACCCACACACACACACACACACACACACACGCACACACACACACATTCATGCACATTTATACAAAACAAAACAAAGAAAGAAACAAGCGAACGAACACTTTTTATACTCGTATTAGTTGGAGGACGCTTTGGTTACTCAAGACCTATCGATTTAAACCTATTCCAGTCCAGGACCAACTTTTTACGGCTGGACCTCCTGGCTCGTGTGTTGCAAAACTCAACAGAAGACCACCGCACTGTAGGGGCCTACTAAACGTACAGTAGGTCGGGCGGCACGTATTGTCAAAACCATCAAAACAGCGAAACGATTTAACTCTCAAAAACCACCTAGCTCATCGGCACACGGGCTGATAGTACAAAGTAAGGCACAGGACGGCCCCCTCCCCAAAAGCTCCTCCCGTCAGGCGATTGAATCGGGCCACAGCTCTTGTTGTGGGTAGGAGAGACTCTTTTCACTGCTGCACAGACCTAAGCAGAGCGGTAACACAGAGAGGGCACGTGCTGGCCGTAGTGGAACAACACAGGTCGCAGACGGCCACTGCTTTTCAATGATCTTCCAAGACTGCAAGAGCGTCCGCTAGCCTTTTGAAGTGACCTTCAGCAGCCCGTCCTGATCCCGTCTCGTTTGCCGGCTTTGTTTGGGGACGTGAGTCAGGATTGGAGCATTTGAGGGTAATGGTAGATGGTAGTTTGTGTATGAGTGCTACTGAGCCTGTAAGCTTATGTCTCTGTTATTCATGACCGACCGGTCACGACTGCTGCAGTTCTGAACTACTTTAGATTTGTGGAATACTTCTAAAACTGAGTAGTTGCTTTGAACCAGAACCAGAAAAATCATTTTTCCGTCTGTCTGATTTCAAACGGGCATGATGTCTATTTTGAGTTTCGCCACCTGTAAGTTACAACGGCGTGGTGTGTGAGAGAGAGAGAGAGAGAGAGAGAGAGAGAGAGAGAGAGAGAGAGAGAGAGAGAGAGAGAGAGAGAGAGAGAGAGAGAGAGAGAGAGCCGAGAGAGAGAGAGAGCCGAGAGAGAGAGCTAGAGAGAGAGAGAGCCGAGAGAGAGAGAGAGAGACAGAGAGACAGAGAGACAGAGAGAGAGACAGAGAGAGAGAGACAGAGAGACAGAGACAGAGACAGAGAGAGAGAGAGAGAGAGAGAGAGAGAGAGAGAGAGAGAGAGAAAGAGAGAGAGAGAGAGAGAGAGTACGAATACGAAAGTTTAATTTGCAATGGTAAAGGAGGGGAAGGGAAATTGGTGTACACATATAGTTCGAAAACATGCACCGATCATTGGGATGGTTCACATTGTACATCCCTGTCTCTCTCTCCGCACGCACGCACTCACTCACACACACACGTACGCACGCACGGACACACACACACACACACAAACACACACACACACACACCACACAAACACACACACACACACACATCATGTATACACACATACAGACACAAACGTACACACACCAACGTACACACACACACACACACACACACACACACACACACACACACACACACACAGTTATTGACAGAGAGAGTTTCTCATCCCAGAGTGACATTTCTTTGTGACAACAGATTTTTGTCCTTAAAATTTACATCCTGTTAGCTAATTTAAAGGCCAACCAGGTGAAGACGGTCATTCTGTAGAATACCAGTTGGCCCAGAGTGCAGTATAGGAGTGTCAATCAATACAGTTAATCCGCTCCATTAAAGAATTAAGAAAGCATCCTTGCGGAAACGCTTTTCTATCTCTTGCACAAGGACGAAGGAACTATATGTAAAGTGCAGCATGAACGCAATTTCTTTCATTAATTTTGACTTACTTGCGTTTTGTGCATGAATGTTGCACTAACAACTTACCGAAGGGGGGGTAATGTGATTTGCCTCAGAATGTTTTTGAATTTTGGTAGTCAAAGTGGTCTTGAAAAAGCCATGGTAAAGAAATGTTCATGTCTATATGTTAACAAAATAAAGCATCTTTTCATAATCAAAAAACAAGAAAGGTAGGTTGTTTGAACGTTTGTTATTGACAAAACAATACATTCTAAGATATTTTGACCCAACGGTCTTTTAAGTTTTCATTATATAATCAGTAGCATGAAACCATCTTTAGACGGTCCAAAGCTGAATTCAGTCGCTTGATGTGGTTTGATTATCCTTGAAAGCTCGCACCCTGTCCTGCCTTTAATCTTCATATCGTATAGTCTAAGAAATATCACAAAGTTATTATATTATAGATATATACAAACTTGATATATACATCACGCCCCGACATTATGTACTTTCATTATACCATCCTGAAGGAGGCAGTTTATCGCTGCCGGAATATTGACGCAGAACAAACCAAACCTGGTTTCCTGTTGTGTCCTCTTTTTGTATAAATACTTGATAAGGATCATAATCCACAGCTTGCTTCAATGTGTTCTAACGGACTAAATCGATCATCCGCCTCAAAACCAAATCCATGGAGACCTATATAATATGCTACTGAAAGACAGTTCATGAAAGGCAGAAGCAAAACGACGGGAAATGGGAGAAAAATAAAGATAGAAGGAAAAAAGAAATTGTGGAATATAAATAATGCGAGCTACACACAGCGGTTTGATTACGAGCTGTTGCAGTGTGCAGGTAGGTTAATCGCGCGATAACGGAGGAAGTTCAGAACGGCATTTAGAATCGGTCGATTTGAGAATCTCGCCATAATTAGGAAGCACATCTCTTTACTATTGATCTTCAAACGGCTTAAGTTTGTTTTTTATTATTTCTTACACTGCCTCTCGTTCTCTTATTTTGCGTTTGAGGTTTCTTTAAAGGGAAATGCCCTACCATCAAAGAGCTCATTTTTGAGTAAAATGTGTGATGCGCATACTATTAATATAAGGCTGTCGGAGATAGAGAGAGAGAGAGAGAGAGAGAGAGAGAGAGAGAGAGAGAGAGAGAGAGAGAGAGAGAGAGAGAGAGATAGAGAGAGAGAGTGAGAGAGAGAGAGAGAGAGTGAGAGAGAGAGAGAGAGAGAGAGAGAGAGAGAGAGAGAGAGAGAGAGAGAGAGAGAGAGAGAGAGAGAGAGAGAGAATGACAAATCTTTATTTTTCGAGGGTGACAAGAATAAGCATAGATATGCTTTTTTGCATCTGGCCCTCGCCCTAAAGAGGGACTAAACTATTTTACTATAACTATGACTAGGGGAGAAAAAATAAAATAAAAATAAAAAAGAGAGAGAGAGAGAGAGCTAGAGAGAAAGAGAGAGAGTATGTGTGGGTGTGTGTGAGTGAGAGAGTATGTGTGTGTGTGTGTGAGTGAGTGAGTGAGTGTGTGTGTGTGTGTGTGTGTGTGTGTGTGTGGGTGTGTGTGTGTGTGTGTGTGTGTGTGTGTGATACTTCTCTACCCTTCTTTTTCTTTTCTTTTATACTTTTCGAATCTGTTTGGTGCTCACTTTCTTTCTTTCTCTATTCCTTGCTTCTTTTTTTTTAAACCGTTGCCCCTTCACTTCCTCAAAATAACATTTCCTCAAGCAAAAAAATCTTATGTTCCAAAAGAAAAAAACATTACACTCTATGAATTGTTTTGTTTTCATTTGCAGCTCCTCCTATCTCAAGTTGTCATTGTCTGTCACATTGTATTTCTCTTTTTGCTTTCTCCTTCCCTTGAAGCGATAGATATTCCCAGCCAAACTTGTCTCTTTTTTTCCATCAGACATAAACACGAAATGAAATTCTTTTCAGTGCGCGAACTTTTTTTTTAATTCAACAGAATGTACAATCTTTCTTTAAGTATTGATCTGCAAGCTGTCTTTCGTCGTTTGAACAAAACATGTTTTTTTGTTATTTGCAGTCCGTTTTCTTTGAATTACCTCGCCGACCCAACTATATAAAATTGTGTCATTGTGACAAGATACAGGAATGCAACATCAGGCTTTGTATGGAAGAAAACATTTAAGTTACTGTTGAATTAACACATGGACCACACAACTACAGGAACTTATGAAGTCATTTTGAAAGGCGTTACGGTGGTGTTCGCTGCCTGTTATACACCACCAAAGGAGAGACCTCATCACGTTTGCTTCAATTCCAATATGGGAACCCTGAAGTCGGAAAGAAAAACATTTACCCCCCGAAAAGAAAGTAATATTATGATGTTATACTGAACGAGAAGCAGTATGTTACACACTCATGTTGTTGTCAATGAGATGGAATATTGCGGCTTGGTTTTGCTCATTTATAAGTTTGTATTTACCCCCTGTGTCTTCCCCTACATTTCTTAAATTTCTTTTTACATTTAGTCAAGTGTGTGTGTCTGTGTGTGTGTGTGTGTGTGTGTGTGTGTGTGTAGAGCGATTCAGAGTAAACTACTGGACCGATCTTTATGAAATTTTACATGAGAGTTCCTGGGTATGGTATCCCCAGACGTTTATTTCATTTTTTGGATAAATGTCTTTGATGGCGTCATATCCGGCTTTTTGTAAAAGTTGAGGCCGCACTGTCACACCCTCATTTTTCAATCAAATTGATTGACATTTTTGTAAAGCAATCTTTGACAAAGGCCGGACTTCGGTATTGCATTTCAGCTTGGTGGCTTAAAAATTAATTAATAAATTTGGTCATCAAAAATCTGAAAATTGTAAAAAAAATTTTTTTTTATAAAACGATCTTTATGAAATTTTACATGAGAGTTCCTGGGTATGGTATCCCCAGACGTTTATTTCATTTTTTGGATAAATGTCTTTGATGGCGTCATATCCGGCTTTTTGTAAAAGTTGAGGCCGCACTGTCACACCCTCATTTTTCAATCAAATTGATTGACATTTTTGTAAAGCAATCTTTGACAAAGGCCGGACTTCGGTATTGCATTTCAGCTTGGTGGCTTAAAAATTAATTAATAAATTTGGTCATTAAAAATCTAAAAATTGTAATAATTTTTTTTAATATAAAACGATCCAAATTTACGTTCATTTTATTCTACATCATTTCATGATTCCAAAAACATATAAATATGTTATATTTGGATTAAAAACAATCTCTGAAAATTAAAAATATTAAAATTATGATCAAAATTAAATTTCTTAAATCGATTTAAAAACAATTTCATCTTATTCCTTGTCGGTTACTGATTCCAAAAACATAGATATGATATGTTTGGATTAAAAACACGCTCAGAAAGTTAAAACGAAGAGAGGCACAGCAAAGCGTGCTATGCAGCTCAGCGAAACCACTACCGCGCTAAACAGGCTCGTCAGTTTCACTCCGTTTTGCACAAGCGGCGGACTACGGTCATTGTGAAAAAAATGCAGTGCGTTCAGTTTCATTCTGTGAGTTCGACAGCTTGACTAAATGTTGTTATTTCGCCTTACGCGACTTGTTATCATTCTTTTCTCGTCTGCTTTTAAGCTGTTCGTTCTTTCAAACGTTCTGAATATTACACTTGACTAACTATTTTTACATAAACAGGGAATCTAGACGAGGGTAGTGGTGTGTGTGTGTATGTGTGTGTGTGTGTGTGTGTGTGTGTGTGTGTGTGTGTGTGCGTGCGTGCGTGCGTGCGTGTGTGTGTGTATGTGTGTGTGTATGCATATGTGTGTGTGTGTGTGTGTGTGTGTGCGTGCGAGCGTGCGTGCGTGCGTGCGTGTGTGTGTGCAAAGCAATTCCAGGAAAACTACCGGGCAGATCTTTATGAAACTTTATGTCAAAGTTCTCCCAGGTGATATGTCCGCAAGTATTTTTGATGACGTCATATCCGGCTTTTGCAAAAGTTGAGACCGGACTGTGGTGAATATTTTACTCACATTTATTGAAATTTTGGTTTTAAGCAACCTTCGATCAAGTCCGGACTATAGGATTGCATTTCAGCTTTAAAGCTTAAACATTAGTGAATGAGTTTGGTCATTAAAAATCTCAACATTCTAATTCTGAGTTATTTAAGGCTGTTGTAAAGCATACATGGCCATATAGTGTGTGGCTGCCTCGTTTTCAACTTACCTGATTAAAGCGATAACAATGGTCTTTGTCAAAACTATAATATTATCTGAAGTATCAAAGACTATGAAGTGAAAAGAAATATGACTTGTGGTGGATGTGTGCCGCCATACTATGTGACTACTTCTTTAAATATTTATTGAGTCGTTCATCATGACGACACTCCGGATAAAAATTCGCTACCTGTGAGGAAACCTTTCTTTTATCTGGTCCAGTATCGGAGGTTTCAAATGACAATTAAAATGACAGCACGGCAGGAAGAAGTGAGATTAAAGTTCATGACAAATGTCGTTTTGACGTCTTTTCGTGTTGAAATGCCCCAGTTTGAGCAACCGCTTCCTTTCATTTGAAGCATTCGAAGAGACAATGGGCATTGATTTTATTTTATTTGATACACATATAAATATATCGTATTTTACTCGGATATGTTTGATTACCGTGAAGGACATTAACCCACATCCTTTTTACATTTTTAAAATATTTTAAATAGAGTGTGTTTGCAATTTTTCAGTCTTTTTCTAGTGTTCTGCCTTGCCATTGTCACTTTCAAGTAGTTTTAATCAGAACCGAGTCGGTTGAAAGTCATTGCCCGTGTGAACAACACTAACGCTTATGCATGTACTGGTTTTAAGCAACGATTCTCAGGCGACTGACAAATTCGGGTTTGCCCGGTCTCATTCGTTGTGTTCCGACAAGAGCCAAGTCATCGGGAAGCGTTTTGATAAAAGTCTGCTCCAAGTCGCTCGTAAATCGCTTCGGAGTCGGAGCAGCGCTGAATTGAGTTTTCAAGTCGTTGCTAAATCGGAACTAAATCGGGACTTAATCGTCGGAACTGTTCACGTGGCAGACTTTTCGCGGACTTAGTCTCAGTGACTCCTGAGCCACTTCAAACCAAAGAAAGTCGGTGGAAAGTTGATTAAAAGTCTTCCATGTGGACAAGTACTTTAAGGCGAGAAGTAAGTTTTAGGAAGCCGAGTTTCTGCTGCTGTGTGATACTCTAACTATAACACCAACATTGAATTACGTACGTTTTGTTGCACTTAAAATAACCTCTTTGTGGGTAAAGTCGCTTTAAGAAAGAGGCGCTTTAGGGACTTCCAGTACAAATGAACTGATGCAACGCTCCAGACGTGAAATAAGTACATGTTCAGTTGAAGAGTATCACACAGAAAAAAGAAGAAACAGTAAACATTCTGTAATATTGACATTACGAAGAAATATCTATATAGATGATAGAACCTTCTTCTTCTTCAGCGTTCGACGGTTGTGTCACTGATGATAGAACCGAGAGTTATGTTCAAACTGTTCAAACTGATGCGGTGCGGTAAGATTTAATCTTGAACTGGATGGAACTTTTGACTTTATATTGTGTCTACGACGTACACAGCTGAAAACGTCTCATAAATAAACGAGTAGGCAACGAAACTTGAAAAATGAAGCTGCCGAGAACACACATTTTATCAAAGCCGCCGACATGGAAATATGTTCTGAGACAGAAGCAATGAAGGCGGGAATAGAAAGACTTAAGACAGGCAATGGCCGAAAAAAAGGCGTTTTCAGTTTGTCCATCTGTTAACTATGACATTTTTTTGTTTAAAGTTCGCAGTAAATATTTACATATGACAGAAAGTAAGAAGAAACCTAAAAGACAAGAAAAAGGCAGACGTTGGTGTCCAGGACTTCATTCCGCCGCCGGTTGACGTTTCGTCTGACCCAGCCGTACATTTGTGCAGACCTTTGCATTAATTACTGCTCCCCCTTTCATGTTTGTTTGTTTGTTTGTTTGCTTAACACCCAGCCGACCACGAAGGGCCATATCAGGGCGGTGCTGCTTTGACATATAACGTGCGCCACACACAAGACAGAAGTCGCAGCACAGGCTTCATGTCTCACCCAGTCACATTATTCTGACACCGGACCAACCAGTCCTAGCACTAACCCCATAATGCCAGACGCCAGGCGGAGCAGCCACTAGATTGCCAATTTTAAAGTCTTAGGTACGACCCGTTCGATCACGGGGCGGATGCCTTACCACTAGGCCAACCGTGCCGGTCCCCCCTTTCATGTAGTTCCCTTGCTTATTTTTGAGGTGCAAATTCACTCCGTGCGTGTCTGTCATGCAGATTGTATAAATGCCGTACAAATCCAGTGGAGCTTTTCGCTTCTGTGCAATTTTAGCCTGCTAAGACATCTAATAGGCTACTTGGGCAAAGTCAGCATGTGAACAGAGAAATGAAATGACTTTTCCACCTTTTTTGAAAGTGATCGAAGAAATGCTTGTTTTAAATGCAATTCATTTCGTACAGGGTTCTTTCTTTTCTTTTTCTTTGTAAAAAATCAATTTGGGATTCTGAGTCATGAAATGTGAATTTTTAAACAACTATTTCGTTTATTACAATTTTTTCACGTGCTGTTTTTGGTGTTAGTTTTTCTGTCTGTCTGATTCTCTTTTTACATTTAGTCAAGTTCTTTGCTTTTTGACCGAAAGTCGTATTGCTCTCAAACTGATACGAGATCATGCTCAAATTCGACAAAAACGGAAAAACGACGACGCTTCTTGCAGACGATCACGTGACGGCCTGAGGCTGACACTTGGTGACGGGTACCCGATCCAAGGGGAGGGGCAAGGGATTGGTGTGTGTGTGTGTGTGTGTGTGTGTGTGTGTGTGTGTGTGTGTATAGGGGGGGGGGGGCGAGGGGGACGAAACTTCAGGTCGGTGTTCACTGACAGAATGTCCAACACAGCAGCTGCTGGAGACAACGTTATTCACCCTGCTGGTGGAAAACAAAATACGTTGACGTTTTATTTTTATTTTTGTTTCTGTTTCCTCATCCTGAAAAATAAACGCTTTTATTGGATTTGCGTATGTAGGACGGCGGCTGCGGTTTAGCCAGCAGCCGCAGGTTCGCAACCGACAAGAGCGCAATTAAAAAAATTTAAAAAATTCTTATGTCTGAAGTGCATTCTAATATTAATAGGCACTTGCCTTATTTGTTTTCATATTTTTGGGGGTAAAGTTTTGACTGTACTTCTTGTATTAAAAGACAAATCTTACATTGGCATATACTGACGCGACTTTTGCGGAAAAATAAAATCGATTCGGCTAAAATTGTGAACTGTTACTGCTACGATGATAATCTTCAATCATTCAGTGCTTCCACGCGCCAAGTGACCTTAGCCGAAGCTACCACCCCCCCTCCCCCTGTCCCTCTCTGATGTGTGCCTGTGTGTTGGTGAGTGTTAGATATCATAGAGCCTATTTTCCAATATATGGAAATGTAAGCATACAGCATCACTGTCACTTGTATTTTCCGTTTGTGTTCAGAGGTGTTTTATGAATTAATATTTTTGTCGTTATCCCCTTGTTATTAATGGAAACCTAACTTACCACCCACATTCCTTTTGATTTGTTGTGCTGACTCTTCAACTGATATTACTAATGTTCTCGTAATCGGAAACTTAAATGTGAAAATTGTAATTTATCAGGAAACTTCCATTAGATTTGTTGCACTGACTTCTTAGGTGATACTGCTGAATGTAGTGATAATTTGAAACTGAACTTAAACAATGATTTAACTTCTACGCAAAACTCCTCCATACTCATTGACTTGACCGATACTGCTAATGTGTTCTATCCGCGGCAGTCAAGGGCTAAAAATACACAGATTTATCTTTATCCTTCACTCGACATTTTCTCCTCCTCCGCGCACCGCACCGTACCGTCATGAGGATGGTGACGACATTGGCAAAATGGTGTGCATCCTCATCCCTTCCTCTTTACGTTTCCCTTCCAAATATAACCTTTCTTCCTAATTGCGTGTCTAGGAGCGGACCTGTCATAAATCCAAATTTATTTCCATCGTCTTCTGGGCTGAGACAGACAGGGACAGGAGGAAAAGGGGCGTGCGGAATGGGGAGTGGGTTATAAAGGGGACATGATATTGCACGGCGCAATGGGGTTAGGAGGCTGTGCGCACGTGCAAATTGTATCACACAGGCAATCGAGAGGAGACAGTGAGCGCTGAAAGGTATGGCAGATAGGGCAAAACACTTGAACCAGAAGTTACAATCAGAAATCAGCATTTTAATATCGGCTAATCTCGTCAATAGTTACAAGCAATAGTTTTGAAGTCAGAACTAAGCTTTTGATGCTCGGGAACTGTTCGATTGTATGAACTCTGCAAATCTAAGCGGGTGAGAATTTTATTGTCGCGGCCGTGCGCACATACGCACGCACGCGCGCGCGCGCGTATGCACACACGAACACAAACACACATATGTATGCACTTACGCACTCACGCACTCACGCACACATGCTCTCTCACTCAGAAATATAAAATGCTTTGTTATTTTAACTGTCCTTTAAAACAACCGTTACGACAGTGATCTTCGTGATGACAACCTGTGCTCTAGATGCTGTTGAAGTACTATCGCACAAGTCTTAACTGCTGTTATGATTGCAATCTTCTTTGATTGACATTGCTCTCCGTCATTACCTGCTATTGTTATTGTTTATTTGCTATACTCACTTTTGCCACAAGTAGTTCGCCATATCTCCGAACAAAGCGATGATGACTAGTGACACTAGGCAGACACAGTGCAGAGAAAGCTTTAGGGAAGAACAAGGATTCATTTAGCTCAGACTCCTTTTCATATCTCCCGGTTTTTGTGACATGAACGTCCTTGCGATGACAATTTGCGATCCCTCTCTATTGTCTGCGTGGACGAGACAACTGATATTCAGAAAAAAAGGTGATTCTTTTTTCTCCTGCGAACAATCTGAACAGTGTCTTACGACTGCTACATCCGCATACAAATGATTCTTTCCTAGTTTTGTGACGCGTGGAAGAGTGTCGGGAATAACACTACGTAAAAGTGCAGATTCTTGTTCGTCCTGCGAACATTTCTTGAAACTGTCTTATTGGCACATGCGCACACAGATGATCATCAATGTGTTTTCTATGGTAGATCACGGCAACGACCACATTCAGAAAAAAAGATGATTCTTTAATGTCCTGCGAAACATTTCTTGAAACTGTCTGATCGCCACATGCGCACACAAATGATCGTTAACGTTTGTTTCTCTGGTAGATCACGACAACGACAACATTTAGTAAAAGAGATGATTCTTTTATGTCCTGCAAAACATTTCTTGAAACCGTGTTCTTGCTACATCCGCTTACAAATGACCTCTAATGAGGTTGTCTCTGGTAAATCATGGCAACGACAACACACAGTGAAAGAGTTCATGGATTACTTTTGCTCTTGCGTACATTCTGGAAACTGTCAATTGTAACATCCATATTTACAAATTATTATTACTGATTTGTTTTTATGTACAGGATTCAAAAAGAGAACTCAGTGAACTCAGCTCAGCAATTTCAGTTGCTGCTGCGCACATACTTCTGGAAACGGTCTTATTGCTACATCCGCATACAAATAATCATACCTGGGTGCATTCAGGTATCGCTCTGATTTTGATGAGGCAGCTTTTCATTTCCATGAGCTGTTTGTTTGGTCGTTGAAGACCGACGATAAAGTACGAGATGGGCAAATGGGTTCTCGTGTGGACGTTTGATGCTGGATTAAGTGGTACTTTTTGTCTCGGGAGCTAATCAGTCTGTGTTTCCTGTCCACATTTTATACTCATTAAACGACAGAGAAGCAGGAAAGGCACGGGGCGTTAGGGCGAATGATGCGTGTTTTCAGAAGATGCAATGAGCTCGTCTTCGAGAGACGCATTAATTTGGCTTCCTTTGAACACAAATCGAAGATTCCAGATTTGTAGAGATGCACACTCAGTCTTATTTATAGGAGCAACCCAACCCAGATAATCTGGGTCGGTCGACACTTGTTCGCTTTGTTGCAGCACATATTGAGGAGGTTTTTTGATATTTTTTTTGTTTTGTTTTGTTTTTTGTTAGAGATTAAGAGTCATTTATATTTAAATAAGGTTATTACCAATTCAGTGCTCCATATGGCTTTTTGACCAATCAGGACGGATTCTAGGCGACCCTCTAAATGTTAAAGCGTTCAGGCAGGGACTCTTTTTGTTTATCACGCTAAAAATTAACAAGACAAAGTAAAAATGTAATTCAACAATATCAGCGTGATTTATTCTAAAGAATGACACTTCATATGCTGTCAGGTAATACTCTCTTTATCTAAAAAAATAACCGAAAAGCGAGTTTTGTCGGTGGGTGCGTAACGGAACAGCAAGGCACCGCCCATCGTCTGAGTGTGCAATGCCGACAGCTCACTTGAAATCTAAATGATCAAAGTTCGGAAAAATCAAGTGAAATTGCGCCACTCGCTTTACATCAAATGTATCTTTACGTCATTTCCCATCCGTCTGTAGTCGGTTCTAAATCTGTCGCTCTCTGTTCAACGAGAGAAAGCGAAGCAACCGAAACGCATGTTCAACCTGGTTTATCTTGTGAGATTGTTGTGTGTCAAAGGCATTTGACCTGTGAATATTCATCACGTGTGTTACTCTGATTGGCTGACTCAGGTCACGAGAATTCTTTGACTGACAGGCATAATCAGGTAGAAGCGCTGAAGTTCCCACTGCGGCTGTTCTGTCTAATTCGCGGGGTTGCTTCGAAATTTCTTTTGGTCGAATTAAACGGTAATAAAACCGTTATCTATATATATATATATATATATATATATATATATATATATATATATATATATATATATACGACTTGTGTCTGTGTGTGTGTCTGTGTGTTCGCGATGCACGCCCAAAGTTCTCGATGGATCTGTTTCAAATTTGGTGGCCATATTCAGGTACACCCCGGACATAACCTGGTCGATGAGATATTTCAACACGTGCTCTCAGCGCGCAGCGCTGAACCGATTTTGGTTTTTCTCTGGATCCATTCCCAGTAACTCTTCCTTATCTTCTCCAGTGTTTTCAGCGTTTATCCCCCTTCCTTCGTGTGGCGTCAATCCATATTCCCGTTTCTATTTTTAGAAGGTCACTGTCGACAACGCTCAATCCATATTCCCGTTATACTATTTTTACTCTTCTCCAGTGTTTTGCGCGTTTATCTCCCTTCCTTCGTGCGGTGCGCCGGCAAAGCCGGCGTACACCCGGCAAAGCCGGGTCCCCGGCGCAGCCGGGTATTCGGCTCGACTTCTTCCCGGCGAAGCCGTACCCGGCGAAGCGGGTATTCATCTAGTTTCTAATATGCTGACTGTTAGCAAATGATAACAGACATGTCTCACAAACGATATCAGCATTCGCCTAAAAGGCTCATGCTTGATATCTTTTTTCTCGACATGTCTTGTTATCATTTGCTAACAGTCAGCATATTAGAAATAACTCATAATAACGTCCGTTACACCTTGTAAAAAGGCAGAAAAATCTCACGTGTACATTTTTGTTTATCGTTCGGCACAGTATTGAGCTTATGCTTAGGTGATGCATATTTGTAGGCCGTCGCCTCATGAGCTGCCATCACGCCGAACTATGCATACGTTGCAAATCACCATTTCATAACACCGGTTGCGAGGTTAAACTTGTCTTGTACGTTGAAAAGTGACTACCAGATCTTAAAAATGCTTAATTAAGTCTACAATTATGAATTTCTATTCTCGGCCTCATCAGGGCATCAAAAGGGGAATCACAGACGCACACAGACACACGAGCATACACACACACGCATGGACCAAAGCAATCACGCACGCTCCCACCCTTCCAGCCACCCACTCACCCCCACGCATACTGGTTAACACACACACACACACACACACACGCACACACACACACACACACACGCACACACACATACACACACACACA
>NC_090245.1:57032448-57204948 GCF_037325665.1 Littorina saxatilis
AGACACAGTCAGTAGACGGAAGCTCTCATAACTTTGGTGGTACCGAAAAAGGACACTCTGAGTTCTGTCCCTTGGGGTATGGATAAAGGTCTGGGACTTGATTGGAAATTTCAACAGAGGATCAAGGTAATGTGTTTTCGAGAGTAGTCTTTTGATCTCTGATAGTCAATTGGTTTGGTTTGATAGTTTATTAGGTGCTGGATTTCAGCGCGAATTAGTTTCAGAACACGCCTACATGCACGGACATACCAACAGAACAGGGCTTGACTGTTGGTCATTTCGTTGTCCTTCACAGTTTGTATGCTCCACTGAGCGTACACTTTTTGAAAAGAAATACAGAAAGAAAGTTGGACGTAGACGTGTGACCAATACGGGTCATCGAACAGAAAAATTGCACAGAAGAAATCGCACAAAAGACTATTTCCCACTTTCTGTGTCCACATACAAAAATCCATCACCGTACTGTAACTATTCCAGATTAGAGTATGTCAGTGTTTCGCCTCATTTAGGATACAAAATAAGAAAGTTAAGTTTCATCTGGTCTGCTGATTAAAATTAGCCATTCAACTGTGTTCGGCGGGAAGGTTGCTTCGCCCAGCCGACCACGAAGGGCCATAATCAGGGCGGTGCTGCTTTGACATATAACGTGCGCCACACACAAGACAGAAGTCGCAGCACAGGCTTCGTGTCTCACCCAGTCACAGTATTCTGACACCGGACCAACCAGTCCTAGCACTAACCCCATAATGCCAGACGCCAGGCGGAGCAGCCACTAGATTGCCCATTTTAAAGTCTTAGGTATGACCCGGCCGGGGTTCGAACCCACGACCTCCCGATCACGGGGCGGACGCCTTACCACTAGGCCAACCGTGCCGGTGAGCGTTGACTGACGTTGCTATTACTGATTCTGTGTGAAACTGAAAGCCTGTGTGTGTGTGTGTGTGTGTGTGTGTGTGTGTGTGTGTGTGTGAGTGTGTGTATGTGTGTGTGTGAGTGTGAGTGTGTGTGTGTGTGCGCGCGCGCGACTGACGTGAGGTGAGGAAGTTATAGAGTGTATGTTGCTAGTATTGTATTTAAATTGATGTTGTTGATCCGTTTTTATAGATGCGTGTGTTGTGTGTGCTTGGCTGGAGTGAATGTTTATTAACCAAGTCAAGGCAAATTCCGAACCTTTGGCAATAACAGATTGTGTATTGTGAAAAAAATGTCCTTTGCTTAATCAAAATCTGGGTTTATGTTATTGTATGATTTAAATTATGGTCCTTCCATTTATATGATACCAGCACATATCGCTGGCTGAAATATGGTTCTATAATTAAAACCTGGATATATAATTCTTCTCATTTGGAGCCAACATTTCCAGGAATATTTTGGGTTCAGACGTACTCTTTTTCTGACTGCCAACAGAAATGAAGAAAGCCTAACTTTATATAAGTGACAAAAAAACAACAACAAAAAAACCAACTGTGGATATAGCGTATGCAAGACTTACAAACAATGTGAATTACAACTTCAAATATGCTGGCTCCAAAGTGTTTCTTTTACAGTACAGACGTACTTGCAAGATTTATTAGAACTCGATCCTCACACGCTTTCTGAAATTCTCGTCTTACAAAATGGGTTCTTTTGTCTCAAAAGATGTTAATAGTTCACTCGGGCATTGGCACACTTCAATCTTCTATATTTCCGTTTAGAACTGACGTATGTTTACAAAAAAGTAAGAGCTTCTGTGGAAGTCAAGGGAATATATTGAAATAGACCACTGTTCAAAAGTCCCTGTCCATTTCCTTGCACTATTGTATGGGGTTAATGATGATGATGATGATGATGATGATGATGATGATGATGATGATGATGATGATGATGTTGACGAGCGACGATATCGACACCCCAGCAACGGAAGGAATTCGGTATCGAATTTGGAAGGGAGCGCGCGCGCGTGCGAGCGTGTATGCGCGTGTGTGTGTGTGTCTTGGGTATGTAACTCATTTGTCCTACCCCTGCACCAACACAAGGGGCCATTAAGGTAGATAGATAACTCAAGTGACAATCCAAGGACTAGTGTAACCAGAGACATGGTGTAACCTACAAATAAACCACTGCTTTTTTCCAGCTTAAGTTTCACTGCGTAGCCGAGTACACAAGGAAGGAGAGAATCCTTGAAGACAGCCCAAAGTGGAGAATAATTGACACATATCACCCAAGCACAGACGAAAAAGTGTGACAGTAAGTCATGTTGCTATATAGGGCCTACGGATAAAGTTTAGATTCCAAGAACATGCAGCTGTGTCATCCTCAGCTATTCTATTTTTGTTTTGTCTATATAACATGTTACTCTGTCTTTATTTAGAAGAAAACGAAAGAGATAGAAAACAAATCTTAAAACCAGTCTTTTACCTATAATGAGCTAACTAAGTTGCTCCATTACTCGAATTACAACCACTATACGACCTCTAAACATAGAGAGGAATTCATTTGCTGCTTGTTGATTGACCACCGTCGGATCTTTGACCACTCCAAATTGTGTCCCTGATGCGAAGGTGCATACCCATATTCACTGTCGAATCATGCGCCAAGCTTCTATATAGTACACATTGTCTGGGAATCTGTATAATCTCTGATTTGCCGCCAGCGATCTCTTTCCAGCAATCTCTTTCTCCGGGGATACGTGTTGTACTGTCTGCCCGTTCTTGTAACCCCGTGACCAACTAAAGGTAATCTTTGATACAATGGCAGCTCCCTAGAGCTATTCACAGTATGGGTTGTTTCTGCAAGGGTGTTTGACGACAATCTGCGATATACCGTGAGAAATATGCTCCTGTGTGTGTGTGTGTGTGTGTGCGTGTGTGTGTGCGTGTGTGTGTGTGTGTGTGTGTGTGTGTGTGTGTGTGTGCGTGCGTGAGTGTGTGTGTATGTGTGTGCGTGAGTGTGTGTGTGTGTGTTTGTGCGTGCGTGAGTGTGTGTGTGTATGCGTGCGTGTGTGTGCGTGTGTGTGTGTTTGTGTGTTTGTGTGTTCGTGCGTGCGTGCATGAGTGCGTGTGTGTGTATGTGTGTGTGTATCCCCGCTCTTCCTCCCTCCAACACCCCCTCCCCGACCCACTCTTTGCTTCGCTTCTTGTGCAAAGAACGTCAAGCAGCACGTCAGCCCCAACCCCCCTCAGGGGACAACAACAACAGGGAGGGAACAGGGACTGAGTTAAGGACAGCAGGAATAGCGGGGCCAGCGAGCCCAGAGAAAAGTGCCAGGCTCGGCCAGAGACTCGCTACCCGGTAATTGGGCTACTTAGCCTGCCAAGGCCAAGAAAAAATAACAGGGGGACGAGACTGTCGCTTTGCCGCAGACTGGTGATCTTCTCTGTGCCCAGACCCAGGGCGTTGTGGACGTGCTCTTCCTCAAGGTGCTGGGTGCAGGACCACCATTATAATGGTGGTATCCGTCAAACTTGGGCCCACAGAAGTCGTCTCCATGTCCTCAGGCTTCTCGATCGCTCTCTGACTGGGCTTAGATACGCGACGCAGCTTCGTTGTATACAACTGTGCAGTAGATTGACAGTGAAGGAGACGTGGTTTTCTTCCTGAAGGTGTTGGCTGAAGGGGAACCATTGCAATGGTGGTATCCGTCAAACTGGGGGCAACGGACGTCTTAAAACTCTCTTTGGGCCAGATATGGAACTCAGCTTCGTTTCATGCAACTGTTAGAATGCAAGACATAGCGTATAGTAGTGTAGCAGACCCTTAGCAAAAAGTCCACTTGATGTTTGAAGGGCGAGAACACTTGACACATAACTGTGTTGTGTATCTTCCTCATATTTAATTTAGCTATTTATCTTTGGCTTGAAATCAGGGGGGTGTTTCATGATTCTGTCTGGTGCAGACCGCCGTAGAGTTGACTGGCACATTGTGAAGCGGCGCTTTGTGTGATTATTGCTGTATACAGTCAAGGTAGGTCAGTGTGCTGTGCCTAAGAGTGCAATAACATGTGGACAATTTAGCACTTGTGCCAAAGAATAACTTGAACGGTAAACACACCCCCCCCCATACAAAGAAGAAGAAATACATGTTCAACAGCTATATGAATTGTTTTATGAACTGTTAGATATAAACGTTTCATGAAAGGCAACATTTTGTGTTTGTTTGACCCGAAATGTATAGAGAGCGTTGCAAGCTGCACCGCCAAATGTGATTGTTGAAACCCATGACCGGTAGGATTTATGGGTACTTTTTAACTTTTGATATGATATCATTTCCGTAAGATTTGAATGTGGAGTTTCTTTACCCACACCTGTGAGATCTTCTTTGACACTGAAACTCATACAAGCCAACTGAACTGTTACCGGGATTATTCACCTTTTCACCCCCCCCCCCCTCAACCACCCCCCTCCCAAACCATGAAACACAGAAACAACCCACCCTAATCTCTTACTCTATCGCTATCTCTCTCTCTCTTTACTCTCTCTCTCTTTACTCTCTCTCTCTCTCTCTCTCTCTCTCTCTCTCTCTCTCTCTCACACACACACACACACACGCAAACGAGACCCATTCTATATCTTGATACCGGAACGATCGCTGGAACGGCTCTGCATTGCGACAGCCGCTAAAGCCCGACCATTGATGTCACTTGTATTGGATTTCACTGTGAAGGCGATCCGAAGCAAGATATTATGAAGAAAAAGGGTTAGAAACGCGGAGAGTGAGGACACGGTAACGAACTTGACATTTGCACGCAGAAGTCAAGGGTCATCATGGCGTTTTGAATACATCTTCGAGTGGGCCAATCGCAGCGTTCGAATCCGGGCACGTTGGGTGGAAGAAAATTGAAAGCCACTTGATCTTACTTGGTGATTTCCATTCAATCCGTTTGATGCTGTCTAGTGAATGGCGG
The DNA here is from genome assembly GCF_037325665.1 of Littorina saxatilis. NCBI lineage: Eukaryota > Metazoa > Mollusca > Gastropoda > Littorinimorpha > Littorinidae > Littorina > Littorina saxatilis. Next base: position 57,037,331 of record NC_090245.1, read on the forward strand.
AAGGAGGTTCTGGCTTGATAGAAAGATGAGTGTCTGTGAGGATTTCACTCACTTGACAATTTGAAATTATGTTACACCAGCTCAGAATATTAGCTTTATTTTTTATTTTCGACGGTTGTGTTTCTCGAATGTTAGCAAGAGTCGAGGATGAAAGGGGGACAGAGAGCAGCAAGCATAAAGCACCACGACCAGGAGTTTGAAATGGAACTACCTGGGTTCATTCTCTTCACACAAACACACAGACACAGACAGACAGACAGGGAGACAGACACACATACACACACACACACACGCACGCAAGCACGCACGCACGCAGGCACGCACGCACGCACACACGCACACACATACACACACACACACACACACACACACACACACACACGAACACACACACACACACGCAATGTTCTTGATACAAATCTCTAAGTATTTCTTTCTGTTTGACTTCGGTTGTAGGATGGTTTGTCCGAGGTTATAACTCTGAAATGTTACATGGCACATGGAAAAATTTAAGCCAAGGAAAAATTATTTAGAAGCCCAAGTTGTAATTATCGAAAGTTGCAGAAAGAATTTCGCCCATTGAACATTTTTATTTGGGGGCTCCAAACGCTTTAAAATGTATGATATGTGTGAGCTGCAATTTTGCCCGTTTTCCCCCAAAAGAGCCATATTCAATGTCACTGGCACTGATTTCTTTTGGTATCAAAATGCTTAAATTTTCAAATTAACTGTGCTGTTTCACAAATTCACTTCACATCGGAAACGTCAACGCCTCAGTCATGAGATTAAGCCCTAAGGTTCAATCGTGCGTGCGTGCGGGCGTGCGCGCGCGTGTGTGTGTGTGTGTGTGTGTGTGTGTGTGTGTGTGTGTGTGTGTGTGTGTGTGTGTCTCCCTGTCTGTCTGTCTGTGTGGCTGTGTATGTCTGTGTGTTTGTGTGAAGACAGTTCTTCAGATCAACATATTTATGGGTAACTATCCTTTTTTCACCCCAAGATCCTTCTTCTTACTCCAAAATGGAAAACAGCACACACCTCAACTGGCAACTTTACTGTAAAACACCCTCCACCTCAAACTGTACTCACTTTACACTTTGGTAGTCTACAATCCACACCAAAGCAGAAAAGGTCCACTAACCGATATATCCATCTCAGGTCCGCGAGCGACCCCACTCGTTTTCGGTCGTTTCCGTGATTCAGTGCCCAGACATATTGCGCATTTCATCTCGTTCATCGTTGACACAGACGAACAGTGACTGTGAGGGGAAGAAGGAAGAGAATAGCGAGAAAGAAGGAAGGGTTTTGGGAGGGTGCAGAAACTTATTTGCTTCGCGGTCCGTTCCGGCGTTTATGACAACTTTGGTCGGGGGCTAGAGTCATTTTCTGTCCTGATAATGTGTCAATTCCAAGGCTGTATGCCATTGGCTCATCCCAGCTTCGCAACCAGTCGATGACACCGGGACTAATATTGGACGGAGGCAGGAGAAGGAAGACTGGGGATGGACGTGTAGGGGGAAAGGGGGTGGAGGTGCAGGGGCCGAATTTAAAACGGTAAGGACTGTGGGGGAGTTTTTTTGGTTTTTTTGGTGTTTTTTTGGTAACTGTGTGTTTTCTGTTTGTACACATACTTTCTCATTTACATGCTTTACTTTAAATCAGAGACAATAAACAATTTTTTTCTAATTAATAAAACGTCAGACTAACGAAATCTCAAAACAACATGATTTCCAAAAATAATTTACAGTGTTAATCGTGAATCGGTTTAAAAAAAATGCTTACGCACATCTTTGCGATTAAAATAATATGATTAATCTTCTTCATATTTTTGCTGTTACTTTTAATACCAAAAAGCACATCTGTAACATTCAACCCAATTCTTTCGCCAATGTTTACTGATATGTACATTTCAATATATTTCCAAAACCTGAGCACGGTTGGGCATTCAAAGAAAAAATGCTCCAATACATCAAGTTCATCCTCACATTATGTACAGTTTTTATCAGCCTTCACTTTCATTTTTACACAATAAAATATTAGTTGGATAAATGTTTTGCAATATTTTCCAAAGCAGTACACGTAATCGAATGTCACTAGTGACAGTGGCTGCTAAGTTCCAATTCTTTTCGTCAATTTCAAATCCTAACTTTCTTCTCCAAAATCCTTCTGAACAGGGTGGGCTGTATTTTTTTCCTACGAGAATCTTTCGAATTTCTTTTACTGATCTCACTTTTTTTCCACAACAGGTCGGAATGTCACAGACTGAACAATTTACATCGTCTATAGCTACATTTCTTAAAAGGAGATTACAGCTGTACGAACAACATTGTACTCAAGCAATCTATTTGCAGTGTAGCCAGTTCTTTCACACACTTCTTCATAGGTAGCAAAACGTCCATTCTCACACACATCGCTCAAAAACATTATACCACTTTTAATCCAATCCGGACTGTGGGGGAGTTGAAAAATGACCACTATTTTCGACTGTGGGGGAGTTGAAAATAGTGGTCATTTTTCTGTTGGCTTGAAATTAAAGGTCCGTCAGATGTCAGAGAGAGAGAGAGAGAGAGAGAGAGAGAGAGAGAGAGAGAGAGAGAGAGAGAGAGAGAGAGAGAGAGAGAGAGAGAGAGAGAGAGAGAGAGAGAGAGAGAGAGAGAGAGGGAGAGAGAGAGACTGAGAGAGAGACGCAGACGCAGATAATTTATTCATCAGGCCATTAGGGGCAATGGCCTGATGAATAAACTATCTGCGTCTGAGAGAGAGAGAGAGAGAGAGAGAGAGAGAGAGAGAGAGAGAGAGAGAGAGAGAGAGAGAGAGAGAGAGAGAGAGAGATACAGACAGAGACAGAGAGAGACAGAGAGAGATTTCAGATGAAAAGGCGAGCAGGACAGATACGCCCAGGAGAGAGATAAAACTTGAGAAATGTCAGGTAAACACGACTGAGATGTCTTCCCGCAGAACCAGATCGATCCTCAGTAAGGGGAGAAAAGCTGTAACGTGCTTTTAGAACAGTTATATTGTTTTCGAGAAGGATGATGTTTATCATTCATTTTGCTTTTTGGCTATACGACAGCTTTCTCTCTGTCTGTTCGTTTGACTGCCAGCTATATTTGTATGCCTGTCTTCCTCTTCCTCGCTGTCTGACTGTCTGTGTCTCTCGGTGTTAAGGGTAAGAAACAGCCTGTTCTTCCCCTCTTCTCTTACGCTTGTTTATTGTACTTTAAAGTGATACTATCTAGCAAAACAACTGTCTCTCATCGATCGCCCCACGAGCTACACATTTCAGGTTTGGGGGTTGTAATAATGTGACCACACAACAGGCTGAGTGGTATAAACATTGTGTTTACATCACAGAGCAGTTTAATAGCTCTCTTTTCTTCTACCAGTGTAGCTGCAGTGCTCTGCATCATGACTGTCAGTTAGAATGACGGCTTACTAGCGCCAAAACCTGAGGTTACCAATATCACGTTAAAATTAGTAATTAATACGTGTTCTGTGTAATTCACATCGATGATGTTAACTGACAGTGTTAATTACTAATTTTCAGTTTTGTCCTTGGCTTACTAGCGCTATAAAAATAATTTTACACGAACACCTGATAATTAGAAATTAATAATTAATAATTAAGCATGATCTCTTGATAATTACAATAGACGGGCGCTGTGGCGGGGTGGTAAGACGTCGGCTTCTTAATCGGAAGGTCGAGGGTTCGAATCCCGGCCGCGGCCGCCTGGTGGGTTAAGTGTGGAGATTTTTCCGATCTCCCAGGTCAACTTATGTGCAGACCTGCTAGTAGCTTATCCCCCTTCGTGTGTACACGCAAGCACAAAATCAAGTGCGCACAGAAAATATCCTGTAATCCATGTCAGAGTTCGGTGGGTTATAGAAACAAGAAAATACCCAGCATGCTTCCTCCGAAAGCTGCCTAAATGGCGGGGTAAAAACGGTCATACACGTAAAATTCCACTCGTGCAAAAACACGAGTGTACGTGGGAGTTTCAGCCCACGAACGCAGAAGAAGAAGGAGAAGAAGAAGAAGAAGAAGAAGATAATTACAATGTTCATGTGAAAAATAATAATGTTCAGTTCTGGCTAACTTCAGTCCAGACGTGACGGATTACTTGAGCCCAACCTGAAAGTTAATCGTTATCTGGGGAAGAAAATTAGTAATTTTCACCACATAATTGTAATTTTCACCACATAATTGTAACTTTTACGTGAAAATTTCAATTATGTGGTTTTGGCGCAAGTAAACCGTCATAAGTTAGGCTATCAGAGAAGTGGAGCTGTGCCAAGGGAGGTAACTCTGTAGCTGGTTGTTTGGAGAGAATGGAAACTCAGACATATATTTCATTTCGCTTCTATAAATTCTATTTTGAAGTCACCTTTTATTTGCATCACTTAAGAGATCGATTGTTTTTATGCGGAACATATTGAAAAGTATTTGTTATCAATAATAACTTCGTTAACGAAACGTAAAAGTTGTGTCAGTCTCCAAAAAGTTGCCCTCGATGCAAATATCATTGTTGGCGTGAGTAACGAGTAGCTTCCCTTGTTTTTTACTAAATAATTTTTCTTTTACCTAAATTCAAACAAAAGTTTATAACTCAATGCAAATCTTTAAATACAATTAAGATATTAATAGTAGGTTATATCTACTGAAGAAACATTCGGGACTTTAACCGTCAAAATCAAGAATAAATATTACGTTTTAGGTACGTACAAAGACGGACCCATTTTTAGCGCAAACATTCTCTAATTGGGTCACATTTTTCTGCATTCTCAAATTGTCATCTAGTAGGATATATTCTTACCTGCGGGCCTTGTGCCCTCAGTGACGTGATGACTGCGGTATGTGATCTCTATGAACACCATCCGCGGGGTTTGGGCATAGCAACACCCTTCCTCATGTCTGATTCCTACTGGTTGACACACCTGCAATTATTGTCTTCAAATTTCTAGGTACAATCATCCTCATGGCTGATTCCTACTGGTTGACACACCTGTAATTATTAAATGGAAATTAACAGCAACAACCATCCTCATCGCTAATCTGCTATCACGAAATGGAAATCCATAGCAACACTCATCATATAATACTAGCCTGCTATCAGTAAGTGGAAATACACAGCAACGCCCATCTTCATGTCTCACCTTCAATAGGAAACTGGAAATTTAAAGGTCTGAAGCTGGACTTTCCATTTCAATATTAGCAGAAGAACAATGGTGAGTGAGCGTGAGAACACAAAATAATAAAAATTAAAAACGTTTGACAGAACTGTTACAAAAATAGTTAGTAAATTGTAACTTTTTGTCGTCTTCGTTCACAAGTGAGTACAGTACTGTTTGCTTTTTTCATTTCAATATTAGTCTTGTTTGGGTGTGAGTGGGAATTACCAAAACAGCAAACACGTCAAAAGACAAGAATCCTACAACGCTTGGGTAAGGGCATTTTTCAATAACAAAAGATGGTATATTCTCTGCATCACTGACCGAAATGGTTTAAAACTGTTAATGTCTTACTAGAAAACTGTCTTTCATCGCCCCAAGAGGTATACATTTCAGGTTGGGGGGTTGTAATTATGTTACCAAACACCAGGAAAACCTTAAAAACAAACGCTTGAGCTCTCAGTTATTCACATTGAAAACGGCTGTTTTTTGAATGGGCATTCCAGACTAATTCTCATTGTGACGCCTTTTTTGCGCCAGTCATAATTTTCGTCCTGAGTGTTCATAGAAATACAGATTTGAAATTGAGTCGAAAGCTACAGAGTTTTTTTTGGGTGTTGTCATCTATCTATTCAACACCAAAAAAACCCTCTGAAGGTAGCTTTCGGCTCAATTTCAAATCTGTATTTCTATGAACACTCAGGATGGTCTTAGAATTAATGTTTTAGTGTTCTATTTTTCAAATCGAAATGCTGTGTTTGGTAGTCTACACACACGGTGATATTCTCCAACAGACATCGTGTTTGTTTATAAAATGCGAAGCATCCAACGGTTTTAATCATCTTTGAAGAATGGGTATCTATATACAAACTTAATAAAGTATGATGACGAACGAAAGTCAGGACTCATTGACACGGGAGAGCTAGGCGAGGCAAACCGCTCACTTATTAAAATTAATTTAAATATTTGGCATAGTTTCGGAGCTGTTTTGAGCAAGGCTGTGGCTACATCCACGGGTCCGTGCCTCGAGTCCCCCATGCTAAATCCACGTCACTGACAAGGGACGCTACTCTTGCCCAATATTTTCTTGCTTTCGGTTCGGCACTTAACAGACATGACTAGGACGTCAGCTGTAAAATATCAATGTCATAATTCCATGTTTAGACTTTATGAGCAGTATACAGCGTTCTCTGTGGTGACATTGCAACATTGCAGCCCCCCCCCCCCCCCCCCCTCTTAATACGAACCTCACCTGAACTTGCATGTTTATTCGGGATTTGCACTTTCCTAGTTTGCGGTGATTTTTGATGCAGTGTGAAGCATGTGTCGATTGTTCAAATGTTTAAGTGAATGTTGTCAACGTGTGGACTAAAGCTACCAACCGGAAGATGAAGAATGATGTATTGGTCTTCCCTATTCGCTAGATTGGTGCTGAAAGGCTGAACTCCGTAAGTCACAACTGTCCACAGTACTCCCATGATTTTGAATTCACCATTTTTTGCTCTCTTAAAATCTAAGAAGATCAAGCGGTCGTTCAGCAATGAGTTTGTGAATTCAGTTACTTCTCTTTATTGTTACAAGACCCAACACAGGGTCTGTTATTTTATGAAAACAAATTGCAACACAAATTGATTCTTCCTCCTCCTCCATCTCAACAATATGGCGCCAAGAGTCCCGAGTGCCAACGCGAGGCTTCGACTGCCGAGTGATTCCGAACGATTCCGAGATTCCGCGGAAATGACGTCACTGACGTGGATATAATAATAATAATAATAATAATAAAGTGTATTTATATTGCGCCTATCCCTTACAAAAAACAAAAATATTTGGCTCTAAGCTCATTACAACTAGAGGCACGGACCCGTGGATATAGTCACTACCTTTGAGCAAATCATTGCAGGTATTTTTAAATTACAGAACAGCGAATGTCCCTTGAACTTTTTACGGTCCTGATCGTCAGAAAACTGTCCAAAATGACGCCTCAGGTGTACTATTTGGGCCACCAGGGAAAGCACTATTTCTGTTGTGTTTTTGAGTGTGTGGTTGATTTTCCACAGTCTTCGAGCGTTTTGAATGAAAAAGAAAGGGACAATAACCGTGGGTTGTTCGGGCTATATCCGCTTCAGGAGGTGATGATTTGAACAAGTATCAGTCAAAACCAAGTATCAATACCGGAATGGTAAACAAGTCGCGTAAGGCGAAATTACTACATTTAGTCAAGCTGTGGAACTCACAGAATGAAACTGAACGTAGTCCGCCGCAAGTGCAAAAGGCAGTGAAAGTGACGAGCCTGTTTGGCGCGGTAGCGATTGCGCTGTGCTTCATAGCACGCTTTACTGTACCTCTCTTCGTTTTAACTTTCTGAGCGTGTTTTTAATCCAAACATCTCATATCGATATGTTTTTGGAATCAGGAACCGACAAGAAATAAGATGAAATAGTTTTTAAAACGATTTCGGAAATTTAATTTTGATCATAATTTTTATATTTTTAATTTTCAGAGCTTGTTTTTAATCCAAATATAACATATGTATATGTTTTTGGAATCAGAAAATGACGAAGAATAAGATGAAATTGTTTTTGGATCGTTTAATAAAAAAATAATTTTAATTACAAGTTTCCGATTTTTAATGACCAAACTCACTCATTAGTTTTTAAGCCACCAAGCTGAAATGCAATACCAAACCCCGGCTTTCGTCAAAGATTGCTTTGCCAAAATGTCAATCAATTTGATGGAAAAATGAGGGTGTGACAGTGCCGCCTCAACTTTTACAAAAAGCCGGATATGACGTCATCAAAGGTATTTATCGAAAAAAAGAAAAAAACGTCCGGGGATATCATACCCAGGAACTCTCATGTCAAATTTCATAAAGATCGGCCCAGTAGTTTAGTCTGAATCGCTCTACACACACACACAGACAGACAGACAGACACACACACACACACACACACACACACACACACACACACACATACACCACGACCCTCGTCTCGATTCCCCCCTCTATGTTAAAACATTTAGTCAAAACTTGACTAAATGTACAAACCCAGGTAAAATGTCGGTCAAAAAGAAGAAGTATACCTTTTTGTGTTTGCTTGACAAGAGTGCGATGTTTGTGGACCATAGCTCTATTCTTTCCCTGATGTCTGCACGAACTTGTTGCCCTTTTGGAATAATGTCGCGGGGCGAAAAGTTCAAGAAGCAGTTTTTCTGTTTACATTTAAAGTGACAGAATCTGTCCATAGTTATAATTATTCTGGTGCCATTTGGGTTTCATTTAAATTGATGTTCATTGTTTTTCCCATCAACATTCACGGGTAAGGGGCATTTTGAAATTGTGGCCCCAGCAGAGGTCGTTACGCGTTTGGACGATGTAACTATTTTAAAAGGGCGGAATATACTTAACTGAATAACTTTTATTTCAGTAACAACTAAGAAATTTCGGCAAGAAATACCAGAAGTACTGATACAAAGAGATACCCGAAACGAAAATGTTTTTGTTTTTTTGCAGAACACAGTAAGATACTGATAAGATGCGTTGTTCTGGTCATATAACACTTATTTTGACATTCAATTTGACCGTTACTTAAACTTTACCAATATCGCATGTGTTCATCATTCTTTGTCCTGTGTATCGTTTTTACATTTTGTCAAGTTTTGACTAAATGTTTTAACATAGAGGGGGAATCGAGACGAGGGTCGTGGTGTATGTATGTGTGTGTGTGTGTGTGTGTGTGTGTGTGTGTGTGTGTGTGTGTGTGTGTGTGTGTGGGTGTGTGGGTGTGTGTCTGTGTGTGTGTGTGTCTGTGCGTGTGTGTGTGTAGAGCGATTCAGAGTAAACTACTGGACCGATCTTTATGAAATTTTACATGAGAGTTCCTGGGTATGATATCCCCAGATGGTTTTTTCTCTCCATTTTTTTGATAAATGTCTTTTATGACGTCATATCCGGCTTTTTGTAAAAGTTGAGGCGGCACTGTCACACCTTCATTTTTCAATCAAATTGATTGAAATTTTGGCCAAGCAATCTTCGACAAAGGCTAGACTTTGGTATTGCATTTCAGCATGGAGGCTTAAAAATTAATTAATGACTTTGGTCATTAAAAATCTGAAAATTGTAATTAAAATTATTTTTTCATAAAACGATCCAAAATTACTTTTATTTTATTCTTCATCATGTTCTGATTCCAAAAACATATAAATATGTTATATTCGGATTAAAAACAAGCTCTGAAAATTAAAAATATAAAAATTATGATTAAAATTAAATTTCCGAAATCGTTTTAAAAACTATTTCATCTTATTCCTGGTCGGTTCCTGATTCCAAAAACGTATAGATATGATATGTTTGGATTAAAAAACGCTCAGAAAGTTAAAACGAAGAGAGGTACAGTAAAGCGTGATATGCAGCACAGCGCAACCGCTACTGCGCTAAACAGGCTCGTCACTTTCACTGCCTTTTGCACTTGCGGCGGACTACGGTCATTGTGAAAAAATGCAGTGCGTTCAGTTTCATTCTGTGAGTTCCACAGCTTGACTAAATGTAGTAATTTCGCCTTACGCGACTTGTTTGACCTTACATTTACCCTTATCAGAAGGTTCTGGCTTTGTGCTATTTGCTATTTCTTCTCTCTGGATGTATTTATGTATCTGTATATCTTACTTCCTTAGGTTGTCACCACGGAATGACCGACATTCGCATTTTTAGCTGCATGTACATAATGGACTACGTTTTTCTTCATTTTAAAGGTTTTCACTCGCGTGCCAGATCGATACGAAATCTATACTTGTAACTTCTTTTCTCTCCGTGCAGGCAGAGACACGAATTTTTCAGTCACGTTCTAATGTAACTCAATACAAGGCTGCACTCTCCCCGGTTTCTGTCGCTGACACAAAACAGAAAAGGACGACACTTCATTCCCACGAAACCTCCCTCCATCCGGGCTCCTTTCTGGCATCAAAAGCCGGGAACGTGACGTCGCGCTGCGCATGCCAGGAAGTGTGACGTCCTTTCCGGTTTGTTGACGGAAGTTGGTGTGGAGGCTTGCGTGGCTGTCGTGAAATGGCAAGGAGGGCAGAATCCGCTTGGCCGGGTATGGGGGCAAAGTTGGCTGTGTACTCTTGGGTTTAGCACTCAGTGAGAGAAACAGCAGAGTTGTCATGCAGTCATTCGCTGCCTCAGTTCAATTCCAGCTCGTTAGCAGGAGAGTTCAATGAATACACAGGCCACGAAATAGGTTCAATGGGTATTTCCCACTAATGAATTAAGTGATATATTTAACTTCATTAGGGCGGAAAAAAATAAGTTAGGTTTTCCAGTTTTATTATATTCGTCAATAGGAAAACTCTGAACATAATGGACAACTAACATTCCAAAATAAACGTAAAAAGTCTATCTGTTTTGGGTTCCAAAATTAAGAATAAAGATAAAAGGTAAGTACCGTATTAAAAAATGAAAGTTTAATTTTTTTTAATTTTTACAATTTGTTTGAACGTTTTGTACGACTTTTCAAGTTTTGCGAATGAGGCTAGCTTGTGGATTCGTGCTATCAGAAAAGACTGAACTCCTAGTTTCTTCAAGTAATATGAAAACATACATCGTGGTGTACGAGTTTACATTTTGAAACAGTGAGTGTAAATTTCAAAATTTCGTTCTTGTAGCCGTTGGTTGTGGACACAAAATATCGCTCTTTTTCTTCTTCTTCCTCGTTCGCATCTTCAGCCGCCCACCGAGTCCTGTGGTGGGTACGAAAGTCGCTGTCCTCTTGAGAGCCGTCTTGTTGCCAAAAAGCTTCTCCTGCAGGGGGGTCCGGCCATGCTTTTTGTCTTTGGTCCATATCGCTCTTATTACTAGACACAAAGTGTCTCGAATCTCACCTCCTACGTTAGAAAAGTAGAATCAGATCGTTATCTTGAAATGCCATCTTGAAGGGTTTCACCTCTTCTCCAGTAGCGAAACGCAGCAAGGGGGGAACCACTGACGTGAAGCAGTCACGGAGTCCGGTCACTCGTCGACTGAACCTGCGCGCCGTGTGCATTTTTCCTCAACTGACAGCAACGGACATTCATTTATCAGCTCATTGTGGCTGTGGTTCATTCATTTTAAGTGCAGAAAAAGGTCACGTTATCCGTGTTGCAGGTTCATTGCTAAGACATTATCAGCATATCTTGCCAAATGCTTGGAAGCGCAGGTGAAGGATCGAGGATGTTGGGTATATATAGACTGTGCATTAAGAAAAGGTCATTGGAGGCAATTGGAAATGAGAAAGCCAATCAAGAAGCGTTTTGGGCCCCGTGTTCATACCTGTTGAGTGACTTGTGAGGTAAATGTTGATTCTCTCTCTCTCTCTCTCTCTCTCTCTCTCTCTCTCTCTCTCTCTCTCTCTCTCTCTCTCTCTCTCTCTCTCTCTCTCCTCTCTTTCTCTCTCTCTCTCTCTCCTCTCGTTCTCGCTCTCTCTTTTTCTATCTCTCTCTCTCTCTCTCTCTCTCTCTCTCTCTCTCTCTCTCTCTCTCTCTCTCTCTCTCTCTGTATGTCTTTCTCTCTTTCTCTGTCTGTCTGTCCCTCTCTCTCTGACATCACCAAGTAGGTCAAGTATGGAAACGACAACAGACCCACTCTTGACTGCGTGCCCTATGTTCTCAGGGAAGTCTATAATTATGGCCATGTCCCCGTCGCGATATAACCTTCGTGGTTGAAAACGACGTTAAACACCAAATGCCCTAGAATAAAGAAAGAAAGAAAGAAAGATGGCCATGTCCACTCTAGCTCCGCGGTAGAGGGTCAGGTGATCATTTGGGAAATGGACTTGTCACCTTTTTGCCCCTCCCACCGGTTTGCCCCCCCCCCCCCCCCCCACTCCGCTCCCACTTCCAAGGTGATCGTGGCAGCGGCGAGGTCACATTCAACACGGATTTCACGCCCCTTCTAAAGTTTCTGGGGTCGGCATTTTTAGTCTGGTATGAGAACTTTGCAGTCTCGATGTACTTGGCAGAGCTCTGACCCCGTCTCGAATGTCAGCCATTTTGATACAAGTAATCAGTTTCGTGGAATTACAATTAAGTATGCTTTTTCTTTGCTTTTTCTTTTAAAATTCTTTGCTTTTTCTCTTCTTTTTCCTTTTTTTTTCTTTCCTTTTTTCCCCTCATATTCCTCTCTTCGGTTTCTTTCTTCTTCTTCCCTTTGCTTTCTTTTTTTGTCTTACTTCTTATTATATATTTTTGTGAGTGGAGTGTGGTGCTTCAAAGCTGTAATCAGAACGGTTAAAATAAGCTGACCAGACACGTAAACGACATCAAAGAAAAATGATAACAATGACAAATGATAGCAAGTAGACTTATTAATTTCTTCATCTTTTGTTAACTTTGGCTTTGAAAATCCTCGTTGCTCGCTTTGACGCATTTCGTAGCGAACTCAATTAGAAGTCCGAACACGTATATATAGTTTTGACGCCAACTAAATCTCCTGTTACAATTAAAATAAGTCGCGAACGGCAAAGTCAATACATTTGTCAGTCTGTGGGCCTTACAGAATGGAACTAAACGCATTCCTTTTATCACAAAGACCAGTAAATCATAGGCTGGCCGAAACCTTGCGGACAATAAGCACTGTAACACAAGCCAAATTACCATAAAACGATGGTTCTTCATATTTGAGCTTGTTTTCAATCTAAACACAACGTGTGTGTGTGGAGCAATTCTGAGAAAACTACTTGGACGATCTTATGAACCTTAACATACCAATTCTTCCAGATGATAACACACACACACACACACACACGCACGCACGCACGCACACACGCACACACACACACACACACACTCACACACACACACACACACACACGCACGCACACACACACACACACACACACGCACGCACACACACGCACACACAAACACACACAAACACACACACACATTTTACATTGCAGGATTTCATTATTAATGGTGGTAATATAACAGCAAAGTTTATTAGAGCATGTTTAGTTGATCTTGATGTCCAGATTCCGAGTGCCTGTGATTTTTGGAAACGAAAACATAATGTAGATTTGGATAAGAGAAACTGGTTATTGGCTAACAGCACAAAAGAAGAAAGATTACGTCTGCTGCACTGGAAATTATTACATAGAATATATCCAACCAATATTTTATTAAACAAAATGGGATTACGAACATCGAATAAATGTGAATTTTGTAATGAATTAGACACCCTTGAACATTTCTTTTTTAGTTGCCAAGAGGTGATGAAGGGTTGGAAAATATGTACAGATTTTGTTTATAAGAAAATACATGTTGCCATTATTTTGAATGAAGAAAATGTATTTTTGGGTTATTTTAGGGAAAGTTTGAAAAATGATTATATTTATTTTGTGAATTATTGTATTTTAATCACCAAAATGACCATTGGAAAATTTAAATATGGGAAAAAGTTAGATTTGGGTATATTATTGGAAACTGAGCTGAACATTAGGAATAAATTTATGTTATGATTATTTTTATGTATTTATTTACTTAAACATATTAGTTTACTGATAAAGTTTGTTGATCTAAAAATGGGTGTATTATTGGAAACTGAGCTGAACATTAGGAATAAATTTATGTTATGATTATTTTTATTTATTTATTTACTTAAACATATTAGTTTACTGATAAAGTTTGTTGATTTAAAAATGGGTGTATTATTGGAAACTGAGCTGAACATTAGGAATAAATTTATGTTATGATTATTTTTATTTATTTATTTACTTAAACATATTAGTTTACTGATAAAGTTTGTTGATTTAAAAATGTACACATTTGACTGAGAAAAGAAAAGACCTATGAAGAAGGTTTGCGCCAAGCCACAAAAAAAAAAAAAAAAAAAAATAAGGCAACAAAATAATTGTTGTAGCAAACCTGCATGCAACTTAGGTTAAAGAAAAAAAAAAAAACCACACACACACACATACACACACACACACACGCATACATACATACATACATACACACACACACGGCACACGCACACACACACACACACACACACACACACTCACACACACACACACCGGCACACACACACACATCGTGTCGATTCCAGGTCTATCTGAAATGTTTTGGCAAAACTTGGCTAAATATGAATAGGAATCCTACTATCATTTCGCATAAAGGTCTATAATGAAATGCTAAAGAAAGAGTCTAGCCATACGTCTGTCTGTCTGTCTGTCTGTCTCTCTCTCTCTCTCTCTCTCTCTTTTGCTCTTTTGCTCTCTGTCTATGTCCCTCTCTTTCACTTTCTGTCTCTGTCTGTCTCTCTCTCTTTTGCTCTCTGTCTATGTCCCTCTCTTTCACTATCTGTCTCTCTGTCTGTCTCTCTCTCTTTTGCTCTCTGTCTATGTCCCTCTCTTTCACTTTCTGTCTCTCTGTCTGTCTCTCTCTCTTTCGCTCTCTGTTCAAGACCCTTTTATGTGGCACATTAAAAGACGACACATGCCGAATATCCGTTAATTGGTCCCTCTGCTGCACAGCGGTTTTACCTTTCGTGGGTGAATTCCCATGGATACATGCGACGTTCATGGTCGCTGTATGCTTTTCTCATAGGATTGTTCTGAACAGTACACCTGCTTCGTGATGAGCTCATGTGTGCACAGGGGGAAGGAAAACACAAAGGTTCACATTCATTGAAGCTTTTAATTTCTAAATGACTGCAGAACCAGAACTGAATGAATTGTATCATCCTGAAAGTAAACGGGGAAGATTTATAGATCATTGCAGGCATAAGGATTAAACAAGTCGCGTAAGGCGAAAATACAACATTTATGCTTAGTCAAGCTGTCGAACTCACAGAATGAAACTGAACGCAAAGCAATTTTTCAGCAAGACCGTATACTCCGTCGTAGCATCGTCAGTCCACCGCTCGTGGCAAAGGCAGTGAAATTGACAAGAAGAGCGGGGTAGTAGTTGCGCTGAGAAGGATAGCACGCTTTTCTGTACCTCTCTTCGTTTTAACTTTCTGAGCGTGTTTTTAATCCAAACATATCATATCTATATGTTTTTGGAATCAGGAACCGACAAGGAATAAGATGAAAGTGTTTTTAAATTGATTTCGAAAATTTAATTTTGATCATAATTTTTATATTTTTAATTTTCAGAGCTTGTTTTTAATCCAAATATAACATATTTATATGTTTTTGGAATCAGAAAATGATGAAGAATAAGATGAACGTAAATTTGGATCGTTTTATAAAATTTTGTTTTTTTTACAATTTTCAGATTTTTAATGACCAAAGTCATTGATTAATTTTTAAGCCACCAGGCTGAAATGCAATACCGAAGTCCGGCCTTCGTCGAAGATTGCTTGGCCAAAATTTCAATCAATTTGATTGAAAAATGAGGGTGTGACAGTGCTGCCTCAACTTTTACAAAAAGCCGGATATGACGTCATCAAAGGTATTTATCGAAAAAAATCAAAAAAAAATCCGGGGATATCATTCCCAGGAACTCTCATGTAAAATTTCATAAAGATCGGTCCAGTAGTTTGGTCTGAATCGCTCTACACACACACACACACGCAAGACACACCCACACACATACACCACGACCCTCGTCTCGATTCCCCCTCTATGTTAAAACATTTAGTCAAAACTTGACTAAATGTAAACAACCAAACACACACACACATGTATACACACACACACACACATACACACACACACACACACACACACACACACACACACACGCACACACACACACACACACATCATGTATTCACACAGTACAGACACAAACGTACACACACCAACGTACACACACACACACACACACACACACACACACACACACACACACACACATACACACACACACACACATACACACACACACACACACACACACACACACACGATAGCTCGTTCATACACGTATATGTATCCTTTCTACCAAATTATCACCCGCTGCCCTGCCCCATCTATTTCAATTTGGGATGGAGTCTACCCCCAAGAATATGTAGAACTAAGACATTTTCAAAAATGATAAAAGAGAATTTTTCTGAGTTGAAGGAGCGCTTACGCGGGAAATATACAACAAAATATGGCATTACGCTCTTATTTCTAAAATACAGAGTGATACTTGAATATTGGGTATCAGACTGTTCACAAAAATCACTGCCGAATAAATAGATAATACTGTGGATTTGGTTAAACACTCAACAGTTAACATAAAACAAAACGAAAAAACGCTGTACTCACTTTTGAAAGAAAAGTTCAAGCATAAAAAAACCCACAAAATAAACAACATGAAATAAAACGTGGAAAAGTAAAACAAATTTCAACAAGTTTGATACGTTCAGGGTAAGGTATCCGTTTAAAGGCACAGTAAAAATATGTATACCCAATTTCGCGTTAAATGCATGAAGATGCGTTTGGTCTCCCCCTGAGAAGAAGTAAGTAAACATGACATACAATGTTTAAAAGTTGATTTTTAAGGAGCGAGAGAATAATAGGAAAGTATATATAGTGTTCTTATTCTTCAGATAATGTACGAAACTTAAATATAAAGGCGTTTGCACAAGAATCAATATACATAAATGATATCGAACAGGGACAAAATCCACAACTAACAAACGATTTTTAAACTAAGTACATGATGTCTTTTTCTATGGGAGACATCAGTTGGGTGAGTTAACTAGTTGACATTGAAAACATTTTACTTCATATTTTCAAGGGTAGACTCCAGCCTTAGTGCAGTGAGAGAGCGAAGAACTGAGAAGAGAAACCAATGGATTTTTCTTATTTTAGAAAGACGAAAGTCAAACCGCCAGCAAAATAACTCTGACCACTTGACATACATCACTTCACACTCGGTTTCTATTCTTGACTACAAAAGACAGCTCCGCGGTGTCAGCAAACAAAGTGTCTGAGACTTTTGAGGCAGTAACCCGTGTTTTTGTGGGGTCGAGGAGCTGTTTGGAATAGGGCGAGCATAGACACGTAGTAGTGGCCTCAGACACTGTGGCCGTGTGCGTCCACAAAACACGACAGGTATGACAAGACCACACATCACTCTCTCAGCGCCACAGCAACTGCCAACAGACAGCAACTGTCCACAGCTATGGCGTTAGTAATTTACCCAGTTGCTCCCCTTTGAGCTGCTGCTGTGCGGGTACTGGTCGGTGAGGTATAACTATGGTGCGCCAAATTGATATTACTATCGTTAACAGTTATAAAGGGTTTTGAAACTATCGTTAACTGTTATATAGAGTTTCGAAACTATCGTTATCTGTTATAAAGAGTTTCGAAACTATCGTTAACTGTTATTTAGAGTTATATCAATAGCGCGTGCGCGCTATTGCTAAAACTATGAATAACAGATAACGAGGGTTTCGCAAAACGGCGGCATGGTGCGCGCAAGTGATATTACTATCGTTAACTGTTATATAGAGTTTCCAAAAATAGCAATGGCGTGGTCGGATGTTTCCGATGCCGGCAAAATGGCTGCTGAACGTTTCGTCAGTTCGAGCGAATTTGCACTAAATTACTACAACATTTAGTAGATCATATTCAACTAACTGTCGTCTGATAAGTCCATCATTTCGCTGCTTCGTTTAATCAAGTAATCAAATCTTCGTTACAGCTAGCACGCTTCCTGTTTTCACAGAAATATTTGTCAGTGTCAGCTTGACCCGTTCTAGCTACCGCGCTGTGTGCGAGTCACTTTGTACACATACGGCTGGCATGCATGCAGTGTGCAACGGTCAGTGTCAGTACCCAAAACACGATGCGAAAGCATGCAGTGTTTTCCAAAACGCGTCGTGGGGAATGTCACGTTGTTTTGTGTTTGTTTTGAAAAAAAACCCACTGTTTTGTGTAGCCGTGCGTCTATGACGGCTTACTAGTGCCAAAACCTCATAATTGTAATTATCACGGGAAAATTACTAATTTTCCCGTGATAATTACCATTTTCCCGTGTTAATTACTAATTTTCCCGTGAAAATTACTAATTTTCCCGTGAAAATTACTAACTTTCACCTGTTAATTACTAATTTTAAGTTTTGGCTCACTTCCTCACGGATTGCTAGTGCCAAAACTAAAAATTACTAATTTTCCCGTGAAAGTTAGTAATTAACACGTTCAGTTTTTGCCCGCTTCCTGACGGATTACTAGAGCCAAAACTAAAAATTACTCTTTTCACGTGAAAATTACTAATTTTCGTGCGAAAGTTAGTAACTAACACGTGAAAATGAGTAATTAACATGCGAAAATTAGTAATTAACAGTGTTCATCGGTAACTTTCAGTTTTGGCACATCGTGCTAGCTATGCGCATGCGCGCCAAATCTTCAACGAATCAGCGCTGACTTCCGTAGCAGGGCGAAGGACTGGCGAGAAGAAGGTACGATTTGTTGTTCTCGATTGTGTTCTAATGCGCATGCGCGATAGTGTTCAACACTTCCGCCGGTTTTGGCACTAGAAAGCCGAGGCCAAAACTGAAAATTAGTAATTAACACGTGTTCTGTGTAATTAACAGTGATAACGGTAACTGACAGTGTTAGTTATTAATTTTCACGAACGGTTTGCTTGAGCCAAAACCTAAAATTAGTAATTTTCCCGGGAAAATTAGTAACTAACTGGTGAAAACAGTAACTGACAGCGTTAATTAGTAATTTTCACGTGATAATGGGTAACCCCAGGTTTTGGCACTAGTAAGCCGTCATATGCGTCTGTCACGTCATGGTCTTTTCGCGAATATTCCGCGTCTTCAAACCGCACACGTGGAAAACGGTACGGCCGAAAGTACAAATGATAGGATAAAGCTAACATTAAACAAACTCAACAATGATTTGAGAAGACGACAACAGAAGAACGGTCAATAACTAATGTTGTAGTTTTTTAAATTGTGTTTCTAGTTAAAATGTACATTTCGTAGCAAAAAGACAGTTTTGCAATGGCAGTTTCAGGGTTTTCCCATTTGGGAACGACACCGACGCGCTTTTGATAAAACTATCGTTAGCTGTTATATATAGAGTTTCTGAAACTCTATCTAACAGATAACGATAGTTTCGAAATCTACATAACAGTTAACGATAGTTTCAAAACTCTGTATAACAGTTAACGATAGTTTCAAAACCCTATATAACAGTTAACGATAGTACATGTAATATCAATTTGGCGCACCATATATATCGTATACTGGTACCATACCCGAGACAGGCATATGCGGACAAAAGGTAGCAGGGGGAGGAGCGGGATGGGGTTGGGGGTTGGTGGTCGTCGATGGGTGCTGTGGTAGCGGTGGCGATGGGTGCTGTGGTAGCGGTGGCGATGGAGTGTGTGTATGTGTGTGAGTGTGTGTGTGTGCGTGTGTTTCCATGCCTCTCTCATTCACAGTTACCTGCAGTTTATTTTATCTGTCAGTTTATCTCTGTCAACAAGTTGATCAGCAAATGAGGGTTATGTTTTGAGCATGTGCTGGCAGCCCGCACAGGAACTATGTCAGTCCATCCATGCCAGGTGTACGCCTCGTTTACGGCCTTGTTTTCAAAACTCTGACCAAGGTTAATCCGAAACAGAACGCAGTTCGTCCTTGTGGAGGCGTAGTTACACGAAGTACAGTGGAACCCACCAAAAATCCGAGAAAAACTGTTCTTAAAATGGAGGGAGCACATTGTATGATGTTATTGAACAGAACATCTGGAAAACTAAGGACTACTGAAAAAAGGTGGTGGTCTTCAAATGAAGTCTAACCGGGTGGGGGTGGGGGCGGGGGTCCATTGTAACATATAACAAGGATAGAATACGAAGTAACAGTGCATGTACATTGAGTCAGCGAGGTTTTGCTGAGTTGCGGTTTAAAAATGACCAGCCTTTAGCTTATCAGTCCAAAGGGTTTATGTTTGTTTCGTTGCTGCTGAAAGTTCTCAATGACCTAATTATTCACTGGCAGTCGAAATGGTCTGACACAGGAGAGCATTCTGTTTGAGATAAGGGAATTTTTGCTCTCAAAAGTATTGGCATCGTAGAACAATGATGAAGAGGCTTCTGGAGGACCGGGGTGAAACTTAACGCCAGCTTAGAACCGATATTGTGACTGAAACTGGAGTCTACCTCAGAAATGTAATACCTGTCTGCCATACTCGGAACTTCACTGAGAACAAGCACGGTGTGTTTGTATTATAATAATGAAAGCTGAAAGCAGTTGTCTTCCAGCGCTGGTCCTCTCCTAGCTTCTCTCGGCAAAAGTAAATCTCTCTCTCTCTCTCTCTCTCTCTCTCTCTCTCTCTCTCTCTCTCTCTCTCTCTCTCTCTCTCTCTCTCTCTCACTCCATCGCACTCTCTCTCTCTCTCTCTCTCTCTCTCTCTCTCTCTCTCTCTCTCTCTCTCTCTCTCTCTCTCTCGACCTTTTCGGTCGACTGTCAAGAAATGAATTATGTGGTTATTTGCATGATGTGCTTTGATTAAAAAGAAAACCTAGATACTGCAATGTTTGATTTGTGTAGGCATTTTGTTCTTTCAAAAATGCAACATATATTAAAGTTATGTTTTAGTTTACGTCCTTCAGTGCAAAGCTGACTATCAGATAAAAAAAAAGTGTGTCGTCGAAGCGCGGATTGATAAGGTAAGAGAAATACATGTTATTGTGTCCTGCCATTCGTTTGGGTGAGCTTGAAACTTCAAACCTTAAGAGAGTAGGGCTGATGCACTTCAGTCCTGAAATAAGCAAAATCCTGTAAACTTCAAGTCTGGCCCTGGCAAGAGTAAATACTGAAAGCTACAACTGAAAAGATCTGTTGTTGCATCGCAAAGTATAAAATGAGGTAGTGGAGAAAAAGTACTGAAGTACGCGGGACACATATGCCTGGCTGCTCAATGAGTATCCGTCTCCCTGTCTTTCTTCCTTTCTGGCTTTTATATATATATATATATATCTATCTCTCTCTCTCCCTCTCTCTCTCCCTCTCTCTCTCTCTCTCTCTCTCTCATGTCGGTGTGCAGTAGGTGTAGTAGAAACATCACACACACGCACACTCACGAACACATAGCCAGACAGCAGAAAAAGAAGGCATATAGGCATAGAAGTACCAGGACAACAGAAGCGTTCAATGTATACATAACTGGAACAAGCGACAAGAGCGACAGAAAGGCACTAACTGAGCCACACCAAGTACTGGGACAGAGAAACTCAGTGAGCGAGACTGATACTGATAGAAGCGCGACGTACTTCCCTTTGCCGGTGCGACTTGGACGCAGGGACAGCTCTTGGGGGAGCCAGTGGCAGCAGAGAGATAGGTGTGCGAGACAGCAGCAGCAGGCACGGCGAAGCGCAGCACGGCACAGTACCAGAGCAGACCGAGTCCCACGAAGTAGTTCTCTCACAACGCTTGCCCCTCCTCGCTGGCCGCTGGGGCTAAAGGGAGACAACACCGCTCGCTGAGTCTGCCGTGGTGTTGTCCCTTCCATCGCCCGCTATCTCTCTGCCCGCACTGATCATCAGCATCATCGTCGTCGTCTTTGTGTGTGTTGTGTACTTCCCACAGAGCAGCGAGTTTTCTGGATAGATTTTACTGATTTCTTTGTGTGATTACTCTTGAAGAAAAGGTAAAACGAGTAGAACAAAGGGCACACATATATTTTAGTTTTATGTGAAAGCGCTGAAGCGGATTTGAAAGTGTCGCCGGATTCGTTTGTGTTTTTCACAAAATATTTGCAAATTCCGAGAACTTGTGGTGGTTTGAAATCTATGTTCACTTGTAGGAGTGAGATGTGAAAAGCGTTTAATTGTGGCAAGAGAACGTCGCAGGTTCTCTTAATTCTTAATAAATCTTTGGAGCATAATGTGTATGCAAGTTGTTCGTCAAAAAGATCGTTGACAAAGTAAAATCACTGGGCAGCTGGGTTGAGAAATTCCGGCTTCCGCACTATATTTTTGAAAGATGTGTGCTTGTTTAATTCACGAAAAAAAAAGTCTCTCTGCGCGTGTGAAAATGAATGTTTCGCGAAAATGTTCCGTCAGAATTGGATCGAACAAGTAAGGAATATCGAAAGTTGTGAAAACAAAAACACAAACATTTACTCTCAGACAATTGTGTTTGAAGAACTTGACGATTACGACTTTCTGGCGTCTAGAAACGACTGTGTTTGTGCGCGTGCTATATTGCTTTCTTTTTTAGCCTGTTGGTTCTAAATAACCAAGAAGTTTTAGTTTGTGGAAAAGAAAATAAGGACAAAATATCGCTCCTTCTAACTGAAATGTGGTCTTGCTTTTAATGTGTTTCAGACTGCAGATTCCGAAAGCAGGCATGATGTGAACTCTTCTGAAGAGGGTCCTTCATTTGACCAAGTGGACAGTCTTCCCAAGATGTTGAAGCTGCATTTGAGGACATTAAGAACAACTTGATTTGAGTTAGTAATATACCAGTGTACGTCTGTTTGCGCAAAAGCATTTTCTTGTGACTAGAAAGGCTGGACTTTACGCAGAGCTATAGGCGTGAAGTGACTACAAATCTGCATCAAAATGCTATTCTGTCCCGTTGCTTGAAACACAGGTTGACATTGGTAAAAATGTAAAGCAGCTGGTTTTAAACATTGAACAAAATGTAAAGCGGCTGGTTTCAAACGCAGGGATAAGGACTGTTTTAGCGTGATACAAAATGTTCTTCCGACAATGTGTAGAGAATACTTACCGGTCGCACAGTTTTCGGAATCATTTTGTAACAAGGAAAAAGTAAAAGAAAAGAAATAAGAGCGAAATAAATAAAGATAAAATATCTGATAAACAAAGGGAAATAAACAGCGCTCTGCCTCGTTTGTTTTAGATTCTCTTGAAGGATAGAAGAGAAAAACATTGTCAGCCTTTGTGTTGGCGACGAAGTACCGCAAGAAAGAAAACTCCCCCTGGTGAGTTAGCATAATAGCAGTGTCCGTAACATCATCGTCTTTCAAGGACTTCAGCCATCGTCCATTTCAGCGTTGTCAATGGCGATGAAAACAACAAGAAGACGCCCGGCAGTGTTTGGAGAATGGTGGTGGATTAGAACTACCAGGTGCTTCCTTTACCTCCTCCTCTCCTTCTTCCTCTTCTTATCCTCCTCTTCTCCTCTCTTCTGTCTCCTCCTCCTCCCCAATCCCCCGACAGCCTCCGCCATCGCTTTCCCCGACAGCGACAGTGGATACAGCAACAGGGGTGGCGGCAATTACAGCATCTTCTCCTACCATCTACCCGAGTCCGAAGACGACTTTGCTGACGTGGAGGACAGCACGAACATGGAGGACGACTGGTTCGGCAACGACACCATGCCCTGGCCGGAGGACGACGTCACCGACTCGCCACTGAGTTCGATGGACCATGTCGGGGACGGTCTGAGGAACGCTGAAATCATTGATGACATCGACGAGGAAGAGACGGGGGAGGAGGAGAAGGCAGGAGGTGAAGAAGGACACAGTTACGGACACGAAGGAGAAGACGCAGACAAAGAAAAAGGAGAAGAAGAGACGGCCAAGGACGTAGTGCAGCAGTTCCTGGAAGAAGTGGAACGCTACGAGAACAACAAGGCCAACTGCACCGCGGGGACCAGCCACAACCTGGGCAAGGGAGTCATCAAGCAGTACGGCCTCAACCGCTTCAAGGCTCAGGCCTTAGTCGCCGTCAACCGCGCCAACTTCCTCACCCGCATCTGGAAGAACGGCAACCCGGCAATCCTGACCTCCGAGTACTTCTTCTACACGCAGGTGCGCTCCATGCTGGAGGGAGACTCGGAGATCTTCGCGGCGGGCAACTGCTACGACAAGCGGCAGTTCAAGGACTACTACCTGTTCTGCCCCTTCGCCTACCGCACGGCCAGCGGGCTGGTCAACGTCAAGGACCTGTCGGTGGAGTACGACTACCTGGCCGGCAACGGCTCCGAGTGGTTCGAGACCTGCCGCTTCAAGGCCAGCCGCAGCCACAACGTCACGCTAGGTAAGGGAGATGACTTTTTGTCTGCATGCTGTTTTGTGCATTTGTTTTGTGTTGTTGTACGAAACAAAGATATTGAAGTAAATGGCTATTTTGGGTTAAATTGCGGTCTGTTTTTTTTCAGTCGTCGAAGGTATGGACGTATTTTGCTTTTGTTATGTTCGGTTGTACAAACAAAGGGCAGTAAACTACCTCACGTAGTTATGATTTTTGGTTGGTTAAGTTGCGTTCTGTTTTCTTTTAGTCATCGCAAGTACTCACGTCTTTTGCCTTTGTATTGATTTAATTTGTATTGATAAGGTTGTGGCCTATATTCTTTTATGGGCCACAAGTACGGATGTCTTTAATCGTGTCGCAGGGTAATAACGATCTACATTTTATTTCCTTTTGCGAAAAGTCTACGTTATGTCGAATATTAGTGTTTCTGATATCATATTGCAGGGTTGCAAGGATTTTCTTTAGTTTAGTGCAGGTGTGTCTTCTTTTACATCTCTCTTTCCTCGCTATATTCGTTTGGTCTTTTCTTTCTTTCCTTCTTTCTTTCAGACACATCATTCTTTCTTTATCTCTCGGCGAAAGCCTTCTTTTTGTCATTCGTTTAGCCATTTGTTTCTTTAATTTATTTGACTGTTTTAACGAATCTACTTTGCATCACAATGGAGTTTAAATATTAAGTTCAAAACTCTGTTTAAATGTTAAGGACTTATTCGTTAATTCTTCGGGGCTTGTCCGTGATATTCCTCTCCCGTTCACCGTCTTTAAAGAAATGATCCTTTGTAGAGATGATTACGTTCATTGATCCTGAAGGTTGGCGCGAGTCTTTTTTTTCTTCTAAACATTGGGATTTCACCCCATTGGAAGAAAACTAAAGCTGATATTAGCATTTGTATAACGTAATTCATTGATCAGATGCTATTTCCACGTGTGTGTTTCTTTCTAGTGCAAAGACATTATTTCAAAGACATTTTCCAGGAAACAACCTGTGAAATAATTTTCGCCTATATGCAAATTATCAAGCTGACCGAACAACACAACCACTTATTTAAAGTCTTTTCTTGTACGAAAAAAGGCACGGGACGGAACTGCTTTCTTCTTCTATCTTTCTGCACTGTTTTGCGTTCTTTTCTTGAAAGCATTTGCGTGTATCTTTGAAGTTTGTAACTAAGGTTTTGTGCAGGTATAATTCCATTACAATTGATAATGTTTATTGTTTCTTTTGAGGCTTTTGCTCAAGTTGAGTCGGTTCATTGATCTATGCATAGTCTTTTCAGAGAGATAAGACATTAAATCCGAATAAAAAAAACATGTAAAGATATATAATGTGTATGTGTGTGTAAGTTTGAAAAATGTGACTTCGTTTGCTGTTATTCGGAAAAAATGCATTATTCCGTGAATACGATTTAAATCAGTTAAGATTAGTCGTAAAATACCGTGAAAGTTTGTATTTTAGAAACTTAGATAACGTCAATGCATATTTCTGCATTATGCTAAGCCTATAATCTGAAATTACGGTTTCCTTTCTCCTGCTTAAAATGCTTTTTATGCGCTATCCTACATTTCGTGTTTTTTCTCGTCTCACTATCATAATCAACAATAAAACATCATCTACAACAACAACAACAACAACAACAACAACAACAACAACAACAACAACAACAACAACAAACAGTAAACAAACACGAAGACACAATTTTTAAACATTTATTTTAATTTGTATCGGTTTCATTACTATATTAATTCGTTGAAAGTGAGAGCTGCCAAAGCGATACATGTAGAAATAATCTCCGTCTCCGTCTCTGTCTGTCGATCTGTCTGTCTGTTTCTGTCTCCCTTCCTCATACCAGGGACCTATATTTAGATAATAGGTCTATGCTCATACTCTCTATCTTTCTCTGTCTATTTCTCTCTTCTCACACGCACTCTCCCTCCCTCCCTCTGTCTCTGTCTCTCCCCCTCTCTTGTTTGTCTTATTTCCTCTCTCTTCCCCCCCCCCTTCCCTCGTTCTCTCTTACTCTCCTCCCCTCTCCGTCCCACATCTACCTCTCTGATGAAATGGGCGGCCTAACTAGTGCTTTCAATCAAGTCATCACGGCTGCTTCACGCATGATCACTAATCCGTTGTCTGTTATCGTCAGCTCAAAGCCGTGAAAATGACAGGCTTTTCGTGAGGGGCTTTTCGCTGCATTTCTCTCCTACATTACAATGCCATACGCAAGCTTAAACATACTTAAATGTCCTTCTCTTTTGCATTCCGTTGCTGTCAGTCTTCTGAGTTACCCCAAGGTTTGAATTGTGCAGGTTACTGCGAATTCACAATTCTTGTCTCAGTCTTACTCAATATTAAGTAGACTTGATAAATTACGAAATGATTTATATCCTCATGTTTTGATGATACGGATGATAATTCGTTTCCTTGAATTCTTTCACACCGTTTTGTTCGCTATTACAGCTTTGAACAGGCATTTTCATCTTGCCTTTTTTTGTCTCTCTAGCCTGTACAGTTATTTTCTTGTCTGTCTTTTATTCCTGTCAAAAACTGACTCATTTTCAAAGCTCTTGAAACATTTTCTCGGGGTAAAACATCAAATTATGATATCGCACATTTTATGCCCAGGGGCCATTACAAAACAGGTCCTGTCTCAACTTCAAGCGTTTTACAACCTAATCGTGACTTACAAAATAGATATGATACTAGCAATTTATTTTCGTTTTCGTTTTCTAAGGTAGCGCTAGTGCACGTTACGTTAATTCATTTGTCCTAGTTTACTCATTCCTTTTCTTTTATTCCATCTTTTGGAATTGGTATGAGTTAAATTTAACACATTGGGCGAAGACAATATGCCTTTTTATTTTTTAGACAGTTTTAGATTAAAACAAAAATCACAAAGAACGCAGTGCCATGTAAGTGCAAAGGGAATTTTTACCTTACACCGTCGTACTTTTTTTGGTTCAAACAGACGTAACAGTAATATGCTTGGAATATAGGGTTGAAAAACAAGGCTTGTTGTACGGACTAGCGCTATTAGTGTGATTTTCGAGGAGGGCACTGATATTTTGTTGTCATAACTAAGAACAATGTCACAGGTCCATACGTTGGTCCCCTGTCAGAGGTGGATACAGCGGGCGAGTTTTGTCGCAGCTGAAGGAGAACAAGGCTGTTTGACTTAAAAAGAGCAAACAACGGTGATTTGCACCTGTTGAGTTATTGTCTTCTTCACAGTTGTTACAAGAGTTGAGGGTGGAAAGAAGAAATGGTTGATGTATTTGTTTGTCCCTCCGAGCAGGTGTTGTCACCGTACAAGTATTGAGTAGCAGGTGTTGTCACCGTACAAGTATTGAGTAGCAGGTGTTGTCACCGTACAAGTATTGAGTAGCAGGTGTTGTCACCGTACAAGTATTGAGTAGCAGGTGTTGTCACCGTACAAGTATTGAGTAGCAGGTGTTGTCACCGTACAAGTATTGAGTAGCAGGTGTTGTCACCGTACAAGTATTGAGTAGCAGGTGTTGTCACCGTACAAGTATTGAGTAGCAGGTGTTGTCACCGTACAAGTATTGAGTAGCAGGTGTTGTCACCGTACAAGTATTGAGTAGCAGGTGTTGTCACCGTACAAGTATTGAGTAGCAGGTGTTGTCACCGTACAAGTATTGAGTAGCAGGTGTTGTCACCGTACAAGTATTGAGTAGCAGGGGTGGTGTGAATCATTGATTGTAGGTTGTTTTTGTTTGATTTTGTTTTTACCTTGTCAATCAAAGGCTTCACAAGTTCCTTTCAGATGAGAAAACTAAATTTATCGTCGGCTGGTGATGTTGGGTGTTTTTTCTGTGTCTTTTGGGTTTTTTACATTGCCAAACGGGACTTTCACAATTTCCTTTTAATCAAGTTCAAGTTCAAGTTTTTATTAGTCCATAACCCCTGGGGGCATTTTGAACAATAAATACAATCAATACAATCATAATATATACTAATATAGTAAATGAAAAAATTAAAACAATTATGAAAAACTGTTACAAATTCTATTAATAAAGTCCAAGATATTCTTTAGCAATTTCTTTTTCTTAGTAGCAAACAACTTTTTAAATTTAAGTGCATTAGGTTTTTTCCAATAGTAAGGTGGTAACAACTCAGCTCTTTCTTCTTTGAAAAAATCACAGACAAATAAATAATGGAATTCATCACCTATATCTTGTGATACACATTTGGTGCAAGTTCTTTCTGACCTCGGGATGTTAAGATAACGTTCTTTCTGTACAGGCAAATTGTTATTTAATGTTCTAAACTTCATCATTGAAACACATTGCTGATATGGCAGGTGTGTGACATAGTCTTCACATGCAAAAATATCTTTAAACATTCGATAATTCCAAAACATATTTTTTGTTCCAATTTCTGTAAACCATTTATGGATATACTGGTCATACAAGCTTCTTTTTACTTTCGTTTTAAACCATGCGCTTGAGTATTGAACATTTTC
The DNA here is from genome assembly GCF_037325665.1 of Littorina saxatilis. NCBI lineage: Eukaryota > Metazoa > Mollusca > Gastropoda > Littorinimorpha > Littorinidae > Littorina > Littorina saxatilis. The sequence goes on from NC_090245.1 coordinate 57,065,896, forward strand.
TTGAAAAGTCCAAAGGCCAGAGAGACCAATTTCATTTAAGGTTTTTTCAATAAAACATAAATAATTAGATTTAATCTTGTTGATATACAATTTATAAGTAAAGCAATACACAATACTTGAAAATTTATTTTTATGAATAGGACTAATCAGTTTATACCAATAGCAAAGCATTCTACATTTCATATTAACATCTAGTGGATATCTTCCAAGTTCGCCAAATATCATAGCATTTGGAGTTGATTTTCTTAGTTTGAAAACAATTTTATAAAAACGCAATTGAAGTTTAGTAGCAAGTTCACAGGAACCAAAACCCCATACCTCACATCCATATAGTAAGATTGGAGCAATCATTTTATCGAACAGGTCAACTTGTATGTCCACAGGCAGTGACAATTGTCTACAAGTACGCAAGAGAACAAACATTGCCCTTGAGGCACGATCATATAGATTCTTCTGTGCGACTGAAAATTTATTATTATAATTAATTTTAAGGCCCAAGTACATTACATCAAACACTACTTCGATTAAATTGCCATTATACGTAAACAATGGTTTATTTCTAATTTTACCTCTGGAAAAAACTATAACTTTCGTTTTGTTTACATTAATATTTAGACGCCATTTTAAACAGTATTCGTGCATTTTGTTTAAACATTCTTGCAGGTTTTTTTCAGACTCTGAGCAGATCACAGTATCATCCGCATACAGTAATAAAAACATTTGAAATCGAATTTTGGAAAACAACTAGACACAAAAACACACAATTACAGACACACAGAGATACCAAACAGACATTGCCACACACCTGCATGGACAGACAAACCAAACATTTACACACGCGGATCAAAAATAACATTTAAACGAGGAAAACAATAGCACAACTAACAATCAAGCATTTAGTTGCAATATCACATTCCCCTGCCGTTTGCAGGTAGGAAACAACAACAACAACAACAACAACAACAACAACAACAACAACAACAATCTCACGAACATTCTTTTTCTTTTGGGTTGAACATATGATGACGCAGGTATTTTGAACTGACAACCCAGCATTTTAGTATGCCATCGCACTTTTTCTCTTCGCTATCATAACCACACACAAAATAAAAGACAAGCAACCATGCACGCAAGGTTCTCACAAAAGGTTTTTTTCTCCGGTGTTGTGAGCAGCAAAAGATGCAGGGGTTTAGTATCGACAACGAGGCATGTCAGTGTGTCATCGCACTTCCTTTGCCGTTGTGCTGAAAAACAAAGGCAACCAAAAACACATTGACCTTACACATATTTTTTTCCTTTAAGGGTCGATCGGCTGAAGATGCAGGCACTACTGGCAACTCAGCATTTCATAGTGTGTCCTCGCACTTTCCCCTGCCGTCGTCATGTAGGAAAAAACAACAACAACAACAACCAAACAACAAAAGCCCTTTGAAAAGGATTTCAAAATATTTTGTTCTTTCGGTTTGAAAGGCGGAAGAAGCAGGAATTTAGTATTGACAAACCCTGCCGTTTAGACGATAATAAAAAAAACACCGCAAAAACAACAGTAAAAACTCCCAAAACCAGTTTTTGTCTGTCCGGGCTAAGCAGCAGAAGACGCAGGGATTTAGTACTGACAACCAAGCATTTCAGTGTGTCATCGCACTTTCCCCTGCCTAACGTGGAGAATAAAACAACCCAACGAAAACACAAGGATCTCACATTAAAAAAAAGAAAAAGTTTTTGTTTCTTTGTTTTTGTTTTGTTTTGGTGGTGCTTTCCTAGTCGAGCGTCTCCAGAAGCTGGGATTTGATGTTCCCATCAGGAAGCAGTTACACACGCGCACAGCAGCCGCTTAATGGCATATTTGTTTCCAAACAACCAATTATCCCTTGGAAATTGTTGATCTGGAAGGAGACAGTTCTGGCTGCGATCGATAGCCTGCTTTTACCTTTTGCCTTTTTTTTTTTGGGGGGGGGGGGGGATTGCAGGGATTGCAGGGGCACAGGACAGTAGGGGCGACGTTTGGTGTCTGAGAACCAACCCCCCTTTTAAGACCTACAACAATCTGAGAAAAGCAGGTCTTAAAAAGGAGGGAGTCTTAAAAGGAGGTTACATTTACAAAGGCTATGAACAGAAAGTCTGATAAAACAGTGTCGTAAAAGGGAGGGAATCTTAAATTGGGAGATCTTAAATTTGTTTGTTTGTTTACTTAACGCCCAGCCGACCACAAAGGGCCATATCAGGGCGATGCTGCTTTGACATATAACGTGCGCCACACACAAGACAGAAGTCGCAGCACAGGCTTCATGTCTCACCCAGTCACATTATTCTGACACCGGACCAACCAGTCCTATCACTAACTCCATAATGCCAGACGCCAGGCGGAGCAGCCACTAGATTGCCAATTTTAAAGTCTTGGGTATGACCCGGCCGGGGTTCGAACCCACGACCTCCCGATCACGGGGCGGACGCCTTACCACTAGGCCAACCGTGCCGGTTGGGAGGTCTTAAAAGGCGGGTTCCACTGTAGTGCTTTTTTAGAACAACGTAATTGTAGAAGTACAAATTACAAAGTTCAAGACACAAGGCAACAGTTTCAGATGGAGCATAGCTTGACCGCAAGAGAAAAGACAAAACCAGGTATTAACAAGTGTTGACCTTAACGGGGTCAAGAAGCCGCCCTTAGTAATATGGGGGTGGGACACGGAGACAGACAGACAGACAGACAGAGGGAGGGCGATTTTTTTTAAATGAATAAATTAAAAAACAAGTTTTTTTTAAAGTAAATAAATAAATTTTAGAAAGAATTAATTAAAAAAAGTAAATGAATAAATTAATAATTAATTTTAAAAAAATGACCGAGCTCTTTACACGTGGTGACATGGTAGACAAACAAACACCTGAAACTCGGACAAACAGGCAGAGCAAATCCAGTAAGCACCCTTTACAAGGTGGCTTAATAATCCAACGCATGTTCGCATGCTGTCAGTGATAGAACGAGACCCGAAGGGAAGTAACTCATTACCGCCTCTTTCCAAAGTAAATGACGTACACACTTTTGCGTCATTTAACCTTCACAGTACCAATGATATTACTCATGAACGGCCCATACTATCTAAAGAAATATTCAACATAAAAAGTATCCTTCTACACAACCCACGCCATCCAAATAGAAATAAACAAAGTAAAATGCCTTCTTTAATTCAAAAGTGGGTCGTCCACAACCCACCACATATAGACTGTGTAGTTCAAATGACGTCACTATTTATTTGTTTATTTACGGAATAATTCTTCAAAAATCGGTCGTTATGAAGGATCTATGGTGTTTGAGATTTACATGAAGTCTCGATCAAAAATCCATGTCCCACCCCATAGTTACCAAGGGCGGGCTTCTTGGCCCGTTAAGGTCAACACTTGTTTTTGTCATGCTGTCAGTGATAGAACGAGACTCGAAGGGAAGTAACTCGGAGTTCTGGGTGCGGGAATTCCCGCAAACGCATGAGTCTGTCAGTGGGTTTCGTCCCCCGGCTCGGTTTGTAAAAGCGTTAAAAGCTAATATCTTCCGTTTGACTACCGTTAGGAATGTAATTTTTTTGCATACACCAGTCTAACCCTATTCATAACAATTTCACGAAATTTGAGCTTAATTGACCCAGAGATACAAGTCTTACCCGACAAACACCGACCGACCGCCCGCCCGCCTCACACAAACAAACAAACAAACAGACAGAGCAAATCCAGTAAGCCCCATTTTACTAGTGGCGGCTTAAACACAAGTCCACTGTTTCCTTTCCTGTATTTAATTCATGACCGATGGCTTTGCTGTATTACTATTCCTTGCACAGTCGCTGATATTTTGCTGATCTGCTCTCTCATCTTCGCGTGAATGACGACAATAGAGACGGAGACATAATTGCGAGGACTCGGTGTCCACACAGGGCATTGGCCGTTCAGTGCAAAGCCATATTACCAGACTACTTTGAAGTGACCTCCCAGACGCGGTAGTGGTCCCTTTGTTTGATTGATAACTGATTTTCACGCCTCTCCTTTTCTAATGAATTATTTAAAGACAGAGTCCTTCCATGAAACACAATTTTAGTGTCTTTAAAACATTTTTTAAAAAGCTTTAGAAAAAATACCATCTCTGCACGGGAACACCCAAGCTGTTGATTTCTGGTACGTGTACAAGTTGAGGGATGGCTTTGTCACATTTAAAAACATCGCCAGATCTGAGATGGTGAGTCCAATTGTCTACACGGAAAGAACTGTGTCTCTAACTGCTGGTATGTGTCTTTCAAGCTATAGTGTTTCTCGAGCGATGATTATCCACGGTTCTTGAATTATGTGCTACACTGAATAGTGCGTGTTTTATATGTAACAGAGAGAACTACAACGTGGGTCATTCCAAAAAGCTGGCACAAAATGTGGGACAACAGAGAAAAAAAAAAAGTGTTGTAAATAAAAAATTCTTGCATTGCATATGGAAGAGGAGTGTATGAGTGACAATAAAATTCTAGTTTGAAGATAAGTTACAGCTTGATGCCCACATGGGAGGCAGTTGAATTTGTGTCGTCAGCAAAATGTCTATTGTAACATGGAAACCAAATGACAATGAATTAACAACAAAATGACTGTTTCAAATTGCCAAAATTACTTTATTCTTTTTAACATTGACAAAATAACAGCAAACAAACTGAAATAAGTGAAAATACAACATACATGTATATACATCTGAGTACATTATCATGACCTTGAATCTTTACTTATTTGACATAGAAAACTTTTTTCTTTAAGTTTTTCTCTCAGTATAATGAATCACAAGAGAACACAATCATGTTGCATAATAATATGATTCTTTGAATAGAAGAACCCAGGTCAATTAAAAAAGAGGGAGAAGCAAATATAGCCTTTTATACTATGTCTTTAAAAAAAAGTATGTCTATCGTAACATGGAAACCAAAAACAAAGAATCGATTCTCTAACAGCTACCTTCTGATAAGTTACACTCCAATTTTAAACTAGCATACTTTCTATTCAATAGGTTTTTTTTTTACATTTACATTCAGATCCGAAAGCATCTGGTATAGCTTTACCAGCACCACCCTTGCTCCAAGGCCGTGGAATTTTATTTGGAAAACTAGTCAAAGCGAAATGAAATTCCACGACCTGGGAGCAAGGTTGGTGCTGGAACTGTCTTCACAATGTCATTAGCAGTGATCCATGCAGAGTCCGCCCAAGTGTAGTTTTTCTCATTTCCCTTTTCCTTGTCCAGGTAAGTCACTTTCAGCTCTTCGCCGTCAACCTCGGTCACCTTCGCATAAAAACGCACTGTGCGGTTTCTCCCCCCAACAGCCACCAAGCAGAAATCTCCAACGGATGGAGGGGCTTTAGTGTGGGGCTCATCAATGTGGGCAGGGTGGGGCTCATCAGGGTGGGGCTCATCGGGGTGGGGCTCATCAGGGTGGGGCTCATCGGGGTGGGGCTCATCAGGGTGGGGCTCATCAGGGTGGGCAGGGTGGGGCTCATCAGTGTCGTCAGGTGCTTGCTGGTTGATTATGCGGCCATTGGCTGGTTTGAGAGTTTTCGTGGTCCATTGGCCCACAACGTCAAGTTTCAAACATTCACCAACGCCGGACAGGCAAGGGAGGCAGGCACACGACAGCATCCGTGTGAGCAGGACAAATTCGTTCACGCACTTCACAGCATGAAGACTGCGTGTTCCCGGAAGTGTGGAGACGCCCTCTCTTGCTCGGTTTATGTCATACAACTAGCTAAAACAGTCAGCACGTTACTTTGAGGAAATGTCAAATGATCGTAACCAGAAACCAGTAGTGCACAGAAGAAGTGAAAACATTGTCTTCCAGTTACGCGAGACTTCCGGTTAAACGCTCATTGAAAACAAGTGAATATCAATTGACAGGGCTAAAAAAACCATGCAAGTTATTTCATCAAAACTGCACATTTAACAGCCAGACCTTTCCTTAAGCGTTTTAAATGTGAGAAAATCGTAAAGTGGTCATAATCTGGAGTCTTTCGTAACAAGAAAACGTGTTGTCAAAAACTAAAATGGCGACCTTGTTTCCAGTTACGATACACGGAGGAGCAAAGAATTTCGGCTAAAAAAAAATGCAAACGACACCCATCAATCCTAAAAATGGCTTTCCGAATTTATTTCAACATCAAACAATAATTTCGTAGCAAGCAATTTCAAGAGAAGTTGTTTACATGTTCAAATTCAAAGGAAAATCAGTGTCAAGGGTGAATCAACATTCCAAGACTCGGGACAAGAGACATTTTCGAAGTCAATTGGAGAACTTCACATGGTGAATTTGCGAAGATTTAGACATTGAAGGCATTAAAAATTAGCCTGTAATCCTAAATAAAGCATCAATGAAATCATAACACAAAAGAACTTACCGTATTTGCCTGTTAAGTTCTGCTAAACAGAAAGCGTTGTCTTTCGTAACAAAGGAACACAACCAGAACCGAAAGCCCACCACTTGAAACACGCGGCTAATTCCTCATTCGCAGTTACAAACTACACTCTAGTATCCTTCCGCATCAAAATGTGTACGTGAAACACACACAATAGTTCGTCTTTTCTCGTTCTACAGTGAGATTTTGCCTTTGATTACAAGTCTTTCGTAACTAGCAAATCCGGAAGCGATTTGTGTAAACAAAGTTTATGCTTGCTAAACTTCTCTTTCCGAAAAAACAACAAGAAAACAGTGCATGTGTTGTGATGGAAAAATACCCACTTTACGATATAACGTCACAACAATGTATTCCTACGCGAGGTTGCAAGAGCTGAATGAATAGTTCGTTGAGTGCAGATTTGGAAACCACACGTTACGATAGACTGGTTTTCAAAGTCCAGCTAATATTATAAAAATTATAAAACACATACATTTTCTAAATTTACAACATAATTAATATTCTATTAACAGATAATAAAAACATGTCTCTTATCATATTTCACAATCTTTGTTCATGAAAACAATCGATAAGGAAAACCCGATCACTGATGTCACAAATCGGGACTCAATTTTGACCTACATTCTGATATTTTCGACCAATTTTTTTCCAAAAAAAAAAAAAATCTATGACTGGTAACTGTCTATATTATTTCTTCAATCAATTTAGATTTGGTTTATACTGACGAGATTTAGGATTTGTGTATGTGTTAGTAAAAAAACAGATTTCTTTTTTACAACCCTTGAAGATCCCAGTTTTTTGGAATGACCCGAGTACGTTTTCAGTTGATAGAGCATTTAGCTTGTGATCCTAGGGTCACGGCTCCTGTTACTGCTAGCTTTCCACTGGGAGGAGGCGACCCGAATTTCCCAGCAATTGGATAATAAAGTAAAGTAAATGAAATGAAATATATCAAGGCCGGGTTGGGTAAGAATGAATCTTTAAACTTAACTACAAATATGATTTTCTGGAACCAATGTGGTCGCAGCACTGTTAGACAAGGAAAGATAATTAGCTTTATTATTCTCCAAGCGAAGGCAAAGAAAGTCTAGACGAGATTTCTCAGTCTTTATGGACAAAGGGATAGTACTTTTTCCACTTTCATAATACGGCCAATTATTTGGGACTAGATATACTGGCACACGGGTATCGTTGGAGAGATTGTATCGGGTCCTTGCGCTTTGCGAATGATCGTGAGACAATTCTCTGTGGTGTCTTTCGAGTTTGCCCGCGCAAGGTTTTGTTTCTGGGCTGATCCCTGTGAATGTTGACTCAAGTATTTGGTGAAACCCTTGAGACGTCGCTTATAATACGTACATGTATGGATATCCTCTGCCGCAGTTCTTCGTTGTGAAAGGATTTAGTTATGAGAAGAATAGTTGTTGATATATTTGTTAATTCCCTACTTTGGCCATTTTGTGTATTTCTGGTAAAGAAAATATCCAATTATAGGCGGAGTCGTCGTAGTTTTGTGTGTGCTGTTTATGCAGACCTGTAGATGTGTACTTTTCTGATCCCAAGCAGGAGTAGGTCACGTAAAAGAATCCCACGAAAGAATCTAATTTAAGGTCTTTGCGTTGTCTGTTTTCTGTAGATCTTTTGTAAACCGCTTCGATTGATTTTTGAGATATGTACTAAAAGCGATTGCGCTTGGCTGATCCACCCTCTCTCTTCCACCCTCTCTGTCTCTGTGGGTCTCTCTATTTATCTCCCTTTCTCCGCCTTTCCCTCTCCTCGCTCTCTCTGTCTCTGTCTCTGTCTCTGTCTCTCTCTCTCTCTCTCTCTCTCTCTCTCTCTCTCATTCCCTCTCTATCTCTCCACCTTTCCCTCTCTCTTCCCCTCTCTCTCCCTGGATCCCCCTCTCTCACATTTCCTCGGCATCCCCTCTCACGTAATATATTGCACGGGTCCTCAAGCCATGCTAATTAAGAGACAGAAGCCGCCTGTTAGTGTTATCAGCGGCCTTGAATTGAATGCAGCGTCTCGGTTTCCTTGTTGACGGAGGAGGTCTGGCCTCATGAGGATTCCTTCTTCGCCATGCATGCTCATGAATTGTGCACTACCTTTAAGTGTTTTGTGAGAGGACATTCTACTCTGCGGCCGCGGATGGAGGCAAACACTGAAGATCCTAGACTGCGATATCGACTTTTTTTCTTCCTCTCTCTATTCTTCAAATGGAGGAAGCGAGCTGCGCATAATGGTGTATCACCTGACCGTTAATTTAGCGGCTAGTAAAGCGAGCAAGTCTTGTGGTTGTGGGGAACTCAAGGTCTGTTGAAAGTGGTGTGTCCACAATGCTGGATTGTCTTCCTTCAAATGATTTTTTTAAAGGTGTGCTTTTGTTTATCTTTGGGTGTAAGAGTAAATAAGTGTAATTGAAGAACTATTAATGTTGGGGCCAAAGAGAAGTGGCTAAAGCCTATGAAGGAGAGAGAGCAAAAGAGAGAGAGAGAGAGAGAGAGAGAGAGAGAGAGACAGAGACAGAGAGAGACAGAGAGAGACAGACAGACAGACAGACAGAAGCAGGCAGATAGGTTCTACGCCACTGCGCGACATCTTTTTCGGAAGAAAACAAATCTGAAAAAATATATTCATAATCAAATTAATTCCTAGTGAGATCTCTCTCTCTCTCTCTCTCTCTCTCTCTCTCTCTCTCTCTCTCTCTCTCTCTCTCTCTCTCTCTCTCTCTATCTCTTTTTGTATGTTGCTTTTATTGACTTTCGAAAAGCTTTTGATTCAGTTGTAAGAACTACGTTGTGGAAAACTTTGAAGAAAAATGGAGTTAAAGGAAAGATGTACCAGGCGCTCAGCACTGTTCTATTTAATCCATCCAATATGGCTACCTCCCTGTTAGCCATCTCCTCTCTCATTGGTCAGCCCTAAAACCAGGCAACCAATGACAATATAGTTTGCAAAATCAGATCACCCCATTTCCACAGGTAATCCTTCATCACGCAGTCAAGTCATGCAAACCCCAAAGTATGGCAAGCCAATCTGTACACGTTTGTCAAACACTTTTTAGACTGAACTATGTACAAATCCATTTGTCACAATCAGTTCAATTAGAATGTAATGTATCCTTAAATTCTATAGTCATGCTGAACGACAAAAGGCGTCGTCTTCCAACTAATTTATCTGCAAACAGTCAAACAATTTTAGTTTATGCATTGCTGTTCGTAGATTAAAGATCCCGTCGTTCCCGTCCAGGCCTAAGTTCTGCCAAGGCTTTTACATCGGACAACAACATTATTCCACACGGACACTTACCGAAATCTACATCCTGCCTGCTTTCAGTGCAGAGTCGTCATTTTTGTGTTGAATCCATTTTGTAACTAAACCCCGAATCAATCTGATTTTTTAAAATGTTCAGCAAAGAGTCCCAGTCTGCCAAGGAAGCATATGCCATATGTTTTGAGTTTTGGCATTTGTCTTAGTGGAATAGGCGCTCTTGTACACTGAAAAAAGACTGGATGTTTCTTTGCAAATTATTTTTCGTTATGAAAATGCACTAGATTTTGGGGGGTCCTGATTTGGCCTAAACGATCCGCTGGACCCTAAAAGCAACAGTTAACTAACTAACTAACTAGATTTTTGAATTTATTGTTATCAAAAGAAATAACAGAACTCCAAGAAAACTCTTGTTGTAGTATATTGTTTTGCTCCTTAATGTAAATCAATAATACGAAATGTAGAACAAAGATTTCTGTTCGCACAAAAGAGTCTTTACCGCTCCCTTTATTTACGCTGGTGTGGGGGTTGTTCCTTTCATTTTTGCATATACACCCCGATTGTTCGAACAGCCTGTTTGCCACCCCCCCCCCCTCCCCTAACATCTTTTGAAATCTAGATTAAAATATGCGCAATTTGGCGCATTCTGGGAGTATTTATCATCAGTTTAAAAAAAATTTGTTATATATATATAAAATATATATTAGTTGTTTTACCCTTGGAGGAGGTACTTGGTCACGCCAGGGGGTGGGGGGGGGGGGGAACAACAGAAAACCCTCCCCTGGGTCCGGCCCTGCGTTAGAATTCTCTAATTTGAATCGGCTATATCTACCATGTAAGTAGACCACCGTGAGTTACCTTCCTCGCTCGCTGTTTATGAATAGCGCTCAACATAATGTCAATGGTCTAACTTACTCGTCTTACCTTTAAATGTTTAATCTTGAGTAGGGTTACTTACTTTAAATTGACTGATGCCAGGTTGTTCAACTTCAGAATGTTCGAGGATACAGGGTTAACAACTGAACTTTCTGAAATGATGTTTTCACCTTTTGAATAAAAAGGCAAGCTGTATCCGTTCTCGTATTTACCATCAGTCCACGAAATGAGATTTTAATGGACAGCGCGCGACTAATCGTTCAAATTGGAGTCTGGAGGTCAGTGTTCTGATAACTGCGGACATTTTTGATCACATCCCTTTTAGATAAATTGAGCGATTTTTCAAGCCCGCAAATAGACGAATTCTGAGGATAAAAAACTCCGTCGGTTTTGTATGGGTTGTGGGAGAGTGACTTTTTCTTGCAAAAGCTCTGACAAACAAAGGAAGGACTAATCACTAGCGAGGGGTTTGTCGGAAACACGTACTCCGGTCCACGTGTTTCCGACACTCCCCTCGCTAGTGATTGGTCCCTCCTTAAAATAAGGGGAACAGGAAAGAAAAAAAGAAAGAAAGACAGAAAGGAGCAGAACAAAAGACAAGAAAGCCAGAAAAACAATCCGACATTAAAGCCTTCTTGTCTTGCTTGTAGACCTCACGGCGCAAGACTATCAAAGCGCTGCGACGAAATTGTACATTTTTTAAATGCAGTGATTGTACTTTTGAAGGTCATACTATGATGTGATCAATACACCGATAATTGAGTCTTTGTAAAACTATCAGTGGCACGAGCATCTCGCCCAACAAGAACCCCCGCCACCGCTTCCGATCAGCGCCACGACCTGTTTCCGCCATCTACAATCGAAACGGTTATGTTTGACCGCTTTATTGCTTGACAAAACAGTGGGTGTTTGACTGAGGATATCGTATGCGAGCAATGAAAGAAGGGAGTACATCGTTAATCTCTAATTATAGAGGGATCACTTTGCTGAGTTGTTTTGGGAAACTCTTTACCAGTGTTTTGAACAAAAGATTGACTGCAGTTTTTGAGCATTTATTCAATTATTGGGCCTGAACAAGCTGGATTTCGTGCTAACCACTCAACCACTGATCATATATTCACCCTGCATAGTATTATTGATTATTTCCTGTCCAAGAAAAAGCGACTATATTGCGTATTTGTCGATTATGAAAAAGCTTTTGATTGTGTTAAAAGATCATTTTTATGGCAAAAGTTGTTGGATTCTGGTGTAAATGGACGCATACTTTCGGTTGTGAAAGAGATGTACCGTAAAGCCAAGTCATGTGTGATGTTTCATAAAGAGCGATCAGATTATTATTCCGTCGCGATATAACCTTCGTGGTTGAAAACGACGTTAAACACCAAATAAAGAAAGAAAGATCAGATTATTTTCACTGTGGCTCTGATCTGGAGTTCGACAGGGTGAACATTTGTCATCAGTATTGTTTGCCATATATCTAAATGACTTAGAAACATTTTTGTCAGAGAGGATCGAAGGCCTGCCATCATTAGCACATGACGTAAGAACTCTTGCAATGGAGGAAGATGAAGACATGGTAATGTTAAAAATGTTCCTTTTATTGTACGCCGACGACACAATCATCATGGCAGAGACAGCAGAATCTTTACAGTTGGCATTAAATACTCTTTCTAAATATGGCGAGCATTGGGATTTACGTCTGAATTCAGGAAAAACAAAAGTATTAGTATTTTCTCGCGGGAAAATACGAAATATTCCCACACTCGTTTATGCAGGTCAGAAATTAGAAGTGGTTTTTGGCTACCAGTATTTAGGATTGTATATGAATTATAATAATAAATTCAATGTAGCCCAAAAATGTTTGTATGTAAAAGCCTGAAGGGCTATGTTTGGCCTTTTGAAAAAATGTAAGAAGGTAATGTTACCCCTTGATATCTAGTTAGAATTGTTTGACAGGATGATTGTGCCAATTTTACTGTATGGATGTGAAGTATGGTGTCCTGGTATGCTAAATCTAGCTTCAAAGCTGCAATTAAGATTTTATAAAATTGTTTTGAAGTTGGGTAAGTGAACTCCCAGCAAAATGGTCTATGGTGAAACTGGACAGTACCCACTGGAAATTCTGGCGAAAAATAGAATGTTACATTTTTGGTTTAAACTGTTGAATGTTAATTGGAGGTATAAGTTTTCCAGTATATTATATCGTTTTTTATATCGCCAGTATGAAGAGAATATTCATAAATCACCTTATTTGAATTGTATAGAAACAACGCTAAATAACCTTGGCCTAAGTGGAATGTGGATAAACCAGTGGAAGCTGAGTTGTTCTAGCCACTGGTTCAAACTAAAAACATTACAGTGTTTGAAAGACCAATATGTACAGATATGGTTTTCTGATTTAAATTCTAGTGAGATGTTTTATAACTATCGGCTTTACAAACAGACGGGGGTCCTGATTTGGCCTATTATGGTCCGCTGGACCCGAAAAGCAACAGCTAACTAACTAACTAACAAACAGACGTTTATGCTCGAAAACTATTTGAAAGTACTCCCACACAATTTGGGAATTATATTTTTGCGCTTTAGAACGCTAAACCACAAGTTACCAATTCAGACAGGAAGGTTTATAAATATAATACAGAAGGAAAGAGTGTGTACAAAGTGCAATAATGGCGATATTGGTGATGAATTCCATTATGTGTTTAACTGCAGTTTCTTTTACGAATTAAGACAAAAATGTATCCCACTCAAGTATCACAAAAATCCAAATGTAATAAAATTTCAACTTTTATTTTCAACAACAAATAAAAAAGTATTGTTAAATTTAATTCACTTGATAAAGGGTATTTCAAAAGAATGTTAAACAGGTGTTGATAGGGGGAAAAACCAACCACACAGCACAAAACAAGAAAAAAAATAATGATTTAGACAGCATATTGTAGTTTTTTTATTTTTTATTTTTTATCCACACTTAATGTTACGCCATATATACAACGAGAACGATTATTTTGGAGATTGATTTACACATTGTAAAACAAGTTATTTGATATTTTTTTTTCACAACGGAGCGGGTTTGAGTGTATGTATTGATGGAATAACCTGCATTCCTCTCTTTATTGTTCTTGTATTTTTGTATTTATGAATTTGTTTTCTTTTTTTTTCTTTTCATGTACCCCTCCATGGGGTTCCCTGAAAATAAAATTTGACTTGACTTGACTTGTTAGCTACTGAAACAAAAGTTTGTAGAACAGAGGTTTGAGCTATCTGCAGCATTAGACAATTTGACAAATCTGGTATCAAACAAAAAGTAATTTTTCAGTTTAGGAGAAAGATCCTCCGTGGGGTCCGTCATCAAAGTCACAAAGGAGAATGTGTAAAGGTGTTGGCGGGGGGGGGGGGGGGGGACGAGGGGCGGGGAGGGCGGGGGAAGTGATTATCTTTCAACTGCAGTGGTTATGAAAAAGAAGTCACGAAAGCGATGACACGATGCTGACAACGAATCGATGCTTATCTTGCACGTTCTGCACATCACAGTAGATGACACAGCTACCATAATTACTACTCAGGAGGCAATTACCGGCTAACCTGTCATTTGCATAACTCTACACTTACCGTCCTTGACGTGAGATTCAGGAGGTGGGCTGACAAGGGACATAGGACAGACGTTTTACACGAGACAGACGTTTTTGAGGATAGGTGGAGACTGGGTGTGGGGTGTGGTCTCTTTCCTACAGCTACATGGTTGTACTACTACTGAGTTGTACGAGTACAGAAGAGCTAGTAGAGCTTAACACACTCCTATCCACTCCTGTCATGTGCGTGTGGACAGGGGGATGTTTTCTGTAGACAGAATGACAAATAATAATAATAATAATAATAATAATAAACTTTTCTATAGCGCCAGTCCCAGCAATTGGCTCCAGGCGCTTTACAATTTTTTTAAATTTTTGTTAGTTTAAACACAAGTTTATTTTAACAAAGGTTACAATCATGACATGTATACAAAGTTCACAGAAACAGCAACAAGCTAGAAGCTTATAGTGGTGTTCCTGCATGACAGTACAACATAAAGCGGTAACGGCTGAAAAATTTGTCTCAATAAACCAAATCTATTAATAACGTAATGAACGTTGCATAATGATGATAAAGAAAGACAGTAAAGGAAGGAAGGGGGGAAAGAAGATGAATAAAAAGAAGAGGGATGGGTAGGAGATGTGCAGAAGTTAAAGTTGTTGTCCGGCTTGTAGAGCATTTATTCTGATTTACCCAAAGCGGCCTGAACGTTTAATGAACGAGTGTACGGTGGAAAAATTTTTCCTGTTCAAATCTGAGGAATACTGTCTGTCTCCGTTTAAAAGGTGGGGGAGGTGAATTATGTGATTGGGGAGGGTACAGTTTAAATGAAAAGCAAGCAAAGCTTTACAATTTCATTTGCAAGGGCATAGAGTGTGGGGCAAAGACTGACAAAAATAACTACGACTGGAGTCGACTGCAACTTGGGTTGTATTTGAAACAGTCTGTCTGTCTGTCTGTCTGCCTGCCTGCCAGCCTGCCTGCATGTCCCGCTATCGGCCGACTGTCTGTCTGTCTGTCTGCCTGCCTGCCTGCCAGCCTGCCTGCATGTCCCGCTATCTGTCTGCATGCCTGGCGGATCACACTGACACACGAGAAGTGGACAACAATATAGGCCTGATAGCCGTGACATTTTCATTGCGCTTGGCAGCTACTTGTATTCTTCAACCCTTATTGTAATTCAATCAAGTTGGCGTTTTAATGAAACAGATCCTATGATTGGTCAGAATGCCCCAACTCATTACAAATTACCGGTCATTAATACCACTGGCTAAAAAATCCATTAAGGGGGCTGCCTACTTATGAAATAGTCTAGGTTGCAACAGGAAACTGCATAACTTTGTCTCGTTCAATAACTCTCATTGGCAGTCACAGATGAAACGAAACCGGATGCTGCAATGGTTTCTTTATGTCATGATTTGGTCATTTGCGTCACTATTACGCAATTTCATTGACGTCAACATGACAAAGTGCTGACAAAATGACGCAAAACCTCGTGTTTTTAATCGAGCGCCAAAACATCGCAGACTTTTACGTTCTTTTTGTACACGTTTGGTTGTATGTCAGCGCAAGGTTTGAGGGCCCCAAATGGTTTAAAATCGTGATCGTGATTGGCGTTTTTTGACCTTTCTGTGACCGTGATTGCCGAAATTTCCATTTCTGTGATCGTGATGGGACTTTGCCCGTGATCCGTGATGACACAAAAATCAAGTCTCGTGATCGTGATCGTCATTTGTTTTTGTGATCGTGATGGGCATTATTGCAAAGCATTTTATTTTCAACGTACAGTTTTCACAGCTGTATCACTCTATGATCCTCTATTCGTCAAGGTGTTTGTAATCGTGAAAACAAAAATCAAGGTAACTGTCATCGTGAAAGCTAAAATTTCTCTTCCCGTGATCGTGATGATACCCTTTGGGGCCCTCAGGTTTAGGACAATTCCGTGTTAAGCTTTTGTTCTGCAAGGCTTTGGAAGAAGCAAAACATTAAAGTGCCTGTCAGGAGAGTTGTTTCAATTGACAGGAACAACTAGAAATGCTTTTGCGTGGGAAACGAATTTGGCTAAATGCCAGAACAGTCCACGGTCGACAATCAAGCATGTTAACAACATGTGTCGGTACTTTGAGATGTCAACACATTCACGTGTTATCGGTGGCCTGATAAGCATAACGATTTTGAGCACACTGCATACGTGTGTTTTGTCCATGTACCGTACGGTCTTTTGGATCTATCAGTTTCTTCTTCCCGTTTACTTGGTTTGCTGGCGCTGGGTAGTTGTTTCCCGAAAGATTAACCTGAACAGTCTTCTATGTTGGCTGTGTATCGCGAATGACAGTACACAAGGAATAAATGTCATCTGAGCAGGATAATCCGTACGTATATGCCACACACCGCACAGACAGACAGACACACACACACACACACACACACACACACACACACACACACACACACACACACACACACACACACACACACACACACACATACACCACGACCCTCGTCTCGATTCCCCCTCTATGTTAAAACATTTAGTCAAAACTTGACTAAATGTAAAAAGAACATGGAGTATTTGACTTCCCTGGACGAAGTAAGAGCGGATATAAGTGATTACGGTAGGGATGAGATAATTACACATTGTAATTCAATCAGGTTTGCGTTTTAATGAAACAGATCCTGTGATTGGTCAGAATGCCCCAACTGCGTGTGTGTGTGTGTGTAGAGCGATTCAGACTAAACTACGAGACCGATCTTTATGAAATTTGACATGAGAGTTTCTGGGAATGATATCCCCAGATGGTTTTTTTTCATTTTTTCGATAAATGTCTTTTATGACGTCATATCCGGCTTTTTGTAAAAGTTGAGGCGGCACTGTCACACCCTCAGTTTTCAATCAAATTGATTGGAATTTTGGCCAAGCAATCTTCGACGAAGGCCGGACTTCGGTATTGCATTTCAGCATGGAGGCTTAACAATTAATTAATGACTTTGGTCATTAAAAATCTGAAAATCGTAATTAAAATTATTTTTTTATAAAACGATTCAAAATTACTTTTATTTTATTCTTCATCATGTTCTGATTCAAAAAACATATATATATATGCTATATTCAGATTAAAAACAAGCTCTGAAAATTAAAAATATAAAAATTATGATTAAAATTAAATTTCCGAAACCGTTTAAAAAACAATTTCATCTTATTCCTTGTCGGTTCCTGATTCCAAAAACATATAGATATGATATGTTTGGATTACAAACATGCTCAGAAAGTTAAAACGAAGCTCGAAGAGAGGTACAGAAAAGCGTGCTATGCAGCACAGCGCAAACCATTACCGTGCTAAACAGACTCGTTAATTTCACTGCCTTTTGCACGAGCGGCGGACTACGGTCATTGTGAAAAAAATGCAGTGCGTTCAGTTTCATTCTGTGAGTTCCACAGCTTGACTAAATGTAGTAATTTCGCCTTACGCGACTTGTTTATTCCTTCAGTGACCTCCAAAACGGTCTTGTTTGGGGGAACATCTTTCAACTGCGCACCCACCCATTTTGTGACTGCGTTCAGTTGGGTTTTTTTTTTCCAATGCAAGTCACATCTGTGCTTTGATGCAGTTGAGTTTTATCAAGTATTTCAAGGAAGGATCTAGGGTATATAGTGCTTGCATGGAAATTGGAATGTGAATATACACATATCTCTTGGAGAAACGTACATGAACCTGAAGAAAACTTGACTTAATGTAAAAACAAGTCGCGTAAGGCGAAAATACAACATTTAGTCAAGTAGCTGTCGAACTCACAGAATGAAACTGAACGCAATGCAACGCAGCAAGACCGTATACTCGTAGCATCGTCAGTCCACCGCTCACGGCAAAGACAGTGAAATTGACAAGAAGAGCGGGGTAGTAGTTGCGCTAAGAAGGATTGCAGGCTTTTCTGTACCTCTCTTTGTTTTAACTTTCTGAGCGTGTTTTTAATCCAAACATATCATATCTATATGTTTTTGGAATCAGGAACCGACAAGGAATAAGATGAAAGTGTTTTTAAATTGATTTCGAAAATTTAATTTTGATAATAATTTTTATATATTTAATTTTCAGAGCTTGATTTTAATCCAAATATAACATATGTATATGTTTTTGGAATCAGCAAATGATGGAGAATAAGATGAACGTAAATTTGGATCGTTTTATAAATATTTGTTTTTTTTACAATTTTCTAATTTTTAATGAGCAAAGTCATTAATTAATTTTTGAGCCACCAAGCTGAAATGCAATACCGAAGTCCGGGCTTTGTCGAAGACTACTTGACCAAAATTTCAACCAATTTGGTTGAAAAATGAGAGCGTGACAGTGCCGCCTCAACTTTCACGAAAAGCCGGATATGACGTCATCAAAGACATTTATCAAAAAAATGAAAAAAACGTCTGGGGATATCATACCCAGAAACTCTGATGTCAAATTTCATAAAGATCGGTCCAGTAGTTTGGTCTGAATCGCTCTACACACACACACGCACAGACAGACAGACACACATACACCACGACCCTCGTTTCGATTCCCCCTCTATGTTAAAACATTTAGTCAAAACTTGACTAAATGTAAAAAAGAAGACAGAATGGCAAGAGAACGTTAGGATAAGGGTGGTAGGTGAACGGGCGGTAGGAGAAAGATGTAGGGAAGCAAGGGCTCGCACGTCAGTGTCTGAACCGCTTGACACATTCTAGGACGACATCAAGTCCAAGGCAACGCATCCCTGCCCCTTCTCCCCTGCGACAGTGAGAAGAAAGGCTGTGGGCAACACGAGTATCCTCCCGACACCGCCTGTGATGGACACGTGTATTGACTGGCCTGATTGCCTCCCTCCGACACCAAACCACTCCGTTTCAAACATTTGTGGGGGACAAATTTACCCAGAAACGAGAAAAAAACCAGCTTCAAAAGATCACTCAAAGCTTAGTACGCGGGAGAACTTTTCCCCTTCCTTTGTGTAAGAGAACGCCAAAAGGATGATTTCCCCCCCTAGGAGGTCGTGCAGTTTATTTATAGAAAAGATTTCATCATAATTCTGTATGGTTTCTGGGCTTGATGTTAACTTTCTCGACAACTACAGACAGCCCTTGACGTGTTCTGGTTTGGCTAGACTAATGATTTGTATCTAAGTTGTTGCTTGTTCCATTTTTTTAATCCGCGATTTGACTTTTTGGGGAAAGTCAGATTAGCAGGGAACAGTCGATATTCGTGTCAGCTAGTTCGTAAGCTAACATCTTAATATACGCGTCCCTTTAGAGATATTGTTAGCCTTTAGATATGTTTACTGTTGTCAAAACATTCGAGCTGTTTTACTAGTATGGTGAAATGAAAACGCCATAGTTTTGGAAAGCTTGCAGTTGTTGGTTATTCGCCCAAGATCTTTTTTCTCCTCCCTATATGTGGCCAAACCTTTCCTTCTTTTCCATTGATTTTTTTCTCTAAACGATTGCTTCATTGACCAAAAAACACACGTCTGCGCCAACATTTTCTTTCTCTACCCGAAACAAGAGAAGGACTCCAAAATTAGAGGCTCTCGTCCTGGCACAGAGACGATTTGAACTTTCTTCCGTATCCAATGCTCAATTACTAAAGATATGGTATGTCAGTTTAAAGCTAAGTACACATCTGAAACAGTATGTGTCAACTTCATAGCTGAAAACTTCGTTTCCGGCCACAGTCGGAGTTTTAAGGACAATATCATTTGAAGGAGATACGACACCCAACAAACGAATCAATATTTCACTGTTTGAAACTCTCTTCCAAAGTGTGAGGTCTGGCGACAGAGAGGAAAAAACAAAGTATCCGAGAAGATTGTCATAATACCAGTAATGATGTGTTGTATGTAAAAGGTTAATCGGCTTTTCAGTTTGTCTACTGAGGAACTACATTAGCAAAAGTGCAAGTCACAATTATGCATGCAGCTGTCATCCACACTGGGAAAGTTTACCCTCATATGCTAGGATGTGCATGTGTAGGTGTCCTCTATTTTGAACCTTAAACAAAGCAAGGAGTGCTGACCTTTTTGGTGCTGGTGTAGCGTGTATGACTGTCCTAAATCTATCAAATCGGAAATGTCATGTCATGGCGTGTCTACATGGGGTGTGACCGTGTTGTTTTCGGCACGAAGGTGTTTTCTTCTTCTCTGTAACGATCACAAAATGTAACATCTCCACACGAACTGAGTGCAGTCATGTGCAATGCTCAGCATGTTGCAAGCGGAGCATGCTATTTATAGATATTAATATGCTTTTTATGCCACGCATAATTAATTCTCATTTTTGGCTGGCAGCATCTGATATTGATTGATGAACTCGGTCCTTCCCTGAATTGTTTTTATCCGGCTTATGTTTGCAGCGATAGGTCTGCAAGTACGAGAAATAGTACTCTTTGTAGTGTTTTTTTCTTATGGTCAACCAGGGGGTCAAAGAGGCTCTCATAAGTAGCCAAGGCTGATGCTATTTCAGCGCTTAATATAAAGTAGCTCAGTAGAATCTCCAAAAGCTAATGCCAGGGCGTAGCTGTAGGGTCTTCACTGTGACCTAGCCCTGTCCTCGAAGAAGTGGGTCAGTGAGGTAAATGAGTTGACTAACTCCATTACAGTGGGACCCCCCCCCCCCCTTCTTTGCTAATACCTTGCTTACTGAGATTTTCTGTTCATAAAAGACTACATGTACTCCCGTTTTAAGTACCGATTTCCTCAGATTTTCTGAGGTCTTAAAAAGGGAGGTTGCATTGTACCCAACACCCCCACTACTGCTGAACATTTACACATTTGTTCTACTAAATAAACCGTCTCTGAGTACATGTTGCAGCTCGAGGTTTCTACCTGTCCTTCCTCTCTGTCTTTTCAAGTGCAGAGGTTCGCAGTGTACTGATTGTGGGTCTTTAGTGAACACGGAGAAGGGATTAGTGCCTAATCAGTGTGTAGGGGGCAGCACACGTCGCCAGCAGAGCCGCCTTGTGGAGGGGAGACAAGCGCGGGGAAGAACGATCACCTGTGACGCTGAAGAGGCTTAGCGTCAAGGCCGACGGGACACAGGTGAAGTGGTCTCGGTTGCCCACAGTCTATGTAGTTCTTCATCCTCATCTTCGTCGTCTTTATTGCGCTGCGGGAATTCTCTTACAGGCTCTGTTGGTGGTACTGTGGCACCATCCCCCCTCCCCACCCCCCATTTAAAACCTTCAAACATATAAATAATGAGGGTGTTTCTTAACATGGATGTACATTTACAGACGTTCAAAACAGAAATTGTGTCTTTAAAAAGGAGGAGGAAAGGGAGGAGGGGGGCGGGGTTTCAAATGGTTTGTTCAGTGCATAATTAGGAGGTCGCTGTTGCTTGTGACCATCGCTCAAAATTGTTTCAACGCGGATGCTGTCCGGTACCCAAAATGAAACGTTGGTTTAGTTAGGGGTCCCAGGTGGACTGGAAGAAAAATTTCGTTACTGGGAAATCCGTTTTACATCATTCTTGAGAGTTACACCTTGGAACCGCAATTCTCGATTTTTCTTTAGAGGAAGAAACATTTTCGCTGTAAATTTTAATTTAAGGAGCCGTATTGCTGTTTTCAAACTTTTAAAGCATCCTTTATATATTCATTGTACTGTATTCATTGTACTATACACCAGTAACTAAAGGCGTAATGAATATGTGAATCAATGTCAACAGTGTGTCACGACACAACTGTCCAGCAGATAAAAGAGTATCGATCTGCCGTTGTTTTCGTGTTGGCAGACTAAGGACGTTCTGCCAAGCCATTGTGTCTGCTAAGTGACACTGTTAATCCAGCCACAGACCAAATCATTGTTGTTGCAAGTTGAAACATGCTCTTCGTTGGTGAGATAAGTCCTATACATTGTGTGTGTATGTGTGTGTGTGTGTGTGTGTGTGTGTGTGTGTGTGTGTGTGTGTGTGTGTGTGTGTTTGGGTGTGTGTGTGTGTGTGTGAGTGTGTGTGTGTGTTTGTGTGTGTGTGTTATGTGTGTGTATATATATATATATATATATATATATATGTGTGTGTGTGTGTGTGTGTGTGTGTGTGTGTGTATGTGTGTGTATCTGTGATCCGCTGGCAAGATCACAGACCTGCATTATAATAATATCTCATTAACGTTGTAAATGAGGCAATCCTTTTATCCATCTATCTACACAAAGCAAAGCCTGCAACTCGTCAGTGCCATAACATACAGTTCGTTCCCACAGACTAATTCCAAATAACCAGATCTCTTTTTTCCTATCAAATGCTCCAGTACTTAGCCATTTCAGTTAGGTATTTGCTACTTTACTACTGAACATTGTTTTAAAGTGATATTGGCTACCCTATAGTTAACATTGTGTGTGTGTGTGTGTGTGTGTGTGTGTGTGTGTGTGTGTGTGTGTGTGTGTGTGTGTATGTGTGTGTGTGTGAGTGTGTGTGTGTGTGTGTGTGTGTGTGTTTGTGTGTGGGCTATTCTAGTACTGAACCAGTTCAGTTTGGTATTGGCTACAACCCTGCCATTAAAGCATGATTATTTGACGGTTAGTAAGGACTACATATCACACATTCAGTATTGAAGTAAACACCTACTAATCCATGAAAACAATCAGCAATGGCTGGCCAAAGTCCTGCCCATTGTTAAATATTAATGAAACAGTATTGCAACAAAGGTACTAACGCAGGGTCAATTGTTTTACTAATGCCTGTCACCCATTGAGAATCAGGGCATTAATCCGTGGCTGAAATACAGACCCTTCGTTAAAAATGCATCGGCTTTGTACTAGGGCACGCCACGGAGTCAGTCAACAGAGGATGCGAGCACACGATCATGATGGTCATGCAGAAAACCAATAGCGACATGCCATGACGGTGATAGGTTAGAATAGCCAAGGTTGTTATGGACCATCATTAATTGGACAGTGGACAGTCACAGAGGCTGAGAACTCTTAAAATTCGTGATGCTGGACACGTCGTAACTGTGTCAACCCTTCTACCGCCCACATCCCACCCCGCTCCACCATCCTCCAGCTTACTTGTACCTGTTCTGACTTGGTCATGCATCTTTTGTTCTTTTACTGGTTCTACGTCCTGTTTTTCTCTTTCAATGTCTGCACCCCTCTCTTTTCTCTGTTTTTATATCTCTGTTACTGCCTCTCTGTGTCTGTCTGTAAGTCTGCCTGTCAGTTTGTCAGTCGGTCTGTCTGTCTCTCTCTCTCTCTCTCTGTTGTCCTTATTATGCCATCTGGTACACAACCTTTGTCTCTCAATGTCTGCATCCATCTCTCCTCTCTGTGTCAGTCTCTTTGAGCCTGTCTGTCTGTGTGTCTGTGTGTTTGTCTGTCTGTCTATCTCAATCTCTCTCTCACACTGTTTCTCTCTCTATCTCTCTATCTCTCTCCCCCTCTGTCTCGTCTCTTTCTCTCTGTCTCTGTCTGTCTGTCTGTCTTCCTCTCTCTCTCTCTCTCTCTCTCTCTCTCTCTCTCTCTCTCTCTCTCTCTCTCTCTCTCTCTCTCTCTCTCTCTGATGACGGAAGAGCTCAGGGCAGATAATATAACCTCAGTGGTCAATGGATGGAGTTACGGTGGTCAGGGAAATGTTGTTAGGCAAGTGAGTGACCCACGCAATTAGATGGCGCTTGACCGGTTCTTTGGGAGGTCCTGGCTCTCCTCCCCTCCTCTCAGTCATTAGGACCTAGGAAGCAGCAAATCTCTGTCTGTCGTGTCAGCGTCTCTGTTTCTTGTTTCACCGCACAAGACCGAATGAACTCTTGCACTTTGTTGATACTCTGCATGTGCATGTTGACTCAGATTTGCCTGCGAGTCCATAATTCTCACTAAGAACTCTTTGTACTTTTCCAATACACTGCGAACTGAAGGTTTTTGGGGCATGTTTCTGTGATGTTAGTGTGTCCCCAATTGCCGTAATTGTCAGTGAGGTCTCTCGCGTTTTGGCGGTACACTACGAACTAAAGGTTGGATAGATGTTTGTGCAATCACGTGTCTCTAATTTGTAATTCTCAGTAAGGACTCTTGCGTGTTGTTGTTACGCTACCAGCTTTTGTTTGGATGAAAGCCTCCGCGGACATGTTGTGTCCCTTTCATGTAATTTTTAGTAGGAACCCTTACGCTCTGCCCAGAAACTGTTGGCCGTAGTGTGGCTGCATGTCTTTGCCATTTCGTTGTGTAGCTACGTGTGACTTCCGTCAAGACTGTACTTTGCCTTCATAATATGGGCACACATTTTCTATCAATTATTTGTCCTCCTGTTATGTCACTCGGCCGGAATTCTCAGTAAGAGTTCTTGTACCTTTTTTGAGAAATTTTGCCCCAAGGCTTATCTTTTTGTTTCTCTGGCCCGTAATTCTCACGTAGAACTGCACTTTAATAGCATACTGCGGGAGATAATTTTTTAATGTTTTGGGCAGTACCTGGTCTGGAGGTTGGGTGGTTGGGAGGGGGGGGGGTGTTGCCGGTTGGTATATGAGGAGACTAGAATTTGTACACAATCTTTTCGACCATGTAACGTCTTCTACGGCACTGTTTCCGTCCAATTTACTTATGAGCACTCCATGGCGTAGTTTTTCAACTCGTCGTCGCTTGACAGGAGTCCAACTTCATTGCCTCACCGTAGACTGTGTTTGGCGCATTTATGAGAGCTGAATGGGTTTATTTTTGTCCTATGATGATGACGTTCGTGCGACAACACTATTTAATGAAATCCTGTCACCTTTTGACGGTGTGTTTTTACCCGTCACTCTCAGCAAGCCCTCTTGCAATGTGCATCGTTTACCCCAACAGGGTGCATGACTCTAACTGGGCGCGTGACTTGAGACTTCCTCCTTTGATTTGACATACGATGGGGTCATCAGGTAATCCCTTATGACCGATTTCTTCGTTGTGTCGTGTTGCTGCTCGTTATTTTCACCAACAACTGTGCACTCTTCCAAGTAAACAGCGTGCGAATGGGGATTTGGCCTTGAATGTCATGTTTTTGACTACGAAGGTTTAAATTCTAAGGCTTACATTTTAAACAGCAGCAGCAGCAGCAGCAGCAGCAGCACCACCACCACCACTAACAACAACAACAACACCAACAACAACAACAACAACAACAACAACGATAATAACAACATCAATAACAACGACGAACACTACAAACAACAACATCAACAGCATAAACAATTACAACAAAAACAACAACAACAACAACAAAAACAAGAAACTTAATGAGGATTGATAATGTGCGAGACGCGTTTGCGGGCCTATGCTTTGCTCCATTTTAAAAACATAGTTAAGGATAAAGTAGGAGCAATATCTGGCTGCATTCACGTTGAACCATTCTTGCTGTAGGGATAGATCTGCGTTTATCAATTAATAATGAATTAATCAATTCACCAAACCATCAATCCACCAGTCAATCAGACAATTCATCAAGCTACCAATCTGTACAGAGCCAAATAGTTGTTTATTAACAGTATGGTGGCCTATTAGCTTACACACGTCGAAGGCGTCGAATTTCAAGTGCTGAAACTTCGATCAACGCATTTTTCTTTCTATCTACGGAAAGCTTTGTTAGTCTAGGACTGCGTCTGACTTGAGACACAAGGCGTATAATCACTGCCATGGATAATAACCATGGGGGCTAGACAGTCTCGTTGGCACGTCACACACGGAATTTTGTCCAACACGGAATTTTGTACGCGACATCCACAGTGTTTTCCACGAGCAGGCCAGTCGTTTGGGGAATAACAGCCGGTTGACCATTGCATCATACAGTGGCCGTGCACCTGCCGGACCAAGTGTCCCTTCTGTGCCCGACGCCTGTAATGGCATTAGATCAGCTGGACCTACCGGTCCACCGGGAGCGGGGAGTTACGTAACAATTGATGGTCTTGTTTACTTCTCTACTGGCTTCTGGGTGTTTACTAACGTTTGAGAGAGAGAGAGAGAGAGAGAGAGAGAGAGAGAGAGAGAGAGAGAGAGAGAGAGAGAGAGAGAGAGAGAGAGAGAGGGGGGGGGGGGGGATGGGAGAAATGGCTTTGATATGGGTTGAAGGAGTTGTTGCGGAACAGTCAGACATCATGTTGAGCTTTTGAGTATTGTCATCTTCTTCTTAATTGCTGTGGTTGCTCTGGAGACCGGCTTTTAGAACGGCACCAACCAAATGTATTCTACTGATGATATTTAACAATCCAGTAACAGTATACGCTTCTTCACAATTACTTGATTCAACGCAGACTGTTGGCACATATATATTTGGTTTTCTAAGAACGACAGACTCCTGTTTTTTCAGAAACCGTTGTACTTTTAAGCATTGTTTATTGGCGTCTCCTAACTTAAAAAAACCAAAAACAACAAAAACAAAAACTTTGCTGTGTTTTGATTTATATGGTTCAGCCAAGAGTTTTGTTTTAATTGATAATCATTAAACAATCATAAGGAAACAAATAATTCTTCTCACTCGTTTTCTCTCCCTTTGGAAAATAGCTAAAATGAAACCAACTGTGTATGTATGTTTACTGGTCCTTATTCATATGCAGGGTATTGCCCCTTTGCGGTTTACCTGAAACATAGTTTTTCAGAGATATCTTGCCAGCTTTACGCATTTTGACATGTAAGTGAGAACAAAATATGCTCCCCAAAAGTAAACTTAATTGAATTTTCCGTTTCTTTTATCTCTCAGTGAGCTGGCGTTACTAAGTTCTTCATGATGTCCTCTTAAATTTACTAACATATATGTGTTCCCTCTACCGGGCCTCCGAACCAGTTTTGTGAAAACTCGTGCCTTTTCTGTGTTATGTATTTGTCATTCATGCATGGAGGCCTCTTCTTAAATGCACACCCCTTCCCGTGTAAACGATTGGGCTCACCATCTCAATCCGGTCGTGCTTCTCTGTGCTATGCATTTGTTGGTTTAAACAATGTTTTATTAAATCAAACATGATACAATAATACAACGATAAACAATAGGGACACGAACTCAAGCGAACGCTTATATTACGCGCCCTACGTAGTAGTAAAATAACTCAAATATGATGTCGGACAAGCATTACTAAAAAAATGTGGAACTATCTAGATGAAAAGCATAGTTAAAGCAAATCAGAAAGAATAAGAAAAAGCTAGCAGGAGGAAGAGGGGGGAGGGTGGAGGTGTTATCCATGCATCGAGACGTTCTTTTAAATGTACGGCCTTTCCCGTGTTAACGATTGTGTTCACTATCTCAAACCTAACCATGGGAATTTACATGGGCTAAGGCTTTGAAAAATATCAAGAATCAACATTCTGGCTGCAATCTGTGCAGAGTTAGATTTTTTATGCCATCAAAAAGCCAAACAATTCCTATGTGAAAGCTATGGCAGATCTGATATAGTGAACATAACTATCATCGGGAAGGACTGTGCCTTTAAGCCCTAACGACGGCTCAATTGTGAGGAATACCTGGCGGCAATGACAGCACAAGTGTCACGAGGCAGGTAGTACGCCACAGATGACAACAAACCGACCTGCGTTTTTATATTTAGTCAAGTTTTGACTAAATATTTTAACATCGAGGGGGAATCAAAACGAGGGTCGTGGTGTATGTGCGTGTGTGCGTGTGTGCGTGTGTGTGTGTGTCTGTGTGTGTGTGTAGAGCGATTCAGACTAAACTACTGTACCGATCTTTATGAAATTTGACATGAGAGTTCCTGGGTATGAAATCCCCGAACGTTGTTTTCATTTTTTTGATAAATGTCTTTGATGACGTCATATCCGGCTTTTCGTGAAAGTTGAGGCGGAACTGTCACGCCCTCATTTTTCAACCAAATTGGTTGAAATTTTGGTCAAGTAATCTTCGACGAAGCCCGGGGTTCGGTATTGCATTTCAGCTTGGTGGCTTAAAAATTAATTAATGACTTTGGTCATTAAAAATCTGAAAATTGTAAAAAAAATAAAAATTTATAAAACGATCCAAATTTACGTTTATCTTATTCTCCATCATTTGCTGATTCCAAAATCATATAAATATGTTATATTCGGATTAAAAACAAGCTCTGAAAATTAAATATATAAAAATTATTATCAAAATTAAATTGTCCAAATCAACTTAAAAACACTTTCATCTTATTCCTTGTCGGTTCCTGATTCCAAAAACATATAGATATGATATGTTTGGATTAAAAACACGCTCAGAAAGTTAAAACAAAGAGAGGTACAGAAAAGCGTGCTATCCTTCTTAGCGCAACTACTACCCCGCTCTTCTTGTCAACTTCACTGCCTTTGCCATGAGCGGTGGACTGACGATGCTACGAGTATACGGTCTTGCTGAAAAATGGCATTGCGTTCAGTTTCATTCTGTGAGTTCGACAGCTACTTGACTAAATATTGTATTTTCGCCTTACGCGACTTGTTACATTTAGTCAAGTTTTGACTAAATGTTTTAACGTAGAGGGGGGAATCGAGACGAGGGTCGTGGTGTATGTGTGTCTGTCTGTCTGTCTGTGTGTGTAGAGCGATTCAGACTAAACTACTGGACCGATCTTTATGAAATTTGACATGAGAGTTCCTGGGTATGATATCCCCAGACGTTTTTTTCATTTTTTTGATAAATGTCTTTGATGACGTCATATCCGGCTTTTCGTGAAAGTTGAGGCGGCACTGTCACGCTCTCATTTTTCAACCAAATTGGTTGACATTTTGGTCAAGTAATCTTCGACGAAGCCCGGACTTCGGTATTGCATTTCAGCTTGGTGGCTTAAAAATTAATTAATGACTTTGGTCATTAAAAATCTGAAAATTGTAAAAAAAATATTTTTTTTATAAAACGATCCAAATTTACGTTCATTTTATACTCCATCATTTTGTGATTCCAAATTCATATACATATGTTATATTTGGATTAAAAACAAGCTATGAAAATTAAAAATATAAAAATTATTATCAAAATTAAATTGTCGAAATCAATTTAAAAACACTTTCATCTTATTCCTTGTCGGTTCCTGATTCCAAAATCATATAGATATGATATGTTTGGATTAAAAACACGCTCAGAAAGTTAAAACGAAGAGAGGTACAGAAAAGCGTGCTATCCTTCTCAGCGCAACTACTACCCCGCTCTTCTTGTCAATTTCACTGCCTTCGCCATGAGCGGTGGACTGACGATGCTACGAGTATACGGTCTGATCTTGCTGAAAAATGGCATTGCGTTCAGTTTCATTCTGTGAGTTCGACAGCTACTTGACTAAATGTTGTATTTTCGCCTTACGCGACTTGTTTAACAACTTGCTCGGAAGCCTTGAAAGTCTTTATGACGAAAAAAAATAACAGAAAAGAAGTTGGGACGTCAGTAAATGTTTATTACATTAGGTATACTTTTGCCTAACTTTTTCTGTTCTTATTCACATGGCAAAATATGTGAAGATCGCGAAATATTTTCGAAAGTCCGTGTTGCAGGCAACCTGCAAACGGACAATAGACATTGATGAAATGTGTGCATCATGTCAGTTGCATTTTTAAACCCTCTGAATAAATTTGTGTATGATGCTTAAAGTACATTACAGTCAAAAGAGTGGTATAAACAGATCACCGAGCACTGAAAGTGGTTTTTTTCTGCTTAGCTATCTCACAGAGAATAACGGTGTAAATAATGGCGATGAGTTCACAAGAGTACGCAGAGGTGAATTTACTAAAGCTTCAACAGGAGCTGGCAACACAGACCAATTCAACTCCTGATCTGACATTTTAGGAACTTCAGCAAAAACCCTTGAAATGCACAGACCGTTCAAACGTCTACTGACAAACACCACCACAGACTCAATTCTACGACTTCTTTGACAGTTGGTTTTAGGTATTGCCTGTAAACATAGCTGTTGTGTGAACCAACTGCCGCGGGAAAGAAGGCAAACATCAATCATCACATACTCGCCAGGCTGTGAGATGCTTGCAAACCACCCAGGGCAATGATAAGTCTTCGCAGGTGTTTGTTCGTAGTTCGGAGATCAAAACATTGTAGCCAGGCTGCACAACAAAGATGACTGACAAGGCCGGTTGCCTTCGGAAACAAGTTCGATAACTGAGACCTTACCATTACTTCCCTTACTCGTCTCCCAGAACTATCTTCTCCCTCTGGCATTAGTGTTGCTGAACAAACACGTTTATCGTGGGCGATGGTAACTATTAGCTTTTCTAACACCCGCGTGGAAATTCTAGCTTTTCTTGGCACACTTCCTCCCGGTTACGACAAAAATGGACAGTTTTCTGAGTAAGGTGGTAAGCGGTGTTCAATCATTTGTGTTTGGAACCAGCAATGCAAAGGTAATTTCAACACAATAATCTTCTGTGCTCGACACAATCACTGGTAAAAGGATTTCAATACTTTCTTTACCGGGGTCAGCCAGTGAACATTTTTGTTCAGATATGAAGTATTTTTCAAACAGCTCTACATCCTTTTTTTATATTTGTTTTGTTTTGTTTTGTTTGAAATCCTTGTTTGTTTTGGGGACGATGAGACGCTAATGTCGTGATTCTGTCAGTTGTAGAGATGGGTCTTATGTTTTTCATACGACATCGACACATTTACAAGTGTTCCACCTGGAAAACAACTGAATATTTACAGTTTTGGGTGATGTATTTGATTTTAGTCAACTTAGGTGGCTGCGTCATCAGTTGAACTTGTTAAAATGTTGTGACAGCTTGTGTTGTTTCTTTTTGACGGTTCAAAACAAATTAAAAGATTAAATACAAGTTTCCTTTAATTTAGCCATAGTGCCATATACGTCCATTAACTGAATAATAATTGTTTTACTGGTTACACCTGGCACTGAAAATACGATTGCGCGTCATATTTTCATCCGAAACACTTTAAACTCATAATCAGAATTGAGTCCTTTTTCGCCATCAAACTATCAGTAAATAGCGTTCAGACGTTATATTTTTGTTCGCTTAAACTTTGCTATATTTGTGTCCTGGACATTTTCAAGAAAGAAAAACGTTTAATCAGCAGTAGCTAGCTGCCTGTAAACGATCACATTTTAGACAAATTAATTGCTTGAAGAAATCGATTCGATAGAATTGAAACTGCCCCAAAGCAAAGGCTGTGAAGATTGAATATGTTTGCTGATTATGAATTAACGCATATACGAGTATTTGTAGCATTGCGAAAAAAAGTGATGGAACATGATATTTTTGTGTTTTTGTCGTCGGAAGACCCCCCCCCCCTCCCCCCCCCCCCCCTCAACCCCCCACCCCCGAAGATGATTTAGTCTTCGCAAATCAGAAGCGTTTTCTCCTTTACTGAGCGATTTTTTTATGGAACACTTGTGTGATTTGGTATCCCCCCCTCCCCCCCCTCACACTTTAAGCTCATAAGTTTATACTTCCAGATTGTTGTTCACAAAAATGACCCCCAGGAGTAAAACCAACGCACGTAATGTATTGAAGTTGACTTTTCCAGCAAGGTGATACGTAGCTCGTAGACTTGCAGTCGTTGAGAAAGCGCTGCTAGTCCTCCTTGTCTGCCTGTCTGTCTCCTTCCCTTTTTGTCGCTCTTCTTACTTCCAGTGTATGTCATCAGTCGTGTACTTAAAGAATCCATTGTCTTGGTCTCGAGTTGCATCAATCACGTTGAAATACGGGTACCGAGGGAAAATGGCACCGCAGGGGCTGGTACTGTACAGAAGAGTGTTTTATGACGGCAAGAAGTGAGAGTGCATGTGTCTAGCCGTGTACAAACATCTTGATGTTAGTGTCTGAAATTTGAAGAAGAAGAAGAAGAAGAAGAAGAAGAAGAAGAAGATGAAGAAGAAGAATGCGGTCACTGAAGGAAGTGTTTGTCACGGCTTCGCAGAGACTGTGGTTTGTAACACATTTGAAAAGTTTGGACGCACAAGCTTTGTGTAAAACACAAGAGGACTACTTGTACTAACGGTCATGCAAAACCCTGTTTCTGTCAGCCACAGCGAAGCGAACAAAGGTTTAGTGTCACCTTGCATATTAGACTTCTTGTTCTTCTCGGTACAGAGCCATGTAGACAACGTAAAGGCCCGAACTGCAATGTTTTTACGAGAAAGAATTCGAACTCTTTGAATTCAACAGACTCTCTTTGTCAACCAATGTGTCAACCGTGCACATATTGCGTATAACGTATCAACGGTATGCACAGACATTGGTCTCAGTACATCGACTGTTAATGACAGTACACTTCTCTAGAAAACTCCTGTCCCATATTTTACTTGTGTTCCGTTAAGAAAGTTAGTTGTTGAGTGTTTGACTTTCACGGTCAGAAGTTGAAGACATTTAAAAAAAATCAGAAACAGGTTCATCCAGCTCTTGACCTTGAAGAATTATAGATCACAGCCACTAACATTGAAATCCACCAATATGTGACCCTCCACCACGAAACGAGTCGCATGTCACCTCGCGCGGTTCTGCGCTAGGCTTAATATTAGTCCGGGGAGTGTCTGGTAACAGTGTGAGGGTCACCTTTGTCACAGGCTTATAACTCAAACAGTTTTTGCTCTTTTCTAAAACGGTTTTCACCACTGGATAGAGCATAAAAAACTCTTTAGGAAAATGTAAAAATATGAAAATCATGCAAAGCTGACATGCGACTCGTTTCATGGTGGAGGGTCACATATGATTGTGGCTCGAAGAGCACACTCATAAATCATTATTTGCACTGCTGCATTTAATGACATTCTTCTTGGCATGGTGACTGACTTTTATGAAGACATTCTCGTTAAAGCCAAGTGACAGTGTCCTAAAAAAACCACTCATTTAAATGTGCCGTGATGCTCGTGTCGCAAAGAGAGAAACTACAGAGAGAAGAGCGAGCGAGAGACAGCAGTTGTACATTACTGCATTCTGCCGAGCGGCAGGAAATAGCTGTTTAATTAATTACGCGACACTGGAGGCCTGAGGAGGGGCGTTTTTGCCATGCATGGCTGAGCAGATGAATTCGATGAGGGGAAAACAGTGCAACGCTATTAGAAATTGAACAACTTCACTTGGGCGAGGAGACCATCTCGATGTTTGTGTCTGTGAGAGAACTAGTCAGAGAAGTAGGAGAATATTTTTCCCTGCGAGCGGGTGGGGCTAGCTTCCTCCCAAACTAGTGGCGGGGAATCCGTGGCTGCTGCGAGATTGGTTCTGGTCATTGCAGTAATTGGCGTACTTATGGACCTTTTTATGCCTCCCCACGGCGCCCTTGTCTTTCCAGATCAGAGAGAGAGAGAGAGAGAGAGAGAGAGAGAGAGAGAGAGAGAGAGAGTGTGTGTGTGTGTGTGTGTGTGTGTGAGCGAGAGAGAGATAGAGAGAGAGAGACAGACAGACAGACAGACAGACAGACAGTCAGAGACAGAGAGAGGGGTGTGGTGTGGGAGGTTTGACTGCAAAAGCAGAATAGAGTTTATGGGTAGGTGGGAGGGAGAGAGAGAGAGAGAGAGAGAGAGAGAGAGAGAGAGAGAGAGAGAGAGAGAGAGAGAGAGAGAGAGAGAGAGAGGGGGAGAGGGAGAGAGAGAGAGAGATAGTGAGAGAGAGAGAGAGTGAGAGAGAGACAGAGAACGAGAGAAAGAGAGAGAGAGAGAGAGAGAGAGAGAGAGAGAGAAAGAGAGAGAGAAGGAGATAGTGAGAGAGAGAGAGTGAGAGAGAGACAGAGAACGAGAGAAAGAGAGAGAGAGAGAGAGAGAGAGAGAGAGAGAGAGAGAGAGAGAGAGAGAGAGAGAAACGGGGACAGAAATCCACACTGAAATGGAACCCACGTTTTATCGAAGCTAGCGCAATAAAGTGGGTCGTTCATTCTCAGGGATTGGGAACTAAGTTGACTGGACTACAGCCCCTGAAAAAAGGAGACTCACCTCTGCAACTAAAACCATTCCTTTATGTCTCGACAATCCAATTGTACAATGAGTGGATAAAAGGGTAAATCGTTGGTAAGGTTTCAGCCACTGTCAGTATGTGCCAAATACGTTCCGTGGACTATGTACCTGTCGTTTCACATAATGGCGTCATTGTATCCATTTTAACTGCAGAAGAAAATTGTGGGCATATCAGGTTATCTTGAAACAAGAATGAGTGTAAAGAACATATTTGTTTGTGGAAACTAGCAGTCTTCTTAATGATTGATGGAAGCCTGAAAGAAGCAATTTGGAATATCACTCAGTGTACTTGTTGATTTTGTTGACTGTTGGCGTATTTAATGAAAAATAATGATGCGTTTTCATGACCTCACTTCGTCTCCCCTAGTTTACAGAATGTTAATCTCCAACAGAAAAGGTACCCCAACGACTCAAATCTTCAGCATGGACTCAACGTTCGCAATGATTGCAGTAACTGGCTGCTCAAGATCTTCATGTGGAGGTTGGTGTGTCGATCATTTAATTCAGCTTAAACTCCAAATTTCCTGCAATTTGAAAACAAGTATGCACTAAATGGTCCACTGTTAATCATTCACCGAAGACATTCTTCGCGAGTTCGTAGCAAACTCCGCCAGTGCGCCCAAACGACTTTCAGCAGTGCTTCCAAGGACATTTAAGATTTGCCTCTTACATAAGACTCTCTCATACTTAAAAACCATTACAATGACGATAATTGGTCTTGTCAGCGCAAGTGTACTTACCTTACACGAAAAAGCGTGTCCGTTTTTAGTTTAATGGTGCGAACGTACTTAATATATCCCCACTGTAGTTAGAAGAAAATGTACACTAATGAAATCCTCTAAGTGCACCGACATCTGAGTGTAGAATACGGTGTTAAGAATAGGAGAGGGTCACA
The DNA here is from genome assembly GCF_037325665.1 of Littorina saxatilis. Lineage (NCBI taxonomy): Eukaryota > Metazoa > Mollusca > Gastropoda > Littorinimorpha > Littorinidae > Littorina > Littorina saxatilis. Next base: position 57,100,777 of record NC_090245.1, read on the forward strand.
GTGGGGCAAAGACCTGCTGGAGGGACGGAAGAAAAAGGGGGAGAGAAATGACAGATTAGAGAGAAAAAGAACAAGAAGACGAGTTGGAGAACAGATGGAAGAGGGTGATGGGAATGCGAATCGGAGGAGTGAGGGGGAAGAGGAAAGTGCTGGGAGGGAGAGAGAGGGATGGGGAGGGCAGTGAAGGCCGGAAAAGCGAATTGAGAAAAAGGAGAAGAAAGACAAGTTTGAGAAAGATTCAAAGAGGATGAGAGGTCAATTTTGAAATAAAGAAAGAGAGAGAGAGAGAGAGACAGAAAAAAAAGGGAGATAGAGATCGACCAAGACAGAGAGAGACATAGATAACGGCAGAGACAGAGACAAGATAACGACAAAGCGAGACCACACACACACACACAAAATCATAACAAAACTCTGGACTTATTTGGAGCAGCGAAAAATTGGGGCAGAAATGTGGAGTATGCCTTTTTGACCTTTTTTACGCGCAAATGTGTGGTTTGAGCTCCCTTGAAGCAAGGATCATACGAGAAAAATTAGCCATCCTTTTAAGAGGAACTTAGCCGAAATTGGCCAATCTGATTTGCTGCAAAAGTGGCCTACATCTTTGGCGTAATACACATCCTTTGGAGACATGAAACATTTTCTCGGTGGAGTTTGGTAAGAATTTTACTGATCTTGCAATGCATTAGAGAGAGAGAGAGAGAGAGAGAGAGAGAGAGAGAGAGAGAGAGAGACACACAGAGAGAGACACAGAGAGAGACAGAGAGAGAGAGAAAGACAGAGAGAGACAGAGAGAGACAGAGAGAGAGAGAGATAGAGAGAGAGAGAGAAAGATAGAGAGAGAGAGAGAGAGAGAGAGAGAGAGAGAGAGAGAGAGAGAGAGAGAGAGAGAGAGATTAGATTTCCGTGCTTCGTCGTACTGCTTATATCCAATACAATTTATTCATTGATTTATTTATATGTTATGTACCACAGGTATGAAATAATTAAAGAATGGATCCAGATGTACTTCTTTTTCCATTTACCTATGAATCTATATTTATTTATTACTTTTTGTTTTGGAACAGTTAAAACTTTATCGGTAGGATAAAGTCCCTAGCTTTAACCTTACGCCTCAAACAGGGTGGTCCTGTTCGCCGTTAAGCGCTATCCTTCGATTACAAGCATTGAAATATCCATTCTTTGATCAGGTGAGGTGCCGTTTGCTGGCGCTAGTGCTGTGTTTATCGTGCTGTAATTGCTCTTTTAATGTGCCTGGTGTAAGTATAGATCGTACCTGAGACATTGGTTTACATGGTGATAAAATTCCGATGTACTGTTCACCCTGGTTCCCGGTCTGTCTTCATGGCAGATTTAAAGGCAGAAACAAAATGCTAAAAGTAGTTATCTGCTTTATTGGTTTGCCCTTGCTATCAGAGATACTTTTTAAGTATGCTGGTTTTTTTATATACATCTTTCTTTCCTTTTTTCTTTCTTTCTTATATCAAGGAAAGAGGTACCGTACTCGTATTCAAGTTCGTTACCATCGCTCCCAAATATCACGCGAACCATGTTTCTGTCTCTCTCACTGTCGTTCTCTGTCTTTTTCTGGGTTTTTTTTCTGCCTGTCTTTCTTTCTTTCTGTCTGTCTGTCTGTCTGTCTGTCTGTCTGTCTGTCTGTCTGTCTGTCTGTCTGTCTGTCTGTCTGTCTCTCTCTCTCTCTGCGTTGTTTTATAGCTTGTATGTCAAATCTAGTGCCAACATCTTCCAGCTTACATATGCAGATGCTTCACGCCTTACATTGATGAGCATGATAAATGCAGTTTCAGGAACTTATGTTACCTCTTGTAGGCGATCTAATTGATGCTTTCTCGTCCGCCTGTCATAACATGCTCAACACTTAATCCACCTATTCAGACATTTGTGTAGGCACATCAATGAATTTCAGTTTGAAGACGATATTTTACAGCGCTTTTGAAAGCGAACAATCACGACACATGAAAGCATCGTGTATGAGATTTTTACAGAAATAAAGCGACATACTCCAGCAACAAGAGTAAATCAAACAACGTTCGTGACTTACCTGCTGCCAGTCACTTAAGTTAAACAATAGCTATCGATTTACAACAGCCCGGACAGGACAGTTGGTTAAACAGACTCACGTGGACAGTTAGTGAAAGACGACTGACGTGTTCACAAATGTTGCTGTCATCGTGCAGTATCCAAAAATATTACACGTATGTCATACGTTTGCATTCTGGTACATTACGCCTTTCCTTCATATGTCTTGTTTCAAAGTTTGGGTGTAAGGAAACGATGTTTTCAAGTTCATTTGTGTGGGGTTGGCGAAAACACATCAGTTTACTAGTTAACCCAGACACAACTCCTTGGAACTGGACCCATTTGCCCAACGATATCAGAGATCCACTTTCCTACTTTCCCACCTAGACCAGACCTCAGGAAAGGCCCTATTTCCGCTGTCCTCAGTCTTCTGAAGTGCGCAGCCATGGCGGGGGTGTTAAAGGGAGGGAAACGGGTGGTGACAGTTGACTCCTCACCTTTCTCCTCCGTCTCCCTGACCACTGGCCGGCAGGTGGGCGTTGAGAAGGCTTGTCCATCAACAGGGAGGTCAGTCGACACACGATCCCCGAGAGGTCTGTTTTTAGGGCAAGAGTGCGTTTGTGGTCCCTCCTAGCTCACAGGGTAAATGGGACGACACGTACGTCTCTTTCCAAAGATACGACTGGAGACCGGAATAAGAGAGTGGGGCACTCGGACAAAGTCCAAAACAAGAGAGAATGCTACACTCACACAAAGTCGACAGAGATTTCTGAGGTCGCGTCTAGCCACTACTCTGCATCCATTTACAGGCAGCAGAGAAAAGGAGAAATGAAGAAAGGACATAGCAGCAGAAGCCGACTTCGAAGGATCTCGTTCGAAGGTCCGGCCAACTTAAGTTGCACCAATCTTCAGCGCTGCAATTTTCATCGCCAGCACTAATTGTGACAAACTGTGCATCGTTGGCATGATTCCAGGTTATGTACATTCCTTTCTTCTCGTTATTTGATCATGTTTAATAACTCAATCAATCAATCAATCAATGACGCTTATATCGCGCATATTCCGTGGGTACAGTTCTAGGCGCTCTGCAGTGATGCCGTGTGAGATGAAATTTTATACGGCCAGTAGATTGCAGCCATTTCGGCGCATATTTACCTTTCACGGCCTATTATTCCAAGTCACACGGGTATAGGTAGACAATTATTAACTGTGCCTAAGCAATTTTGCCAGGAAAGACCCTTTTGTCAATCGTGGGATCTTTAACGTGCACACCCAATGTAGTGTACACGGGGGGAGGGTTCGGACACCGAAGAGAGTCTGCACACAAAGTTGACTCTGAAATAAATTTCCGCCGAACCTGGGATCGAACTCACGCTGACAGCGGCCAACTGAATACAAATCCAGCGCGCTACCAACTGAGCTATATCCTCGTGTGAGAAACAAAAATGCTGCAATAACGTACACAAATGAAGAGGGCAAAATTCGTCTGGACACGGCAAAACACTGCTAAGGTCGTTCATCGACAATTCCAGGATTCTTGCAAAATGTCAATGCGTCTTCGTTTCGGAGTCAAAATCTGGAGGCTGAATCACCCCTTCTTGACACGGTCCCTTTATCACGGGCCACAACGTGGTGACGCGGGGCCGTGTTCTGTCTGGACAAGGGCCTGGTGACGCGGTTACGAGACTAGACTGAGAGAGAGAGAGAGAGAGAGAGAGAGAGAGAGAGAGAGAGAGAGAGAGAGAGAGAGAGAGAGAGAGAGAGAGAGAGAGAGAGAGTTTGCTAGACTAAACGCCATAGATTGTGTCTTCTTTGCCGTCAGCATGTCTGCCTGGGGTGGCTGAACCTGATTGTATTACCCCATGCTTTACGACCGGGAGGACCCACCTTGCTACCTTCCTGCAATGGTACATGATGTCCACACTCCTCGTTTTTCTTAGAAGTTGTTGCGGGTTGTATTGTTTATAGTTGCAGATGAGTATATCATGTGTTCTTTATAAGTAACGTCAGAGTTTGACCTGACCGTATTAAAATACGGCTGTCACCGACAAGAAAGGAACTTTATGTACCTTGAAAATGAAAGATCTTCTTGTTTTAATATGTTGCGTTAGTATGATTCTTAAAACGTCTGCAAGGAAGTGCGGGCAGGATTATTCCTTGACATACCCCTGTCCGCTCAAACCAAAGTGTACTTTTTTCAGATTTATACGACATAAATCAACAAGAGGCGAAGCCTTCAAGGCTCACGTAAGAAATAGTAACACAAACTCAATCACTCCGTCACATACACACAAACACACACACACACACACACACGTACACACACACACACAGTAAGCATAGGTGACACTGCAAGAAAGCGAGACACTAGATCTAGATCTGTCTGTCTGTAGCCTACTTACAGGGACACGACTAAGAGTAATACCTAATATTCTGGACTCGCAACGAAATATACAAACAAATGACAATGAACAACGTTTCGACCTAATGGTCTTCAACAGGTTAGAAAAAAAATATGAAAACAACAATACAAATATCAAAACGACTTATCAGAGAAGATGATGTCCTCCAAGCGCAAAAGAATGGGGAAAGGGAGATAAATCAAAAAGAAAAATGAGCAATGAAAAATGAAACCAAAACGAAACAAATCAGAATAATAACGCTTGAAGGGCCTGAAGTTGAGAGAGAGAGAGAGAGAGAGAGAGAGAGAGAGAGAGAGAGAGAGAGAGAGAGAGAGAGAGAGAGAGAGAGAGAGAGAGAGAGACAGAGAGACAGAGAGACAGAGAGAGAGAGACAGAGAGAGAGAGACAGAGAGAGAGAGAGTCAAATACCTACGACACGACTGCCAACTAGTCTCGGCCCGCTCAAAATAACAATGACCGAGACTTTCAGTAATTCCTTCGCGTGACGTCTAACCCTCTTACGCCATAATGTGACGTCTTCAAATGACGAAATGTTAAAGTTTCTACCACAGACATACACACGCACACACGCACACACACACGCACAGACAGACAAAGTTACGATCGCATAGGCTACACTTACGTGAGCCAAAAAGTAAGAAGAGCTCTCCCTCACCCCATTCCCCGCCTATACCTCAGCTTTTCACCTAACTTTTCTTTTCCTTTGTTGGCTAATCGTCAACTTGCTTTTTGTTTTACAAAAAATAAAATTGCTTGACACATTTTTTTCCACATAAATCTGCGCCTGGATTTTCCCCCTTCGGATTCGTTCGTCATCAATAACGTGACCAAGTTTTGAGCCAATCAAAGTCGCGGCCGAGAATGTAATCAATGGGAAGGAAGATGTTTGCAGACGACACCTTTGGAGCTGCTCATCCGGCTTCGATGATGTTTGTCTTGGGATGAGACGCCGCCATACTTTGTGCAGGAAATCTTTTGACAAAACAACTAGCTATCGTCTTTTTATGGGAGCGTCAGTGTCTGAAATAATGCAGCGAAGAATAGAAAAGAAAACTTTTCTCAACGCTGACATCAAATACGGTATTAGAGAGAAAAGATATGAGCTTAGCAACAGATTTAGCTGATCTTTGTTCAAGGCTGCACTTGCTCCAGACAGACAAATGATAATGCATACATTTATTTATGCAACGAAGAAGAGATAAAAGGAATGAATCCGAAAAAAAGACTCACACGGTCGGTTATGTACACATATATATATATTCTGTTCGCGGTGCCCACTTCAAATTAATTCCTCGTCTATCGTCACTCAAAGTCTGAATAAGAGAAGAAAAGAACCTTGAAACAAAGATTTAAATCTTGACCTAAATCCGACAGTTTTCAAAAAGGTTCATTAAGTTGGGGTTAGTCAACTCACCAAAGCTATCCAATAGTCGCATCAGACATCCACTGTCAATGTGGCAGAACAGATAGACGAATTTAGCAACAGTAAGATATAGATCAGGAAGTTTTTTTCTGAAAGTTTGACAAAGATACTCTCTCTCTTCATACATATATGCTAGAATATAACGTACTCTCAGTCCCTTTCCCGCCCACTAACAGCGCGTCATTTGATTTTAACGACACAATGAGACGTTCATTCATGACGCAGTGTTTGCGTGTTTTGGAGCATTAACGCTGTGTATGGGCGTAAGGTTTTGATGAGAGAGAAAGACATTTTTGACGACTTATGACATGTAGAGTCGCACGTGCATGCTTAGAGTATTAATACTGCAAGAGTACACCCCTTAGGGCAGTGGGAGTGCAGAAGCTTAACATGTTTTCGCTGTGATAAGGAGTTATATTCGTATAGTATAGGAATCTGAAAGTATTTTTCCTTTGATTTTCAAACAGTTTTCATGACAGAGACACGTACTGACTTGCTCCTTTGAGTGATTGATAGTTTCTCGTCCAGTCAGACCGACCGTTAGCTGTGTGAGGGAGGGATGCTGTAACTGGTTGGTTTAAACACAATTTTATTCAAAATACATGACATGAAACAATTGACAAAAATGCAGCTAGGACACGAACTCAAGCAGATGCTTATTTGACGTGACCATAACAATGCTAAGTTACACAAGTTTTCATGATGGTGGACAACACAATTATTAACCAGAAGAACAAAATGTAGGAGGGGGGTATGGGGAACTTAATCAAAACAGGAGGATTTACAGAGAAAAAAAAATTAATCAAATAAAAAAATAAAAGAAAAAATTAAAGAAAAAAATAAGGTGAGACTATGAATGAAGCGCGTGGGACGAGAACATCGATGCTGAGACATGCAATAAGTAATTTCAGATAAATGTACATTTTCATGGAGAGGGCAGCATAGTTCGTTACGAATGTATGGAAGAAAACAACCACACACACACACACACACACACACACACACACACACACACACACACACACACACACACACACACACACACACACAAAAGAGAACAGCAAAACAAAAACAAAAACTCAATGATAATTATTACTTATGTTAAATATGTAATTGATGCAACAACACTGAGAGGCGGGTTTACGTTCTCCTGCATACAAACATACACAATACCAGTACGTGGGCTAATCCTTCAAGTTAGTCGACCAGATTCAGCAATAACGGATTGGACCGACTCGAAAATCAATGTATTTATGCGAAATGAATGTTGCTCGCTGCCTCTTAATAATGTTTCCACGTGTCTAAAATTGGCAGGCAGTGAGTTAATTGTGGACGTACGAGCATTTTCAAACAACGTGCAGCATAACAAGTAATGTTCAGCTGTTTCGTTCCGGTTACCGCACGCACACTGTGGGTTATCTTTTAAATGGCGTTTGCATAAATCAGAATTAAGGTTACTCATGTTTAAACGCATTCTGCTGTGTTGTATTTCTACCTGTCTTTTTCCAAAATAATAATAAACTGGCACATAATGATGAGGACTTTGTAAATAATGCTTAAACTCACTAATTGAGTTTATGGTTTTAACCACATCAGGCAGATCATTCCATAAAATTGTAGTCGAAGGAACGGAGGATGTTCGGAAGATTTCTGTCCTGTGAGCTGGTACAAATCTTTCAAGTGGTCGTCTTCTGTGATAAGGATTTAAGGATGAAACTAGTGGTGGCAAAAGGTCAACTAAATATAGGGGACATTTACCATGAACCATTTTATGATATAAAATCAATTTATGTTGTCTTCGGCGTTCCTTTAGACTACAAAATCCGCTTTCTTTGTAAATCTTACCATGACTAGTTATCCGCACACCGCCAATTATAATACGTAAAGCTTCAAGGTGTATTTTTTTCCAGGGTGTTCGACAGGGCTTCGGTACAATTATCCCATAATACATCAACATAGTCAAAATGTGGCAAAATAAAGGATTTGTACATTATTTCCAAACTTTTTCTGCATAACTTATACTTATAATGCCTTAAACAATTAATCAAAAAAGTCACAATATTTCTGACTTGAGCGTCCCATTTACAGTCATTTTGCAAAATAATACCGAGGTGCTTGTGTTCCTTTGTGTCTTCCAAAACAATTCCATTGAAAAATAACGGGTCAATTTGGCTTAAGTCACGTTTTATATTCAGCAATTTGGTTTTTGTTTCATTAAATGTGACTTTCCAACGTGCTGCTTAACAACTAATTTTATCGAGGTCTGTATTTAAAATGTCGGCACGTCTTACCGGATCATTCAATGCAAGTGACATGCTAGTATCATCAGCAAACAATTTAATAACAGACTCAATATTATGTACAATATCATTTATATAAATCAAAAACAACAAAGGGCCTAACACAGAACCTTGAGGAACGCCTGCTTGTATACCTTTCAGCTCTGACTTAGCTCCTTTAACGACAACTAATTGAACACGGTTTGCTAAGTAACTACAAAACCATGACAAAAGTCGACCTCGAACACCAATCGATTCCAATTTTACTAATAATCCTTTGTGCCAGACTTTGTCAAAAGCTTTCGACACATCAAAAAATACCGCCTGTGTTGTTAAACCGCTGTCGTAATTTAAACATACATCATTATATATAGAGACAAGTTGACAAATAGTCGAGTCGCCGGGTATAAAACCTGACTGTGTAGGTGTGAGTATGTTGTTGGATTGTAAAAAGATATATAGGTGGCTATGAATACATCGTTCCAAAACTTTGCCAACGCAACTCAACAAGGAAATCGGACGATAATTATTACAAGTGTCCGCTGAACCTGACTTATAAATAGGCGTAACATTCGCAGTTTTCCAAATTTTAGGATATACTCCTTCCCTCAAACTTCTGTTAAACATATGGGTGAGTGGCTCCGAAATAACATCTATAGCTGCAATGAGAAGTCTGTTGTGGATCAAATCGGGACCAATGGCTTTTCTTTTATCAAGATTTTTAACTGGTTATTGAATTATGCCGTTCCTTGGACGATAGAGAGAGAGAGAGAGAGAGAGAGAGAGAGAGAGAGAGAGAGAGAGAGAGAGAGAGAGAGAGAGAGAGAGAGAGAGAGAGAGAGAGAGAGAGAGAGAGACGCATCGACGACAAAATATAATTTGTACCACAATCAGCCAACCGCAAAAGTCATCTGAGGGCAAAGGGACTGGTTGCAACAATACGGGCAACCAGTGTGATGTTATTTTGACTTTTGCCCAACCTGCAGTGCAGTGAGCCTGCCAGGATTTCAGGTGAAGGAAACCATACTGTGGCTTTTGTAGACCAAGGGGATAACTGCCTGCTGACCGTTCTATGACCACTCTCCCTCTATTGATTTGACCATGTGTGGCTTTAAAAGGTTCGGCGGTCCCTGATCGTTCCACAGGTCCGCCCGTCGACCACTGGCCGTTCTTTAGGGTTCAGCTCACATATCCCTGCAACCTTTTAAAGAAACTACTGCAGGTTTCTGGTAGATTTTTCTGCGCTTCTCTCGGTGCCGGTGTAACACGAAATTGTTACTCCACGAAAAATTTACTCCGGAGTAAATATTTCGTACGAAATTCTTACTCCGAGTACACTTTTCGTACGAGAAAAGAACTCCCCAAGGCACGAAAAAATTACTCCCTCCACGAAATCTTTACTCCCCATTTTTTTCACTTCCAGTAAAAATCTCGTACGCAAAAATGGGATGCGGGCGAAGGGATAATGCCAATAAGTGATCTCGCGCACACGAATGTCGCGCTACCCCCCTTCCACCACCAAGACTAACAGGGGACAAGGGAGTAAAAATGTCGTACACCTGGCATGGGAAGTTAAATTGCTCGTGTTGGGGTGAAGTAATTTATTCGTTATTTATTCGTCAGGGGAGTAACATTTTTGTACGAAATGTTTTCTCGGAACTCACCTGTCTTGGGGAGTAATTTTCTCGTGCAATGGGGGAGTGCTTTTTTCGTAAAGGGAGTAACTTTTTCGTACGAAATGTTTACTCCGGAGTAAAAATCTCGTGGGAGTAATTTTCTCGTGTTACACCGGGCACATGGTCTTCCTGGAACCTGAGCTGAGTGAGAATGGTGATTGAAATCTTTGTAGAGCAAACAAGACAAGAGCGTTTTCATTTCATCTTTCAGCCGTCTGACTTGCTTATTACTTTTTTTTGAAAATGGGGGAGGGGTGTGTGAGGTGGCTAAGCTCGATGACTTTGTGAGGAGAAAGAAGAAATAATCACAAACATGTGTAGGCCTACTCTGTCGATATCACGCCCGCCATTAGGCTCTACTTGTTTCTCTGTTTGTGTGTCGCAGCATCCACTCACCTCCGCGCGCACTGTGTGTGTGTGTGTGTGTGTTTTTGTGTGTGTGTGTGTGTGTGTGTGTGTGTGTGTGTGTGCGCGTATGTGTGTGTGTGTGTGTGCGTATGTGTGTGTGTGTGTGTGTGTGTGCTTGCGCGTGTGTGCGTTTGTGTGTGTGTGTGTGTGTGTGTGTGTGCGTGCGTGCGTGCGTGTGTGTGTGTGTGTGTGTGTTTGCACCCCCTCTCTCTCTCTCTCTTATCTCTCTCCCCCTCTCTCTCTCTCGCCCTTCCACCTCTCCACTATTTAGACCTTAAGATAGCCAGTTCTTTAGTTTTCCTCCTACTTTTTTCGCAAAGTACTTAATAATGTATTACTTTTAGAAGCCCCAGTGGAAGTGAGCAGACAGGCACAGACTTTGCCGAGACCAGCGCACACCGACATTCTATTCCTCAGGGAGTTCCGATCGATCGGGCATTAAATCACAACCTGGCATCGCTAATTTCACAACTTATTAGCTAAAGAGATTACCACAGCCTCACTGGGTGGACTGGTTTTCTCTCGTGGTGTGTATTCTTCTCTAGTCCCTAAAGCAAGTGTGGTTTAACTGCCTCTGTGAATGTGTGTGTTAGTGTGTTAGTGTGTGTTAGTGTGTGTGTGTTAGTGTGTTAGTGTTAGTGTGTGTGTGTTAGTGTGTGTTAGTGTTAGTGGTTGTTAGTGTTAGTGTGTGTGTGTGTGTGTGTGTGTGTGTGTGTGTGTGTGTGTGTGTGTGTGTGTGTAATGCGTGAAGCATCTGCAGGTATAAGCTGGAAGATATTGGCGAGAGAGAGAGAGAGAGAGAGAGAGAGAGAGAGAGAGAGAGAGAGAGAGAGAGAGAGAGAGAGAGAGAGAGAGAGAGAGAGAGTTAGCATTTACAGTAAAATAAAACTATAATGTGACATTTTGCGGATTTTACCTTCGCAACCATTTAATCGAAATGTTTCTTATGAGATGAAACCAGTAAGTCTCTCATTGTCATTATTCCAGGACCTCTGGTTTTAGTTGAAAGCATGTTTTTATTTGTTTTTGTTGTTGAGATGACATGAAAAGGTGCCACGCTGAGGTGAGCAGAATTAATTTATAAGACACTTTATATACATGTAGTAAGAGGCACATAAATAAAGTCTTTCCCTTGAAAGGAAATCGATATCTTTGTTTTGAGAGCCTTGCTTAGAGTGTCTAAGGGCTGAGGAGAAAATTCTCGAATGGAAGCAATTCCACACTTAATGACTACTTATCTCCCACGAAAAGGCTTGATAACGGATACAAAATCGGAAGTTATCTTCTTAAGTGGTTTCAATCTTTTTAAATTGTCAGGTTTCTCTGTTTAGATTATGTTGCAAATGATAGTTCCAGAACCGTTGTTCAGTGTTTGTAAGACCCTGGTCCCGTTTCAATAGTGACTGTTTTACTTGTACTTTTTACAATCATCTTTTAAAGAAAGGACTAAATTGAAATTTTGCTGTGTATTCCATATGGGTCGAGTGGTTTCAAATAAGACATATACAAATGGCATTGGTAACGCAAAATCAGAGAGATGACGTTGGATTCACTTGCATTGCAGCCCTGATGATAATTGTACTGCACACGACGATCAGTCACGATTGTGCTTATCATGTTCATGCAGACATTTAAAATTGTCTGTTTACTGATATAAACCTAGTATTCATCAATTCCTTGTGTAGTTTGAAAGACATTGAAATTAATTCCTACCATCACTGCATTGACGTCAGTCCAATCGTACCAAAACACTTGCTTGGAAATCAACGGACACAAATATGAGGGAATTGCAGCTTCTAAGAAGACCCAGACTTCAATGCTGTTGCAAAACGCTTATACAATTAACAAGGAAATGGCGTTATGTTATCATTGTTGCAGAACAGACAAAGTGATGTATTACAAACATTCAGAGAGTTATGGCTATAACAGACGGTTCTTGAACTCATCAACGAACGTGTTTGTACAGAGGTGGCCACTTGGACGATTTCACACCGACTCAGACACGCACAATAACACCCCTCCCTCTCGCAGGTAAACACCTCTCTGACACGTAGCAAAGCACCCGGCTAATACTTATTTTGTATATTTCCAATGATGTTTTCACTATTCCTACAATGATCCGACAGCTGTAGAAAAGTTGTAGAACATGTTTTCGTCACGTGTCAAAACACGTCCTGCTTACGTAGAACTTAGCAGATGCTGACGTATTAGGCAAAATGACGTCGCTGTATTTGTGTGCTAATACGGACGGCGCACCTCGTTCATTAGGAAAATCAACATGCCTTTATTTCAAAATATATATTGGAGATCCTTCTGTCGACTTCCAGATTGTTACCGAAAACTTTTCTTTTTTTTAACATGGATTTTGACAAGCCTTAAGGAGGTACAGGTTTCTGTTCGTCTGTTCTGCTGCTACATAAACACAGTCACGCAGGCAGGCAGGAAGTTAGACTGTTAGGCAGGCATGCAAGCACAAAGACACACACAAATCTGAATCCTTCTCTTCCACAGAAACAAAGAAACCCCGTGGGAAAATTTAATTATCCACAAACGCACGCGCATGCAAACATGCAAGAATAACATTATTCGATTAATTACGATGAATCAAAAATCCGTGTCCGGTCATTTTTGCACTGAACGTGATTTCCCAAGGAAAAATCAATTGTGTGGCTAAAACGCTGTGCCCCAAAGGACAGATTTCGTAATCAAATTTAAACGTTCAAATGACAAGAAGGGGAAAATTCAACAAGAATGACATGAACTGTGGAAAGTGAAAGTAAATGCGATTTTCCCAAAGACGTGATCTGTGTCTTCAGTCACGACTGTAGCTTAAAAACAAATAGTTCAGATACTTTTATGCTTGATAAGGACTGTTTTTGTCCTCAAAGAATCAATTGGCTGATAAAGTATGCGTGTTACCTGTTTTGGTGCAAAACCGGTATAAAAACGTTTGTTTTTTTAGGATTCATAAAATAAGCTCGTAAGGAAATATTTTCTGCTACGAGTCATGCCCTGCCGTTATGCTGGTTAGTTTTTTTGTTATATTTTATATTTATATTTGTGATATTTTAGATAGAGAAAAAAAACTTCTTAAAATGTCAGTAAGTAAATGTTAAATCTTAATCTGATGTTCGCAAAAAGTAGGCGGCTTGAACAAGTGACTTCAGGGTATATGAACAATCAACAAACGAGAAAGGTTAAATAAAGTTTTGGAACGGGTACGTTTACGTTCCAAAGAAAATAACCAGTCTTTTTAATTCTTGATTTATAACGTTATAGCAGTCATTCTGTTTCGGATATCAGGGTATAGATTCACAAATTTTTTTGTGTCTGCTTCTTTCTTTGCTTTCGTGTTGCTTAGTGGATAAAACACAACAGGATAGACTTCATTCTTGAGAAATAAAGCTTCTGGCAACCTACGGCGTTCGAAAATAATAAAAGAAAGGTTGAGTATCATTTTTCACAGTTAACACTGTGATCGAACAGCAACCATTACAAAGCAGACAGCGCTAACTTGCAGACTGTGGGAGAATCAGGGAGAATCAGGATCCTCTGATGCGGCCAGCAAATTGAGAATATCAGTGACTATAGGGCAGTGCTGACCACTGGGTTGCCTGTGATGGCGTTGTTTCCATCAGCCCAGCCTCCTGTCGCTGAAGGAGATCTTTCTATCATAGTCCGTCCCTACTTCCCACCTCCCTTAATCCCCTCCAAGCCACACCCTTGGCCGTGTTTCGGTAAAAATAGTCAGTGTGCTTTAATAACGAGAAAAACAGTCCACCATACAAACAAATAAACAAACCCCCAAACAATTGCAACAACAGAAAACAACCCACGATCAAACAAACAGTGCTTTTTGTCTTTTGACCACTCTAATTTGACGCAAAAACCACCGTCTCCATTTTAGACCACTTAGCACGTACGTATTACAACTGCATCCAACGGAATGGCGTAATTCAAGAAGTAAGCAACATAGTCATGCAAAACGACCTGTTCTGGATTGATAATTGATGGTACTTTTTTTCCCTTTTGTAAAGTTTGCTGCATTTTGGCTATTCTTAATTCAGAATCTGTCGATTTAGACTACTGCTCTGTATTTTGGATATGTCACCGTGGACGGACAACGGCCGCAAAAGTTGTGATAGGTCTCTGACAGATCCTTCAAATAAGACGGAATAATTCGCACCAGGAAACAAGTGCCATTAAGGCGATCGTGGACCCGTTTTCCCCAGAGGCCATTCTCAGTCTTCCTCTGTTGGACGCTGACAGATGTAGGCCTTAACGCTGACGTTCGCAGCTGCTGCTTCTGTTTCGGTATATAGCGCGAAGAAAAGAAGACAATTTTAGACAATGACAAAACAATATTATTGTTTCCTTTCCACGGTCAAGGCGTGCCTTATTCTCGTACTGTACACACATAGAACAGGGGTTGATCAGAGGTACCGTGAGGTGTGTCTGTCGCCACTTTGAGGGCAAATATTCGTGAATAATTTCTAATGATTAAGATTCTCAACACATTCACTGATTAGAGCGTCAAGAAATGTTATCAATGCGAACTGGTAAAACAAAGTCTTTAGTGGGAACAGCATTTTTTACGGGCGAACTGTCAATTTGTAGCCAGCTACAGGACTGAATAGCCCTGGAGAGAGAGAGAGAGAGAGAGAGAGAGAGAGAGAGAGAGAGAGAGAGAGAGAGAGACAGACAGACAGACAGACAGACAGACAGACAGACAGACAGACAGAGAGACAGAGAGACAGACAGACAGACAGACAGACAGAGACAGAGAGTGAGACAGAGAGAGAGACAGAGAGAGAGAGAAAGGGAGAGAGAGACACAGAGAGCGAATGAGAGAGAAAGACAGAGAGAGAGACAGAGACAGAGAGAGAGAGAGAGAGAGAGAGAGAGAGAGAGAGAGAGAGAGAGAGAGAGAGAGAGGGGGGCCGGGAGCCTTGGGCCATCTTCCATCATGATGCCCTGCGAAGAAGAGGATTTCTGGTTTGATCACCTCCTCTCGCTCCCGCTGACCATCGCTCCATCAGCCGCAGTCGATTTCCTCTCTTCTTTTGTCTTTGTGCGTCTCTCTCCTTTTGTGTTGGAAAATATGTGTTTGTTTTGGCGTGTTTGTTTGTTTGATGACCAGGTCATTTGAAGAATGTGTGATGGCACTGCGTTTGACCAGTTTTGTTGCTGTGCCGGACATTCATAAGCATAAAGCCTCAAGGTTTCAAAGTTATATTTCGGCTTTAGGCCCATAGGGCATTTAAGCAAACAAAAATACACAATTAAGTCACACGCACAATGAGAGTGCACGCAGGCACAGCAAACAGTGTATTTAATTAAACACCAAAAGAAAAACATAACACACTAACAAAAAGAAACCACATCTTCATCAACTAGAGCTGTGAACTGTTTTCGTTCTAACGTTGCTTTTGCTTTGTATGCGTCCCCGCGACCCTGTCTGTATTTCGGTGTGACTGCGAGTGTGTGTTTGTGCGCGCGCGCGCGTGTGTGTGTGTGTGTGTGTGTGTGTGTGTGTGTGTGTGTGTGTGTGCGTGCGTGCGTGCGTGCGTGTGTGCGTGCGTTCGTGCGTGTGTATGTGTGTTTTTGTGTTTGTGTGTGTGTGTGTTTGTGTCTGAGTGTTTGTGTGTGTGTGTGTGTGTGTGTGTGTGTGTGTGTGTGTGTGTGTGTGTGTGGGTGTGTTAATTCTGCTATCTGTCAGTCAGTAAGTCTTTCCCTCTCTCAATCAGTGTGTAAGTCAGTCAGTTTGTTTCTCTTCAAATTGTTTCTAGGCACAATATATCGCAAACCTCGTTGTGACATTGCTGCCAGTTAAGCCAACGTCACACAATAGAAGGTCCAAAATAAGGACAGCCTTTTCACGCTAAAATATCACGCGACATTTCAATACAAAACTAACAAGTCGCGTAAGGCGAAAATACAACATTTAGTCAAGCTCAGTCGAACTCACAGAATGAAACTGAACGCGTTGCATTTTTTTCGCAAGACCGTACAATTGTAGCATCGTCTGTCCACCGCTCGTGGCAAAGGCAGTGAAATTAACAATCCAGAAAAGCGCGGTAGCGGTTCCGCTGAGGAGGATAGCACGCTTTTCTATATCTCTATTCTTTTTAACTCTCTGAACGTGTTTTTAATCCAAACATATCATATCATATTTGTTTTTGGAATCAGGAACGGACAAGAAATAAGATGAAATTGTTTTTAAATCGATTTCGGAAATTTAATTTTAATCATAATTTTTATATTTTTAATTTTCAGAGCTTGTTTTTAACCCGAATATAACATATTTATATGTTTTTGGAATCAGAAAATGATGATGAATACGATAAACGTAATTTTGGATCGTTTTATAAAATATTAATTTTAATTACAATTTTCAGATTTTTAATGACCAAAATCATTAATTAATTTTTAAGCCTCCAAGCTGAAATGCAATACCAAAGTCCGGCCTTCGTCGAAGATTGCTTGGCCAAAATTTCAATCAATTTGATTGAAAAATGAGGGTGTGACAGTGCCGCCTCAACTTTTACAAAATGCCGGATATGACGTCATCCAAGACATTTATCAAAAAAATGAAAAATATATCTGAGGATATCATACCCAGGAACTCTCATGAAAAATTTCATTAAGATCGGTCCAGTAGTTTACTCTGAATCGCTCTACACACACATACACACACACACACATACACACACACACACACACACATACACACACACACACACACACACACGCACACACACACACACACCACGACCCTCGTCTCGATTCCCCTCTATGTTAAAACATTTGGTCAAAACTTGACTAATTGTAAAAATGCACACGAGGGACTAATTATGAGGTTTTTAATTGTTAAACAGTCATTATAATTCGACTTCTTTTTACATTTAGTCAAGTTTTGACTAAATGTTTTAACATAGAGGGGGAATCGAGACGAGGGTCGTGGTGTATGTGTGTGTGTGTGTGTGTGTGTGTGTGTGTGTGTGTGTGTGTGTGTGTGTGTGTGTGTGTGTGTGTGTCTGTGTGTGTCTGTGCGTGTGTGTGTGTAGAGCGATTCAGAGTAAACTACTGGACCGATCTTTATGAAATTTTACATGAGAGTTCCTGGGTATGATATCCCCAGACGTTTTTTCTTTTGTTCCATAAATGTCTTTTATGACGTCATATCCGGCTTTTTGTAAAAGTTGAGGCGGCACTGTCACACCGTCATTTTTCAATCAAATTGATTGAAATTTTGGCCAAGCAATCTTCGACGAAGGCCAGACTTCGCTTAAATGTAATGAGTTCATTTGCTGCTAATTGCAAATTGGCCGTTGTTCTGTAACAAATTTTCCCCAACCCCCTGACACTCACAGAACTGTACTGCAAAATCACAGAACAATTTGCCTGAACTTTTCCGCGCACATTGACAATCGATGATTTGCCAGCGTAGGGCAAAGTGGTGCGACAAGGTAATTGTGGATTGAAATGTGTGCTGTCGAGTTGGTAAGGGCGCGGTGTTAACTCCTTTGTTGGCTTACCTTGGAAGTTGCTGGAGCTACACTATCAATATTCGCAGCCTTTTTATGTCAAAATCTACAAGCTGTTATTGCTGTTTCAGTGGTGTCACTTGCTTGAGGATTCTGTATTAAATCGTTTGAAATTAGCTTTGCTGTAATACCAAGAACCCGACAGAGCTTAGTTTGGCAAGTGCAAATGGGCAAAGAATCTAAATGGACACATATAAAAATTACAACTATTTTGACAAGACTGAACATGGCAGATTTGCACGAATCAGTTGAATAAGAGAAGGGAGAGAGAGAGAGAGAGAGAGAGAGAGAGAGAGAGAGAGAGAGAGAGAGAGAGAGAGAGAGAGAGAGAGATGTTCGAATTTAGAGAGAGAGAGAGAGAGAGAGAGAGAGAGAGAGAGAGAGAGAGAGAGAGAGAGAGAGAGAGAGAGAGAGAGAGAGAGAGAGAGAGAGAGAGAGATGTTCGAATTTACTGGGTTTCTTGGTCGTCTGGCAATGCGCATTCAAAGAATGTCACGTCGTATTAATCTTGTATACGGTAAATGGAACATTAACAGACGTCCCATAATTACATACAAAGCTGTGTGTGGTGAATTTAATCTCCTTGCGGGAATCTGGATTGGTTGCATACTTTTCTTACACTTGCGTAGGTGGCGTAGTCTTTGAATATGTTTTCCTGCACGGAGTCTCTCGGAGTGGGGTCAAAAAGCTGAAACACTGGCTGCGTATAAAAGAATGATAACGTGAAAAATGAGTCTTTGGGGTACGACCTGCCATTGATTCTCTCCTGCAGAGGAAATGAGAGTTTGGATCTACAAGTCGATGCTGACTAGAGTTTCGTAAAGTATCCTCGCCCCTCGTCCTTCGTCTTTGGACCCGCCCGCGTCCCCTTCTCCCCTTATCTTTTCCCGCCTCTCCCCCTAAGCCGTCGATGAGGCGCATATTGTTGGGGATTGGTGTGGGGGTGAGGGGGTAATGACTTCATAATTGTTTTTATTGTTTTTTCAGGTGAAGCTCTTATTTAGCGTTGTGCTCCATGCATAAGTTCTCATGTTTGCGCAATCGACGTGTATGCCATTTGTACAAAACTCCAAACTAACAACCAGAAGGTTTCTGGCTCTTCTCTTACGTACTATGTCTTTTTTTCTCCCTAACTGTCATGATTTCACTTCAGCTTTTTTTTAACGATTTCTTACGAACGTTGACACGGGAATAAAATGTTTTGAAGACTGCAGAGGTAGTTGAGTTGCAATTATTTGCAGACACCGCCTGTGGTGTTTCTGTTCCAATACCATCAATTCGCCGTCCGTAGTTTTTAAGTACTGTTCCTGGGTCGCTTATATTGCATGATCAGGCCTGTGTCTCCATTTGTTTTGTTGTTTTTATGCCTTTTGTTTTAACATGGACTCGATAAAGCCAGCAGAATAGCTGAATTTTTTAGCGCGACCATGGGTTATGTTTGTTATATTGGTGTAGTTTATCATTATGTTTCATTCAGTACTGCTTTAAAGTTTTGAAGGTATGTAAGGTACACACGATTTACAGACTTGGGATGAATGAATGGGAGGCTATAAAACATACGGAAGAACAAACAAACGGATGGACTAACCAACCAAACAACCAACCAGCCATGCGGCCAGCCGAACAGTTTCCAAGAGTTACGAAATACCTCTATTTGTAAGTACTTATATACAACCTGCAGTGCCGTTGAACATGCCTTTTCTTAATTAATTTTCCAAGGAGACATAACGTTGGTTCAAAGTGTATATTCAAACTGGACGAATTATCTCGTTGGTTGTATACTGGATTGATGTCGTGTTAAGCCTCAACACATTTTAAGAAACATTTAAAAATGTTTGCTCGTAATGGATTATTTTCGTCGAAGAATTTCAAAAAGAAAAGAACAAACCCGTAATCTTATCTTTAAAACATAACAACAATTAATGGACTTTTCCACCCCAGTGGACATGACTATAATCCCCCGCCTTGTGTTTTCGCGCCAGACTAGTGGTTCGGTCTTACGAATGCTGTCCTGAGCTCAGCTTTTGGTAATTTCAGCCCCATTTTAACAGCTGCTTGTGAG
Organism: Littorina saxatilis; assembly: GCF_037325665.1. Taxonomy (NCBI): domain Eukaryota; kingdom Metazoa; phylum Mollusca; class Gastropoda; order Littorinimorpha; family Littorinidae; genus Littorina; species Littorina saxatilis. Next base: position 57,120,635 of record NC_090245.1, read on the forward strand.
GTGAATCCATCTGTATAGCATTCTTAACGTGTCAGTCGAGAGACTAATTATCTCAAGACGCCGACGTACGATCGGAAGGCTGGTATTAGAGGGTTTAAATTAATGCTGTTTAACTTTTAACCATTGACATTGAATCTTCTAGTGAACCAAGAAGTTGAATGTTCTCGTAAATTATGAATGGCCAAATCCAGAATCATCATGCATTCTTAACTGCAGCTGAGCGCAAGTAACACATTAATTTTGTCTTAAACCAGCGTAACTGTAAGACTGTTCCATCATAGGCCCACTATCCGGTTATGAGTACGAACGTATTTTTAAATACCGTTGAAAACTATAAGAGCTGAAGATCTGATCGAGCAGGAATAAATCCGGCTGAGCTTAGACGCCAATCTCGCTGCATACACGTTAACGAGGGTTTGAGAAACGCGGCGACATAAATTGTGTCTGCCAGACACCAAGGACCGGAGCGTGGATCCATTGCGTCACAAGACAGTTCTCCAGGGGCTTGCATTGACTGGAACCAAACCCTGCCCCGCTTCAACAGTTACTTTACTTAGGGACTTGCCTCCGAAGCATTGTTTTATTTATGAGAGAGGGGAAGGGAGAGGGGCCAAGAAAGGGTGGGACGGTTTGATAGTAATGCTTTGTCAAGACATTGTTGCATCCAGTATTTGACTTCCACGAAAAGACAGAAGATTTACTTCCGCGCAGTCGTTTAGGTAACGATATGAAAGTAAACCGAAAAGAGGGGGATGCGGAAAGGGATGTTTGTTATATATATGTTTTCAAAAACTATTCGTTCTAAAAACAGCTGTAGATTTCTCTTTCAGTAAAAGTTTCGCGTGGTTCAAGCCTTTGTAGTTGTTTTGTACAAAGAAAGGTCGATATATCCCGCCCCAAACACGATAACTTTGTTCAAAGAGTATAAAACCTACTGAACTACTGCAGGTAGATTGTTGTAGCTGGCAGGTTGTAAATGAAATGACAAGACCAAGAGGCAAGTGTTGCTTATTTTGTTTTAATTCTGCAGGCATATGTGCATTTTATGAGACACTACCTCTGTGATTACTTGTATCAAACAGAGTTAGCGCAATCAGATTGGAGCCCTGCTGGGCGTCTGGGTGAAACGGACACATCAGGTAGGCCTACTAAAGAATAAGTGCATCTTCACACGTCGTTGACTGCACGCCGAGTACTTTTATCTGAAAGTGCCCAGGAAACGGACCTTTGAGAGAGTACCAATACGCATCTAGATGCACCATTCATTAGCAGCAATATATCTGCATTAACTTTATATCTACTCCAAGAGTATGCAGGCGTTCAAGTAGGAACTTGATCGTTTGCTGTGGGTGTGAATTTGAATTGCTGGATACTGCGGATCACAAGAGCTAATAATTATTTTATGATGCAGGTGTATGGAAGATATGGATGAAATAGCGATATTTGCAGTGGCAGAAATAAGGTCAGATTCTTGTATTTTAAGAACATCTCTGAGTAGATTGAATATTGAGGATCGATACAAACTTTGAATCCATGCAGTCGACGTCTTATTGGTATACAATGGCGTAGAAGAATGCAAAACAGTGCTTGTGTGAAACTTGGTCAGCAGTTGTTCGTACGTGCAACGAGTTTCAAAGATAAACAAATAAGCTCGAATGCCGCAGCTGCATGACAGGCCATTCAACCTTGGAAAAGAGGGGCCTAACTTTCGCCCACTCTTTTTGGCACACGTCGATTGTTACACAAGAGGATAGTATGCGTGCGGCACGTGCACACCGGTAAGAGCCCAAATTCTAGCTCTGAACTTCAACGGTGGAGCTGTTAGACTGTCCGTGGCCAACAGCCACACTGTGCCAAATGGACTGTGTAACCGGCAGAGGCACCATGTGTGAACCAGTGGATATCGGTCAGTATTGCTTAAACGCCGTTCAGTGCCAGAACATAAAAGTGATTTAGGTCACCAGTGATGGTCAGTGTGCGTGACTGGTTTTGCTGTGAGAAACTGAAGCGCGTGCTGTGAAGCTGCCCCCCCCCCCCCCCCCCGTTGATTGTAACAGTCATAAACAAAGCGAGCTTCCTGTCTATAATAGTTGTACGACTGTCAGATTTTGAACGCATCCCTCTGAGTTTGATTTTTTTTGTTAAGAAAAGGGAAGACGATTGAAACTGTATAGGAACCCTACAGAAGTTGAGCTGGCTTTATTACGGCATTATTTAAATCTGGTTAATTAAAGAAGAGAAAAGAAAGCACACAAAAACACAAAAAAGAAAGAAAGAAATATTTGAAAGAAAGAAACAGTTTCAAGAGCTCATTTACCTTAAGCTTGTTGGAACCATCAAACCTGCAAAGAGCACGTATTTATTTCAAAATATAGTTATGTAAATGTCGAAGCTTAAAGGCTGACATATAGTCCTATATAATTAGTTTAATTACTTCCAGGGCTTTTCCCATCGTTGCGGGGATGTATAAATTAAGCTTCCTGCAAAGTTTTAGGTTTGAAGTCCTTACCAATTACGAGAAATAATTAATTCTTTATTGCATTGTTTAGCAACAGTTCTCCAGGACTTGGGCTATTTTTAGACCGTTGACGTCACTTCGTGACGTTTCGTAAACCAAAGATGGCGTCGGAGACAGTCAAAGCGCGGTTGCGTACAATTGCAAAAAAGATAGAAGTAAACCCGTCTAAAGCTGTCAAGGCCACTAAATCTGCTGAGAAGAGAAAGTGGACTCCTTGCTTCATCCCCACGCAGCACCAGCGCTGGGTCGCGCTGAAAGAAAGATTGTTTTCGTCAGAGGCCCATCGCTTCAAATTCAGAACCAAGTACAAAGGGGATACTGAACTCGCCAAAGTTTTGCTGGACACGTGAGTACATAGGCCTATTAGAAAATTAGATGTACTTGTAGCTTGTCAGCTGAAGCCTGTGGCCTTATTCTTGCGAATATGTGCTGTGAGAGATCGTATATTTCCGCCTGCGCAATTTCCGGATAACATCCACTTTCACTTTGAGACTGTTCTGTTTACATTCGACACTATCAACACCACTTTGCAATACTGAAATAATTTTTTCTGTGTTCGAAAGCTACAGCCAATCGTTATTATATCCCCTTAGGTACAGTTTTATAACATTATTGGCACATGTAAACAATATGAATTAATAAATGAACGCTACGAATATGGCAGCCTTTAAGAAGTCTACATATTTACAAGAGGGCATAGGTACAAAATTAAATAACAAATAAACAGAACATACACCAAAACAACACAAACACGGACTTTGACACCTCCCGTTTGATAATTGATCACAATGCGAGAAAACAAAAACAGTCCCAAAAAATCCTTGTATCCAAATGAAATTTAAAAAACAATAGATCTTGCCAGGTTTTTAATCTTCTTCTTCTTCTTCTTCGTTCATGGGCTTAGACTCCCACGTTCACTTATGTTTTTGGCACGAGTGGATTTTTACGTGTTTGACCGTTTTTACGCCGATTTCGGGGGAGGCATGCTGGGTATTTTCGTGTTTCTATAACCCACCGAACTCTGACATGGATTACAGGATCTTTTCCGTGCGCACTTGGTCTTGTGCTTGCGTGTACACACGAAGGGGGTGAAGTCACTAGCAGGTCTGCACATAAGTTGACCTGGGAGATCGGAAAAATCTCCACTCTTAACCCACCAGGCGGCAGCGACCGGGATTCGAACTCACGACCTCCCAATTAGAAGACCGATGTCTTACCATCAAGCCACTGCGCCCGTCAGCTTTTTACATTTAGTCAAGTTTTGACTAAATGTTTTAACATAGAGGGGGAATCGAGACGAGGGTCGTGGTGTATGTGTGTGTGTGTGTGTGTGTGTGTGTGTGTGTGTGTGTGTGTGTGTGTGTGTGTGTGTGTGTGTGTGTGTGTGTGTGTCTGTCTGTCTGTCTGTCTATCTGTCTGTCTGTCTGTGCGTGTGTGTGTAGAGCGATTCAGACCAAACAACTGGACCGATCTTTATGAAATTTGACATGAGAGTTCCTGGGAATGATATCCCCGGATGTTTTTTTCTTTTTTTCGATAAATACTTTTGATGACGTCATATCCGGCTTTTTGTAAAAGTTGAGGCGGCACTGTCACACCCTCATTTTTCAATCAAATTGATTGAAATTTTTGTAAAGCAATCTTCGACGAAGGCCGGACTTCGGTATTGCATTTCAGCTTGGTGGCTTAAAAATTAATTAATGACTTTGGTCATTAAAAATCTGAAAATTGTAATGAATTTTTTTTATATAAAACGATCCAAATTTACGTTCATCTTATTATACATCATTTCCTGATTCCAAAAACATAAAAAATATTTTATATTTGGATTAAAAACAAGCTCTGAAAATTAAAAATATAAAAATTATGATCAAAATTAAATTTCCGAAATCGATTTAAAAACAATTTCATCTTATTCCTTGTCGGTTGATGATTCCAAAAACATATAGATATGATATGTTTGGATTAAAAACACGCTCAGAAAGTTAAAACGAAGAGAGGTACAGAAAAGCGTGCTATGCAGCACAGCGAAACCACTACCGCGCTGAACAGGTTCGTCAGTTTCACTCTGTTACGCACAAGCGGCGGACTACGGTCATTGTGAAAAAATGCAGTGCGTTCCACAGCTTGACGACTAAATGTAGTAATTTTGCCTTACGCGACTTGTTAATCTTCTTGTTGGCTTTTGTAGTTCTCTGTCATGAAAAGCCTTCATTGTAAAAACGGCAATTCCCGCAATGAGTTGGTGTGGAATGCCCTGTTTTACACATGATCTGTGAAATATGACACCTGACAAAAGATGAAAATGTCGCCCCTTCACAGAGTGTTGTTGTTGTTGTTGTTGTTGTTGTTGTTGTTGTTGTTGTTGTTGTTGTTGTTGTTGTTGTTGTTGTTGTTGTTTCACAAGATGTCCATCTTCCACATAAAGTCGTCAGCTATACCCAAACACAAGATCCAACTATTGTAGCGCACAATGATGTTAAAGAGGCAAGCAATAATCTGACAATGGTGTAAAATACGAGTTAAATTATTACGATCGTAGACTCAATACTACCCTTTTAAGTGAGAGAGGGGCGGGGAGGAATGGCGATTGGGATGGGATGGGGTGAAAGATGCTGCGCAAATTTGAAAGTGGGACTGTCGCCTGTCGCTCTGGGGAAGAGGTTCTGACCAAGCTGAACCAGCACTTAATAAATTACTGACAAAGTTGTCATTTTGTGTTTACGCGTGCGAGCGCGCGCGCGTGTGTGTGTGTGAGTGAGTGTGCGCGTGCGTGCGTGCGTGCGTCTTTGTGTGTGAGTGTGTGTTTGTTTGTGTGTGTGTGAGAGAGAGAGAGAGAGAGAGAGAGAGAGAGAGAGAGAGAGAGAGAGAGAGAGAGAGAGAGAGAGAGAGAGAGAGAGAGAGAGAGAGAGAGATATTCTTAAAATGAAAAGCAAATCAAACAAAAGGAAAGAGAATGATGCGCCTAGTTAAGAAAAGTAAAACAAACTTAGAAGTTTATACTGGAACAGGGACCACGCAGCAAACGCGTCGAGGAAAGTGTGTCCAACTTTATACTCCGGGAAATATTTCCGCTGTTTGAATTTTCCTCCGCTTTAATAAGTTGCACCACCCTAGACAGTCCCACCGCTCCAGCCACGCAGACAGAAAATTAATATAATCTCAAAATGATATCCCCTCGCAGGAAAAAGGCAATCCCCTGGCGCGGCCTCGCGCTGCGAGCATTGATAATCCATTTGTCAAACAAATCTCATCCCAGAAACAAACTCGCGTCGAGACTTGCCTTTCCCTTTATAGTAACCGGAGGACTAGGCTAACCGAGACTTGAAGCTTGAGCTGAGCCATCGGGATGGTTTGTCTCGTTTTAGTCTATTTTGGCTACGTCTTATTTCCTCGAGAATTTGCATTGGCAATATTTTCCTTTTCGTTTTCAGACCGGATTTAGAGTATTGATAGGTTTTGGATTATGGTTGTTAAGGCTGTCGCAGATTTGACTCTAAAATGTAATCGGTAAAACGACCAACTGTAACTTCGTTCCCAGGTTTGACGGTCAAATTCATTTGTAAAAAGTATATTTTTGTGTTGCGTTTCTGGATTGGGTTCCCAACGCAAATATTGCATATAACATAAAATCAGGAGTTCTATACTTCCTTTCATCGATTTGGCATGCGACCGGTGTTATCAAAATGCCACGTTCCTTTTTCATGAAACTGTGCAGGTTAAAGCAGTACTTTAGTATTTTCTTTTGCCAGTGAACAGTTACGTGAAAACTTCAGGACATGATTGTGATGAGTGAAAAATAAGGATTACGTGTCGCCTTTGTTCTTGCCTACAACGCTGACATGTACCGCAACACAGCTCACAAGAATCTGCACTTCGCAGTTAACGCCAGCGAATGAATCACGCCGATGGCATTCCATCAGAAATGTACTTACAGTGTTCCACTTTCGTGCCGTGATGGGTATTGACTGGGGACGATGATACACACTAAGATGTCTCCGTGATAGGTTATTAGAATGCGTGTTAGTGCCTTGCTATTGACCGTAGGTGTTGATGTACGAGGCCGGAGAAATCAAAGGCTTTCGGGCTACACCTTAGTGTCATAACACCCGGACTAGGAGCCAGAGTGGAGGGGGAAGGGGGAAGAGAGGAGGGAAAGGGGTAAAACAAAAAGGAGAAAAAAAAGAAGAGGAGGGGTTGAAGGGAGCGAGGCGAGTGGTGTTGCAATGATATAGTCTGTCCATCATTGACTGTCGATAACGGCGAGAGGCCTGCACCCACGACGACTGCTGTATCTTCAGATCTGTGTAAGTCTCTGTTCGAAAGTACCTCTCAGCTCTCCGTCGACTGTCATTTTATGTACACTTGAATATATATACTTTTTTCCTTTCCCCAAAGCCTGTTTTTCTAAGCCCAATTTCTGCAACATCCGTGAAATATCTGGACATCACCTCTTGGTCGTCTAAGGACGGACCACCGTCTGCAAAGACCACCTAAAACAGATTGACACTCAGTTTCTTGTATACTGATTGTACTGCTTGCTCGAGGAAGAAGAGATGGAGACTACGGTCTATAAAAACTACCTACAGTCAATGTCTTACTGTTGAAATATTCGCTGGCTTGATGAAACGGATGTTGAAGTTACTGAAGAGGACCGTCAACAAAGACCACCCAAAGAGAGACTGCCAAAGTCTGAACACTGAAACAGGTGGTGGCTTACTTGATGCGGAGAAGGATGGTAACTACAGAACAAATTCCTCAAAGACTTTATAATTTGTGGAGAAGAACATGCGGAGTGTCATTCAGAAGACCATCAACAAAAATTACAAGCAGACGGACAGTCAATGTCTTAACAGAGGACCGGCCGTCTACAAAGACCACCAGCATCCGTCAAAGTCTTAACGCTTAAACCACTGGCCGTGCTGCTGGTTGGGGGATAGGGGGATGGGATTTAGTGACAAGGTCGCAGTGCAGCTTGACCCCCCAACGACGGTCGATGATTGGTCAATGTCTGACTCTATCGTGCAGACACTGCAGTAAAGAAGGCTATAACATTGGTGGGCTTTATGGACGGGATATGTGTTTTGTTACCCGGGAGAATGAACCGGATTGCACTAAAATGGTTGATTTACTGCTGGGTGGGTTACAGCCCTCTCAGAGCGGTGAAAATATAGGTTTACGTTGACTGCATGGTTTGTGTTCGAGAGTTCGTGGCTGATATAGTAAGAGAGCGGTTGCTGGTTTCTCTATGGCACTTTGCTCCAAGGGCAACTGTGCATTTCTCTCATCTACTTTTGCTTTTCCGAGCATGTTATTTTCGTGCCAAGTCTGCAAACTGCACTGTAATATTACTGTGACATAAACAGATTATGTTAGCAAAATGCATTATTTTGTCAAGGATGACCTTCACATACTATGCATTCTATGCTGCTACGCATGAGCCATGCAAGGAGTGAAGAGCTACACTGCGTGGTCTTCAAGCGAAAGTCAAGTTGTCTTTGTGTGCATGTACTTTTTGAATTCAACATGTAACGTTCGCGCCGAATCATCAGATTTCGGTTTTTGATTATATTCAATTACGGCGACGGCAACGTAATGACGTGAGATGCACATCTGCAAGGCTGGCGTAACGTGTATCGTTCATTATTCACCCCCTGGGGGCCAGTTGAACCACCCTGATCGCGTCCACAAAATGCGATTTCACTTTTTGTTTTACCCCTTGCCTATTTTCTTATCCAGCATTTCTCTCGTGGGGAAAAGCACGCTGTCATCAGTCGGCAAAGTTAGTGCCAAAGTAGGTTTTGCCGCAGTTTCATCTACTTGCTTCTAAAATGCCGGTGAAATAGCAAGGGATTTATTTCCTTTAAACAGTATTTTATTCATAAACAGACACATGATAATATAACAACATCATTAAGAAGGAGCACAACAAGTTTAAAACTTATGGTAAGTGCTCACATAAACATTCCTGAAATTTCATGGCGGATTATGATCAATGCGACACATTTTTTGAAAAAAGAGATGAGACAAACAAAAAAACAAAAACAAAAAAAATATATTAAAAAAAAAGAAGAAAAAAAAATTAAAAAAAAAAAGGAAAAAAAAGAAAAGGAGAAAAACAGCAAGGAAAACGTAGTTTTTTTTATTTCGCCCGGACCTGTTGAAAGTGGAACAATCCTTGAGAACAAAGGATTTGTTTTAATGGTTTGTTTTCTACCTTTACTTTTGCCCAGTTTGAGCGACACAAACACTTGAACTCCCGAACTATATAAACGCAGAGAAAAAGGAAGGGATCGGATGAAGTGTTGGTGTTAGGCGGAGCCTTAGAGGGGAAGAAGCGGGATGGATACAAAATTGGTAATTGCTTTGTAGCCAAGTAAGGTGTTTTTCATCGTATAATTAGATTGCTTCGGGTTACGGAAGAGTTTCGCAGGCATGGTCTGTATCTGGCTTGATTTTGATTTGTTGCCAAGCTTAAATCAAACGTATGGGGTTCTGTCCGGATTCCTTTACGATGACTGATTAAGGCGGCACAAACTGGATTCTGAGCTTTAACACTAAGACACCACAGTTGTTCAGTGATGACGTATGATTGCAAGGCGCCTCGCAGTCGCGAAAGTTTCAAACTTGGGAATTGTTTTGCTATGCATTTGTATCAATTGCATGCCACCTACGGAGGATGTGTTCACCCTTACAGACAACTTGTAATTTTTCATTATCTTATGCAGATTGCTCACCTAACTTGATTACAGTGTCTGCAGCAGGAAGTGACATAACTCCTAAGACTGCAGCAGGGCCATGTTTTGTTACATGATATGTACGTTAAGCTAGTGACGTAGAAACAGGCATCGGAACTCTAAGATAAAAGGATTTTTTTTAGAGGATGTAGAACAAAACTTTAGACAATCATAAAGTGTTTTGGATCGTCGAAATTAGTATTCACTGTTCGTCAATATGTATCGATATTTTGTTGTCGGTGTCTTTGTGGTGGTGGTGGTGGTGGTGGTGGTGGTGGTTCGTTCTACACATGTTTTCTTTAACTTTCCCAAAGCTCGTTCTGGAGGAAAAAGACTTCACACACACACACACACACACACACACACACACACACTCTCTCACTCTCTTTGTTCACTTATCTCTCTCCCTCTCTCTCTCTAAACGCACGGACAATAAGACACTGACTGATAGAGCGTGAGTGTGTGTGTGTGTATGTGTGTGTGTGTGTGTGTGTGTGTGTGTGTGTGTGTGTGTGTGTGTGTGTGGTGTGAGCGATAGAGAGAGAGGCCGCGGAGGAACAGACTGATAGACAGACAGAGACAGGGAGGTGTAAGCAATCGCGAATGCGTCGTACATGCAAGAACAAAAGATATTGCAAGTTGACAACTTCCCTGCCCATCACGCGACACTGGATTAATGAATGTAGAGTACGCCGACTGTATATCTACTAAGTTTAAATCCCTGATGAACACGAACGTGTGTCTCCTACTTCCAAGCTTAACGCCAAATGTTAGATCAATCGACCCATTAACACCAGAGAAATTACTGCAAACAGAAGATCAAACAAACAAACAAACAAACAAACAAACAAACAAACAAACAAACAAACAAACAGTCAAACAAACAAACACAATGACAGACAGTGAGAAACCTAAAGCTCCTCCAGTTACTGAGGGGGGGGGGGGGTTTAAAAGAACCAAAGAGTAAAGCACCACAGACCAACCGGTACAGCTCGCATGTCCATTCCCCATTGCCTGTCTTTCAGTGAGTCTGTGAATTGACGTGAAACAACGATCACTTCCAAGCTAAACTGTACCCCGACAATTTCTCGTCTCCCCTTCCCTTCCTTTTCTACCCCCCTGCCGCCCCCCTTCCCCATACACACACACGCACACACACACACTTTTCTCGTGAAACTATCATGACACGCTTGGAAAGATAGATAGGGAAAGGTTCTCCATTAAACCTGCCGTAGTAATGCCTGGTCACGTGTGCCTTTCATCCAATGGCACTTGGCCGGAAATGCAAGTATCCGGATGTGACGAAAGTGGCCCGTCTTGTGATGATCCGGTTTGGCCACTGGAATTGGAAGAGAGGACTTTTTTTTAACTTCTTGAGACGGTCTTGGGGCTTGGTTCAGTTGGTACATTTTCTTTGCACCATCAATTATATATATCGACATCGTCGGTGTCATTGTTGTCGTAGTCGTCAGATGTCGTCATCATCATCGTCATCATTATCGTCATCATCATCATTATCGTCATCATCATCATTGGCAGCAACAGCAGCAGTAGGAGCAGCTTTTTACATCTTCTCCTTTGAATTCATCCGCTGCATTTTGTGTGTGGTTTTTTTCTTTCGATCATAGAGATTGCTAATATCTATATTTAATTGTGATAGATTTACGATAAATTCAAGATGGTGGACGGTTTGTCCTGATTTTCACGATGGATCGAAGACAGCTCAGACCTACGATTTCAAAGGGTCTGTGTGGGTTCCAAAATTACGTTCTGGGCTACAAAGTAAACCCAGATGTCGTTTAGGGTTTAGTTTCTCCTTTGGTAAAAAAAAAAAAAAAAAAAAAGAATAAAAAAAGAACTCGGGAGAAAACTACGAAGAATTGGATATTCCCTTATCTCTTGCCTGGCATTTTACATTGCTCAGCGGATGATCAATGCGCGTGTAAGATTCGTGAAGAGATTCTCTTTTTGATTCGATAAAGGGTAATTTATCTTTAAATTGTATTATTCCTGATATTGCCGTTTTCTGCGAGTATCGGCCGAAAGTGAATTTCACGCTGAAATGAAAACGTGGAGAGGAAATAATTTTCTGGGACTTCGTGGAGATTTGTCACAGCAAGGCCGTTGACCTTCTTGAGTGACATGCACTTTTCTTCCACACTTTTCACACTTCCGGTTGTGACGTACTTCCCGTTCCTTCGCCATCTACCCTCCACCATCCGCCTTTTCCATTTCTTTTGCTTTTTCCCTTTCCTCTGCGTTTTCTGTGACTTTTACCTTTTCTCTGCCTATTGCCTTTTCTCCCTTCCTTTTCTAATCCCCCCTTTCTATTAATTTCATCCCCTTTTAAAGGTTCTTTCTCCCGAATCACTCTCACTCTCCCTTCGTGTTTAAATGTCCCTGTCCAGTGTTTTGAACCTTTTTTGTTTGGGAGGGGGGTATAAGGTTATGCTTTATTGGTCATTGACTCAGTTTTTAAAGACGCACAGACATTGATTCCAGACACATATTTAGGGAAGTTTTTTTTACATAGAAGATTGCTTCTGTTTATATTGTACGGTGAAACGCAATGGTTCGCATAAGCGAATGCTTCTTTTTACATTTAGTCAAGTTATGACTAAATGTTTTAACATCGAGGGGGGAATCGAGACGAGGGTCGTGGTGTATGTGTGTGTGTCTGTGCGTGTGTGTGTGTGTGTGTGTGTGTGTGTGTGTGTGTGTGTGTGTGTGTAGAGCGATTCAGACTAAACTACTAAACCGATCTTTATGAAATTTGACATGAGAGTTTCTGGGTATGATATCCTCAGACGTTTTTTTCATTTTTTTGATAAATGTCTTTGATGACGTCATATCCGGCTTTTCGTGAAAGTTGAGGCGGCACTGTCACGCCCTCATTTTTCAACCAAATTGGTTGAAATTTTGGTCAAGTAATCTTCGACGAAGCCCAAACTTCGGTATTGCATTTCAGCGTGGTGGCTTAAAAAATAATTAATGACTTTGGTCATTAAAAATCTGAAAATTGTAAAAAAAAATAAAAATTTATAAAACGATCCAAATTTACGTTCATCTTATTCTCCATCATTTGTTGATTCCAAAAACATATAAATATGTTATATTCGGATTAAAAACAAGCTCTGAAAATTAAATATATAAAAATTATTATCAAAATTAAATTGTCCAAATCAATTTAAAAACACTTTCATCTTATTCCTTGTCGGTTCCTGATTCCAAAAACATATATATATATAGATATGATATGTTTGGATTAAAAACACGCTCAGAAAGTTAAAACGAAGAGAGGTACAGAAAAGCGTGCTATCCTTCTAAGCGCAACTACTACCCCGCACTTCTTGTCAATTTCACTGCCTATGCCGTGAGCGGTGGACTACGAGTATACGGTCTTGCTGCGTTGCATTGCGTTCAGTTTAATTCTGTGAGTTCGACAGCTACTTGACTATATGTTGTATTTTCGCCTTACGCGACTTGTTTCTTCTTCTTCTTCTTCTTCTTCTTCTTCTTCTTCTTCTTCTTCTTCTTTTTCTTCTTTGTGTGTGTGTGTGTGTGTGTGTGTGTGTGTGTGTGTGTGTGTGTGTGTGTGTGTGTGTGTGTGTGTGTGTCTGTGGTATAAACAACACAAAAAGCTTCGTGAAAGGATGAGCTCCCCTCATTTGAATTGAACTCTTAATCTATAACAATTAAACAAACAAATGAACGGCCAAAATGCCCAATTTGAACCAAAGAAACAAGGACACAAATAACGAAACAAACTTCAAAGAAAGAGCTAGTAAAATCTGTTCTGATTTGAATAAGACTTTCCTGTAATCTTTTTGAAGATGCCAGGGATAGTTGCCGTAATGTTTGTTTTTCCTGGAGCCTCAGTGTCGTTCAGTAATTGTAGTCGTCATTTTTCATGCTTAATTTGTTCTGCAGTTAAATTTTCAGAACAGTTTTCAAATAGCATGTAGTATCGCATTGTGATAGGCTGAGAATACTTCAACTGTGCATATTTGTACTTTTCAAAAGCCACCTCCATTTCATGTGACACTACACCCGTTGACCGCCCGTCATCTCGACCAGACCACCATCTTGCTGACGTCGTTGTGTCCAAGGGACGTAACCTCGTTTGCTCAATTCATCCCCAAATCTGCAGGCTGTCTCTCGCTCCCTCAATGCGGCTCCCCATTCCTCTTATAGGTTGGCAGGCTGCCTGATACAATATTTCCACAATTTAGGGGTGATTGGAACCGGAATGACGAACTATTTCCTCCGGCAGGGGCCTCAAGCAGGGATAGACACGGTCAGTGTTGTGCACAGATCTTTTCAGCTTTTGTTATTGTTGCGTTTTGTTTTTTTGTAGGTGGAAAGCGAAGTTTTGGCTCTGTGTTATGTCGAGAGAGAGAGAGAGGGAGAGAGAGAGAGAGAGAGAGAGAGAGAGAGAGAGAGAGAGAGAGAGAGAGAGAGAGCGAGTGTGTGAGAGTGTGTGTGTGAGAGAGAGAGAGAGAGAGAGAGAGAGAGAGAGAAGGAGAGAGACAGAGACAGACAGACAGACAGACGACATAGAGAGGGAGTAAGTGTGCGTGCGTGTGTGTGTGTGTGTGTGTGTGTGTGTATGTGTGTGTGTGTGTGTGTGTGTGTGTGTGTGTTCAGGGAAGAAGAGAGAGCATGTCTTAAGCTCATATGTTATTATCTGTGTCATACATCTCTTATGAACATGATTCCTTCGCCCGGACAACCATTTCCCTCCGTTCAAAGCTCTTTTTGCGCAAGACGTATACGTAGTTATAGTAATAGATAACGAGCAGCTAGATCGTTTCTGTAACCCAACCCTCCCATGACATAAATTTCATTTTTTAAAGCGGGTAATGACACTTTAATCACAGTGTCTCTGTGCCTGTGACGCAATTCGGCTGGAAGGTTTTGACCGATGCGCGACACGACCGGATCCTCCAGAGGGCGTCGCTATCGTGAGTTCAGCTGCAGATGATCGCGCCCCATGGCCGTCTTGGAGCTGAGTTTAATGGGGGAGATGGACCTGGGATTGTTCAACTCGTGCTCCGAGGACCCCTCTTTGCGTTGATCATGGCGCGCCCAGGTCTACCCTGGGGAAAACCGACCGACATGGCTTTTTCAGCTGTTTTTTGTGTGTTTTTTTTATCTCCAAAGATTTTGTGTTTTGTTTTTTGTTTCAGAAATGATTTTTTTCAGCTCTTGCTGTTGTTTTTTCTTGTTGTTAATTGATTCTTTTTTTAATTTTTGCTGGGATTATTCATGGTTTACGAAAAAATTCATCGTACATTAATTTGCTTTTTAGCATCATAAATATATATGCCCTGTCAGATGAATCCGGTTAAACTTGAAAACCTTATTTTTGCAGTTTGTTAACACATTATGGTAAAACGCGTGGAAAAATCTATCCGGTCATACACCTTTCTGTTGTACAACGAATTATTGACTTTTTAATATCAAAAAGGTATTTGACCGGTCAGGTGCATCGGGATTTGTTTTAACAGCTTAGTTTTGCAGTTTGCGATTACATATGGTAACACGTCTGAAGTAAGGCTAATGTTACACCAGGATTCATACTCAGTTCTACTTTCAGGATTGAGCGATTCGACGTCACTGTCATGTGGCTATTCACGTGCACATTTCTGATTTCATACGACTAACGTTAAAAATAGTGTGAAATACAATTTTATCTTGTCGTTCATTAAAAATGGTGCACTAAACACAAACGCTTTTTATTCGTTCCCCGTACTTCATTAAATGAACTATAAATACGTTGACGGTGGTGAAACGTTTATATATTGCACTCTTCCAGGCCAATTTTCTGAGCGAAAAAACGTCATCATGTCAAGCGGTCCCATCCAAGATATTTATTCCATCATGGGCAGAAATGGTTCTAGCATTGCTTCGCAGGAGGCTCTTAGTGTTAACGACTGTTGCCAGAAGTCACCATCGTGCAAGTGACGGCTGTGTCACTAGCCTCCAATCATTGCCCGTCGCCAGCTGTCATTCCGGGCACGCGACAGGGCCAAACGGTGATGACATTTCTGTCATGCTTTTCCTCCCGTGCTCATCTCAACCTTACTGTTAAATGATGGCTGATTTGTCAAACTATACCTGCAGTTGCACGTTGTTGATGGGAGGAGGCGCTTAGGGCGGGGTGTGTGGGGTGTGGGGGGGTCGTTAGCGAGGGTTTTGAGGGTGGTGTAAGGGTTTTGTGTGTGTGTGTGTGTGTGTGTGTGTGTGTGTGTGTGTGTGTGTGTGTGTGTGTGTGTGTGTGTGTGTGTGTGAGATGGGGAGTCAAGACATGATGATGTAAAAAGAAATGTGAATGACGTTGGATTTTCGACGTGGAGATGCGTACAGGACGACAACTCGTGAGCGCAGACAAATAAACTGCTGCAGGCTTATCTCATCTTGAAAGTAAATTGACTCAAAACATGATAACAGTACACAGTTTTAAACCATTATTTCTGTAGACTACTGTAATTGCGCTCATGCAGTGATCAATATAGATACCGTCACAGCTAGGCCACGACGTCTGAATCAGTACATGCTCTACTAGGCTTGAACCTGCTAAGGACTGATCCTGCTGTTGTAATGAAGACTGTCACCAACTGCAATAGAGACATGATCACCTGTCAATGAAAAGGCTTAGTGAACCTGTCACATGCACTGGCACTCGCCCATCTCTCTCTGAGTAAAAGGCCTGCATGTAATTGCTTGTGCTTTATGGGAGAGCGCACAATGGAGACACAACCCGAAATATCCAAGCGACTCATCGCTGTATTGTCACACCAGGTGTTGTGATGTGAGTTATTTGTATATTGACTGGTACTGTTTTTGTTCATCTCTGTCAGAAAATGCTTTGTTGTCCCACAGTCACAGCGATGGACGCGCGCCCAAGTGCTGAATTGTGGCATTATTTGAGTGCTGATTTGTAGGATGCTAGTAGATTGTTCATAGTTATCTAAAGCGGGGTTTGAATTGATGTGTGGGAAAGGGTTCATGAATACTAAGTACACTTCACTGAGTGCACTCATTGTTGAAAACTGCCATGAGCTGTTTAATTGCTGATTTTCTCTGTTCTTATTTGCATCTGGATGTTGTCACATCTCTGTCTCTGGATGTGATCTGCCTTGGCTCACCGAAGTTCTATCAGTGACGATAGATTAAGTATTACAAAAAGACATTTAGAAGAACAATGAAGATATGATGGAACTCGCGGATGGACAACGCTGGGGGGAATAACAGTGTGAAGTCTAACAATTACCTGAAGTAAGGAGCATACTGGTCAGTTGTGCGAGACATAAAAAACAGAAGACTGTCAATCTGCTTACAAGGCCGGTTAACTCTTTATAATTTTGGGAGGAAATGTGCACATGCAGCTGCTGCCGTAGTTACCACGGTATTTTGCAATATCCTCCCAGCAATGCCTTTTCTGCAGTAAGTTGTCACCGTTTGACTTTATGAAGTTTCGGATTGCAGTCAGAAAAATCGCCTACCGTAAAAAGATGGTCGTCAGCAGTAAAGTTGTACGCGAAAAGTGCAATAACTTCACGAAATAACCAGAAACTTTACACACTCAATCGTCAAACGCTGACGTTGCAGAGTCTCTTTCTAGAGTCTCGAGACCGTCGTCTCAGCTCGGAGAAGGGGCGGTGAAGAAAATTGGAGAAGGAAAATCCGGGGCAGGAGACATAAACCTTGCGCTTATCGCCCGCTCCTGGCATGTCCCATCATATCTGATGCGCCACTTGCCCGACAGGGGGCGTCCTTTTCCAGGAGGATGCTGAGAGAAAATGGCGCCCATGTGGTCAATGAGAAACAAGATTGAAATTTTTCTGTCCCACACATGGTTTTTTTTCTTGTTTGTTATTTTCTTTTTCGTCCCCCCCCCCCCCCCCTCTTCTTTCTTCTCTTTTTTCTTCGGCCTTTTTGTTTTACTTTTCTTGCATTTCTTCGAAGGAGAAGAGGGCCTGGGGATCCTCTTTTTTTTTTCTTTTTTTTTAAACTAGATCAAGCGAAGGAGGAATCGATGGATTTAAAGAAGGAAGAAAGACGGATGTGGGCAAGGGAGGGTGAGCTACGCAATTTCACTCAAACGGCGGCAGATGACATCTTTATGAAGACACGGCGGAGAAGTGGAGCAACTATATGCTCGCGGCAGCGCATACTTTGCAGTCCTGGAGGAATATGCCCAGCCGAGTGTATTAACGTAAAGGTTTTATTGCAGGCAGAAAGACAACCGCCGTAACCCTGTGATTACCATAACGGCCGAGCGTGTCAATAGAAAATCGAAGTCTACGCTTTACTCGATCTGTGAATAGAAAATAAGCAGTTTTGGCAGTCTGAATAGGATATTTTGTTCCAAGGTCGTGGCGGTGTGAACAGTTGATGAAACAAACGGTGACGCGGTAGTTGAACAGTTGTAGCTTGTGCCGTTCGTTTTGGGCAGTTCTTCTTGTTAAACTTGTTGTTGTTGTTGTTGTTGTTGTTGTTGTTGTTGTGGGTTTTGTTGTTGTTGTTGTTGTTCTTCTTCTTCTTGTTCTTGTTCTTCTTCTTCTTCTTCTTCTTCTTCTTCTTCTTCTTCAAAATGTCGATGCAATATCCGCCGAGGGGGGAAGGGGGGTGGGGGGGGGGCACTTAGGAAGAGCTGAAACATTAACCAAAGTTCTTGGAATTTCCCGGATGAGACATATTCTACAGATCCGGAGTAAAAGATGGGCGATTTGTTTTCTTTTGCTGTTGCTCTTACCCTGCTTTATAATCAGTGATTTACTGGTCTTCCCTTGGGAAGAGCAATATCGGTTGCCTTTTGGCCGTGAACGAAGTTAATTTCATTATCTTCAACAGGAGACACACATTGGCAATGCAGGAACTAAAGTACAACGCGTGTGTGTTTTCAACGTTATTTGGGAATAGATTAACTTTTTAGTTAAAATATTAATTATTTTAGAGTAAAATGGTAATTTTCAAATGACCGTAATACGAAGCATCTGTAACATTTCGATTGTTTGTTGGATACCTTTGCTAAAAATACTTTTAACGGGTGTGCGTTGAGTTATCGGCCATGTCTTGAAAAACAGTAATCAGGCTACGGTCTAACTTTTACAAGATGAATATTCAAGACATCAAACCGAAAACTATCAACCAAAGTAAGCTTTTAACCACAATAGTAGGGTCGCACCAAAACAAAGAACGTTTTCCAATGGGTTCTTCTCCAACGATTAACGATTGTGCCAAATAATAAAATAAAAAGACCAAACAATATTGTACTCACGTGTTTGACGAAGACGACACGAAGAACAAAGCACGACGTTTCGACCACCGGGGGTCTTCCTCAGGCACAAAACACAGAAAAAAGAAGTCAGACAGACAATCGACAGAACAGAAAGAAGATCTTCAGATTAACGATTGTGCCAAAGACAACAGGTCTGTCCAGCCTTCAATTACACGGAACTAAGACACACGTTGAGTATCAACAGCCTGGCTGCTATCTGTTCACAATGCGTGGATGTTTTTGGATTTTTTTCTGACCTGACTGTGCAAATTGACAAAGGTATAATATTAGTGGCGCACTTGATTCAGCGAAAAATGCAGACCCTGCACACTCGGAAAGCAGCGAGACTGTCGATTTGTTGTATGTATTCAAGTAGAAGGATGCTCTTATCTCGTGTACTGTACAAACCTGAGAGGATATGATGATTCCCAAGATGGCATGAGCGGGAAAGAATGTTTTTTTGGTAATCACTGTACTTTATACACTTTTCACAAGACAGCGTAGAGTGTCTTTTCTTGCAAATGACGATGATGTAAGTGATGAAAAGCGACACAATTGCAGAGATTCGCATCAGTATATGAACAATGCTGCTTTGTACGAAATCAACAGATATGCATTGGAAATACGGGAAAAGCGGCTCCACTTTTCCGTGTGATAAATGTGATATTCTGATCAGACCTGCATTAAGCGCTAAGTGTTTGTGTGATTGCATGGCTGTCTTTGTCTCCCTCTTCGCCTTGTCCTCAGTTTCTTTCGCGCCAGATAGCATCTTGCGTCGCAGTAATGGCTGCTGAAATTTGCATATCGCGCGAGTTTATTGACTTTATCATCTGTTTGATGTATCTTTGCAAGCGCTGTTCTTTGTAGATTTGCAGTAATGTTGTTGTGATATAATGAGGAGACACTCTGAAACGTATAAAGTTATATAGTTAATTGTTGGTTGTGGGTAGAGACAACATTATGCCGGGAAGCCCTTTTCGATTGATCTTGGTTTAAGACCTCTCTGTCTGTATGTCTTTGTCTGTCTCACTCTTTCTTTTCTCCCCTTTTTGCTCCCTCCCTAAATATACTCTGTTTGTAGCAGTTTTCCTCCCTCCCGTCTCTCTCTCTCTCTCTCCCTCTCTCTCTCTCTCTCTCTCTCTCTCTCTCTCTCTCTCTCTCTCTTGTCTCTCTCTCTCTGTCCTTCTCTTTCTCTCTCTGTGTGTCTCTCTGTCTCTCTCTCTCCAGGGGTCAATGGCCAACAAGGAAATAAACCATTGTCTTGTCTTGTCTCTCTCTCTCTCTCTCTCTCTCTCTCTCTCTCTCTCTCTGTCTCTCTGTATCTCTCTCTCTCTGTCTGTCTGTCTCTCTCTCTCTGTGTGTCTCTCTCTCTCTCACACACACACAAACACACACCACACACACACACACGCATACACACAACACACACACACACACACACACACACACACACACACACACACACACACACACACACTGTGCGATCTTCAGGCATACCGACAGTCCGCACACACAAATATATGACACGCCCACCTTAACCTCTAGTTACAGGTCACCCCCCGCGGGTTTATGGCATTCCATTTGTCAAATAATTATTTGGATACTTTTTCATGTTTTTTTCACCAGTTTTCAGTTTTAGCTAAATAATCATTATTTAGAAGCTCATGTGCTAAATAAGTAATTGTTTATAAACAATGTAAAACAATTCTAAATGATTTTTTGTTTACGTAAACCATTCATTATTTACCTAAACAATTCATTGTTTACGTAAATAATTCATTGTTTACGTAAATAATGATTTATTTAGCAACATTTACGTAAACAATATATTATTTAGACTTATATTACATTGTTTATAAACAATCAGCAATGTTGCTAAATAAATCATTATTTACGTAAACAATGAATTATTTACGTAAACAATGAATTGTTTAGCCAACACATTTTCCATTATTTAGGGGTTTCTAGGATTCGCTTCTGAACTAAGTTTTATGTATTTCAGTGATTACTATAATTGAATACAAGGTCTGTCCACAAAAAATGAAGCTTAGAAGTCAATTCTTGATTCCCCTAAATAATGAAAACTGCTTTCCCTAAACAATGAATTGTTTAGGGAAAGCAGTTTTCATTATTTAGCGAATCTGCTAAATAATGTATTATATAGGTAAACAATGATTTATTTAGCAACTGCTCACTTTATCCACCCAAAAAATATTATTTTGTGAAATAAGTGATTATTTGTGTAAACAATACATTATTTACGTAAACAATGAATTATTTACGTAAACAATAAATTATTTACGTAAACAATGAATTGTTTAGGTAAACAATGAATGGTTTACGTAAACAAAAAATATTTAGATTTTTTTTACATTGTTTATAAACAATTATTTATTTAGCACATGAGCTTCTAAATAATTATTATTTAACTAAAACTGGTGAAAAAAAACATGAAAAAGTATCCAAATAATTATTTGACAAATGGAATGCCATACGGGTTAGGGGGAAGAATTTACCCGATGCTCCCCAGCATGTCGTAAGAGGCGACTAACGGATTCTGTTTCTTCTTTTACCCTTGTTAAGTGTTTCTTGTATAGAATATAGTCAATGTTTGTAAAGATTTTAGTCAAGCAGTATGTAAGAAATGTTAAGTCCTTTGTACTGGAAACTTGCATTGTCCCAGTAAGGTCATATATTGTACTACGTTGCAAGCCCCTGGAGCAATTTTTTGATTAGTGCTTTTGTGAACAAGAAACAATTAACAAGTGGCTCTATCCCATTTCCCCCCCCCCCCCCCCCTCTTTCCCCGTCGCGATATAACCTTGAACGGTTGAAAACGACGTTAATCACCTAATAAAGAAAGAAAGAAGGAAAGTTACAGGTCAAGCCTAGATTAACCAAACAAAACACCAACACAGGGCCGGACCAAATGAGTTGTAAGGGGGGGGGGGTCCTCCTTTTTTGGGGGGGGCAAATCAGCGAAGGTGGGGGGGGGGGGGGGGGTACCTTTTTCTCATCGGATTTCACATTGAATAAAATTTGTTAGAGACACACACAAAATTTATTTAAAAAACAACAACACTCAAAGCAAGATACATGCTTTTTCCAGGGGTGGGGTTCCGGAACCCCTGGAACCCCCCCTGGGTCCGGCCCTGCAACCACACACACACACACAGACAGACACACACACACACACATGAACACCAACACAAACACCACCATCGTATTGGTTGAACATGCACGTAGAGCAAGAATTATTTTATATCGTGTTTCTCGCCAACACGCGAAAGACAATCTATGGGGTTATTTGCCTCTCTGTTACCGTCTGTGTGGGTTCAAAGACGACACTCTTGACATTTATTTCCTTGGACAGTTTCACAAACTTGACAACATATCTTAGTGGGTCTGTTGTAGACAAAAGTTTGTTCTTTAGTGTCCAGAACTGCGTTTGAATTTTCAATGAAGAACCTCCACACGTCAAAGTATCGTTCCATTTGTAAACAGTTGTTTATTGGGAAATCATGCTGTTTCATGCCAGGCAGCTTCGCTCACGACTAAATAATATACTGTTAAAATCTTCAGGAGAGTTGGGGTAGATTTGCACGCAAATGCACAGACACACATAAACTCACAGACATCACACGGAGCAACAAACTCAGATACAGATTAACACAGGCGCACACACACACACACACACACACACGCACACACACACACACACACACACATACACTGTCACACACACACACACACACACAAACACACACACACACACTTGACCCCAAGCCTCAACCTCTACCAACCCCCACTCCGAGCCTCACCTAGCCAGCCCCACCCCAACTCCTTACACACACACACACTTGTTCAGTTTGACCGATGGTGTTTATCCCTGATTGCACGAAAGCTTTGACTGGACAAACCCTGGCCACAGACTGGGGGTATCAAGCCGCCATTAGTGGACACACACTCGAACGCCGGTATCTAATGGTGGCCGTAGACACGGAGAGGAATGTTCGATAACAATAAAACTTGCCATCACGCTTCTCCCACGGACACACAATCTTTTTCTCTCTCCGCGCTTGACCACAAGAGGATGATCACGGATCTGTTTCGGGATTATGTGGGTTCCAATGTCTTTTAACATAATGGACTTTTTTCTTCTTCTCTTCTCTCTCTTCTTTTTTTCTGGACTGGTCAGATGGAGGAGTGTCGGGAGGTTGTTGGGTCTTGGGAAGAAAGGGTGTGGAAAAGTTGGAGTCTGGTGATCTTGGAGATCTGGAGTAGTGGAAAGTTTTGGTCTTTGTTTTGCTTCAAAAAGAAAAGAGAAACAAGTCGCGCAAGGCGAAATTAAATCATTTAGTCAATGTGATTGACAAGCCAGTACGTATTGCGCTAAGCAGGAAAGCGGGCTTTTGTGTATTCTTTTTACCTTTCTTAGCTTGTTTCTAATAGAAACATATTATATCTATTGGTTTCTGAAATCAGGAAATGATAAAGACTAAGATGAAATCTTTATTGGATCGATTTTTACAGTTTAAATCGTAGTACCTAATTAACCTATTTTCGTTAATTGTGATAACATTTTTAGAGTAAACATGACATACGTGTATATTTTTAGATTCAGACCTCGATGAAGAATACGATCAAATCAATTTTAAATCTGTTCGCAAAAATGTGATTTTAATGACAACTTTAATGAGCAAACTCATTAATTAATTTGTAAGCTTCCGAGCTGCAATGCAATACTAAAGTCCGGACTTCGTCAAAGATTGCTTGACCAGGTGTTGACTAAAATGTCAACCGATTTGGTTGCCTCAACGTTCACAAAAAGCCGGATATGACGTCATTAAAGACATTTATCAAATAAAATGAAAAATACGTCAGGGGATATTATACTCAGGAACTCTCATGTGAAATTTCATGGAGATCGGTCAAGAAGTTTTCTCGGAATCACTTTATACAAACACACACACACACACACACACACAAATACACCACTACCCTTAGGTTAGCTCAGATTTTGTCTTCCACAATCATGTATCTTGTAGTTAGAAATCCCCCTTGTCTAACATTTACATTCGTTAAATGCGAACTTATAAACTGCATTGCAGACAAAGCACAAGAAAAATGTTCATTCAAAATGAACAGCGTCGATGCAATGTCCACCAAAGATTTATTTTGGGAAGTGTTAAAGGTTAGGGTCAAAAGTTAATGAATTGCATGTTGTGCTGGATATATAAATTGTTTATTTCAGTCAATGCTTGATTCATAAGTACATTTTTCAGCATGGTGCATCTACAGGAGGGTGCTCCAACAATGATGCATAGTGCCAACATTTAGCGCAAACTTTTCACAACAGTGCATTATTACCACAAAGCGCATACAGCGATTATATAGTAGCAAGTTGCACTAAACATTTGAACAAAATGCATTTTGTTCAAATGTTAACAGCACAGCACCAAGTTTTGCATAAGTGCACAACAGCACTGACCATTTCACAAAAGTGCATAACAGCTGTGACAATTTTACAAAAGTGCATTGACCATTTCAGGCAGATGGCTAACATGCAGATTTCGCTTTTGTCTGTCTTTCTTTGAAAAGTAGGCATGTTCAAGATCGATGAAGTCATGAGCAATTGGGTTAGATGACAGAAAAGATTCAAAAACGTCAGATTCAGTTAGATGACAGAAAAGATTCAAAAACGTCAGATTCAGTGTTTTGGGCACTGTTGAACAGGAACATTCTCTCCTGTTCAACAAATGTGGGTTCAATTCAAAAGCAACATTGTCACAGATAGGCTAGTGTTACATTTCTGTAAAGTTTCAAAAACATCTTCCATGTTTTGGTTACTGTTGAACAGAGGCATATTTTCCTGTTCAAAAAAGTCTGACACAAATTGTCGTAGTTGTGGGTTAAGGTTCGATCTATACTGTCCTTCAAACGAGTCGTAGAACCGTCATTGTCACAGATAGTGTTACATTTCTGTTTTACATTCAAACGAGTCGTAGAAGTAGTAGTACATTTGCGTTTGGTTGTTTTTTCTTTTAGATTCCTGTCACTCATACTAGCAGTATTGATTGAGGTACATAAATCTGTTGATGTACAGGGATGACTTGTTTGTAATGAATCCTTGTTTCCTCCACATTGAGTTTGCATTGCAGTTGGACAGAAATGAACAGGTGTTAATTGATAAACACATTGATAATGGCTTTTGAGAAAATCAATCAATTCTGCAAAGGAATTAACTTGATGACATCAAAACTGCAGCGCCATTTGAAGAATGGTTACCATTTCTGTTTCTTTGATGGGAATCAAACAAATAAAAACATTGACTATCCAAGTTACCATGAATGGCAATAGTTGACTCCTGAAAAGTAGCAAGGATATAATTTGAGACGATAAACGCCTGATGCAATCCCTCCTCAAGGTCAGTCAACTCAAAACCTTCATCATTCGCAACATCAGTAGGCAACACAGCGGCATTCGTATGTCCAGAAATCATGTCGAAAAAATATTACATTTCAAAAGCATGTCCAACCACAGTTGTTGGCAAGTGTTCGTGTCCGAAGTAGCCTTCAGTGTGTGTATATGTATTCATGTGACAGAGAACGTGACCTCATTGTTCAATCCTCTCTCTCTCTCTCTTCTTTCTCATTCGAACGCACACACGCAAGAACGTAGCCTACGCACGCATGCACGCGCACGCACACACACACACACACACACACACACCCCGCTGACGCACACGGCAAACCACGCACACACACTGTGACTGTCGGCAAGCATCTCTTTTTGTTTTCTTTACCTTTGTTTATTGTGTTTTCGATATTTGTGTTTATTTTTTGCTTGACTTATCTGTTTTATTTTAATGTTTGCTATCCACATCGTGTGATAAATGTTTCCTCTCAGTCTCCGAGTCAGTTTAGTTTCTGCACGCCGCTTTGGTACTCCTTGTTTTTCTAACTGGTGTATTGTGCGCGACTGATTTGCGGATTTATTTTTATTCCTTTCATATGCAGTTGAAGTGTTGTGGGTGTTATTGTCTGTATATGCTATGTTGCGTCTGTGTATGCCTACAAGAATTTTGGGTGTAATGTGCCTGTGGTCTGCTCGCAGTCGAGCACAGAAAACATGGCGGCGCCCTGTAGGCAAATTCCTCAAAAGTCTTCCCAACCGCAGATACCAGCGTCGTCCGCGACGCTGGAACAACACACCTACGAACATTTTGATGAGGCACGTCATCGTTCTTGATGCTGCCTTTAGTGTGGTTACGAGCTTTTTACCCTCTAACTTTCATATATATATATGTAAGCAAACTGCTTCGTTGGCAGTTTGTCTCTTTGTTTCTGGGTCGATGTTATACCTTCTCATACGTAGCAACTTCTCGCTTAATCGGAAATCGAGGAGGACAAATGTGAGATTCTGCGTCAGTGTCTGCGTAGAAACCATGTTAGGCATGGGTGTTATTTGTGGATGTATAAGCTCTTTGTGCTTTGTAGGCTAAGTGTCGAGGATTTGTTTACCCAAAGGTCGTATCATTGTTCGTTGGTGAATACATTATTTGGTCTGCTTCTGTATCCCTTTGAAAGTCAGACACGAACCTGACATTTGATCTTTCACTGGTAGCTATAGCCTGCGTTCATTGAAACAAGGTTAAGGTGTTTTTCCTTAAAGTCACGATGAGAAAAACATGGTAAAAGAGAGTGCAAGGTTCGGTTGGATCTCAAATCTCATCTTGCTTAAAAACATTGCTGTTTTAAAAGCTGTGAAATACGGTGTGTGTCAAACATGACACCCGCTTAGTAAGAACATTAAAGATGACTATTATTTTCTATTCTGAACTTCACCTCTGCGAACTAAGAGCTACATAGTGTTCGTCAGCCGTTATGTCTTTGAGGGTTGGGTATTTCACCGTTGTGTTCTTTAGTTTGTTTGCCTCTTTGTTTCTGTTTACACCTCCTTTTTTGTTTTTGACAGAATTTCTTATTTTGTTTGCTATTTTCGTGCATATCGATAGATTGACACACACCCCCCTCCCCTCACCCCCCTGTCCATCCCTTTGCCTCCGATCTGCCGCAAACCTCTTCCTTCCCCAACTGACGAACTCTGAACGTACCCATTGCTGCGTGGTGCAAAGTTTATATGGATGGAACACAATGATTAATGGATATTTTGGCAGCTAATTGCTCTAGATGTCTTGGGTTTTCTTGACCTTGCCTGTGTGTGTGTGTGTGTGTGTGTGTGTGTGTGTGTGTGTGCACGCGCCTCTCTCTCTCACACAGACACGCACGCACGCACGCACCCACCCAACCACCCCCCACCACACACACACACACACACACACAACCACACGACCACATAGCCTCATGCTAATGTCTAGCACCGCAAGAGTGCCTGTTTCCCCCCATTACTGATTGTTTTACATAGCAAACACAATGTACGTCCCTGCGAAGGTCCTGCCTTATATACTCACATGTTGTTTCCCTGTGGGCAGTCCGGTTCATTTTCTTCTTAGCTATTAAGATTTCAACTTTTGGGGGAAAAAGGAGAAGAAACGGCTTGTTTCCCTGGGGGACGGGGGTGGCGGTGGTGGGATTGAGGTCCTGGGGTGGGATGTGGTGGTTGGGGAGTGGGTGTATAGGTGGTAGGGGAATGGGGGGGGGGGTCATGTCGACGGATTGGTGGTTATTCCATTATTCCATTTTCAAACCGCGATAAAAGCCGCAATTCAAAACATAATATCATAGAGCCTACGTTCTCCTCCCATCAATAAATTGGAAGCCTACAAAAATATGTGTCCGCATTTGAAATCGACATGCCCGAGGTCTTCAATTTTGTGATCCCCAGATCAAGGCGAGAAAAACGGAGAGCAGAGAACAAACCCGAAAGGGAGATTTGTCTTTTTAAAAGCAGAAGACATATTCGCAGGTTCACTGCGGGTTTAAGCGGATTCCTCAAATGGATAAACTGACGTGAAGCACTGGAATGAAGAATGGGAAAGGTTTAGTTTTTGGACAGATACTGATTTTATTTGTGGGTAGTTTTTATTAGCAATAGTAACGCACGAAACATGCCTGGTCAAACAGGGCATTATTTTCTTCTCTTTAAACAAACAAAAAATAGAAGTGTTGCCCTTGAAAAACAATTAAACCGGAGGTTTTTTTTTTCATCGTTTATTTTTATTTTATTTGTGTGGAATGATCAAGAGCTTTGAAAAAAGCGTGCAACTGAGAAAGAAAGAAACAACACCATTGAATAATTATGGAAAGAACACAAATCAAAACCTAAAAAAAAAAAAAAAAAAAAAAGTTATACACTTTGCCTTTTGGTTGTTTTGTTATTTGTTTGCAGTGCGTAAAATTACAGGTTTTGTGTAAAATATGAATCCTCGTTGTTGTTTAAGTTTGACGCGCGTCGTCGAGCACAGTTTTAGTGAGGTAGGTAGGCCCTAATACGTTATGTGTTTTTATACTGTTTATAATTTTGGGTCCAAACGATATCGTGTTAATCTTTTGACAGACTCGTACCAGGACGATCGATCATTGCATAATGTGTGAAGCATCCACCCTCACTATTGTTGCCTCTTTTTCTTCGTCGTCTTACTGTACTTCTGCTTCTTGTTACTTTCTCTGCTCCTCTCCGTCCACTTCTTCTTCGCTGCTTTTTCTACTTCTTCTTCTTGCGCTTCTACTTCTTCCTTTCCATTGTCTTGTACTTCGCTTCTTTTTCTCTGCCTTGTCCTCAAATTCGCCCTGCGCTTCTCTACTTCTATAGCTACTCCTCTTTCCTACATATTTTTTGACCACATTCTTCTTCCTCTTCTTCATCCTGCACTGTTCCTTCTCCTTCCTACACCTTCTTCCAACTCGTTACGCTCTTCTTCTTCCTTTACTTCTGTTTCTTTCCACTTTTTTTTAAAATTATCTTTACGTTCACATTGTTACGTTTCTACCTCTTCTTCCTGCGTGTTTACTTCTCATTCCGAATATATTCTTTAAAACTCTTTTTGCTGACATTCTTCCTCTGTTCAGTTCTTCTTCCCCCACTACTTCCATCTCCTTCTTCATACTTCCTCCTTCCGTCTCTGAACGCTCTAATCAGTTCTTCCTCTTCTCAGTTCTTCTTCCCCCAGTACTTTCTTCTCCTTCTTCATACTTCCTCCTTCCGTCTCTGAACGCTCTAATCAGTTCTTCCTCTTCTCAGTTCTTCTTCCCCCACTACTTCCATCTCCTTCTTCATACTTCCTCCTTCCGTCTCTGAACGCTCTAATCAGTTCTTCCTCTTCTCAGTTCTTCTTCCCCCACTACTTCCATCTCCTTCTTCATACTTCCTCCTTCCGTCTCTGAACGCTCTAATCAGTTCTTCCTCTTCTCAGTTCTTCTTCCCCCACTACTTCCATCTCCTTCTTCATACTTCCTCCTTCCGTCTCTGAACGCTCTAATCAGTTCTTCCTCTTCTCAGTTCTTCTTCCCCCACTACTTTCTTCTCCTTCTTCATACTTCCTCCTTCTGTCTCTGAACGCTCTAATCAGTTCTTCCTCTTCTCGATCAGTTCTTCCTTCGCTACTTCTTTTCCTTTATACTCCATTCTTCCGTCTCTTTCCGCTCTAACACTTTCTTTTCTTCGTACGCATGCGCTTCTGTACTTCTTCTTCGCTGCTTCTTCCTCGCTGCTCCAGTATGTTCGCTCATGTTGGCCCTTCTCGCTGTTTTGCCGCTAATGCCAGGCAGAGCAGATTTACTGTGGGGTTTAGAAACAGATCGATGTACAATTTGCTTGGAGAAGCGATCATCGCCACTTCACTGCTCCGTCTTTCGCTACACAGTTACGCATGTGTTTTGTTCCCCTGCGTGCCAGTAAAGTATCCCTTTGATGCCTCGCCTCAATCAGTTTCACTGGCATGCAGTTGAAGGGCGTAGGAAGACGGAGGATGGGGGTTAGGGGTGTTAGGGGTGGGCAGAATGTGACAGTTTGTTGCAGTGTTTTATTTGCTTGTTTTGGATCTGCTTCGCGTGCTTATGGGAAAATCGGCGGAAGTTTTGAAGCGAGAAAAACAGTAAAACGCAGCAAATGAAACATAATTTGGTCACGCATACTTGTAAGGCATGCACGCAAACCTTCGAGCTCCTAAGCATCTCGGCTAAGCAAATATAAACTGGCAGAGAGACAGAGACAGAGACAGAGAGAGAGAGCGACGTGCGCGCTTCACTGACACCAATGCGAACTAAAGAAGTTTTGGGGATAACCGAAGACGTGTAACCTCTATTAAATTCCATTTCACAAAGATGACCAGCCTCAACCCTGTCCACCCTATCGTTCAATTGATGACGTAGATCTATCCCTTAATTTCGTGTGGGAAAAGAGTTGCTTTTTGCCATGCTTGCGTCAGTTATAATGATAGTTATATGCTCGCCACCAACACATTCATTTCAGCATCATTTTTGTCGTTGCGGCGTGTTTTCTGTTAGACCATTTTGTTTTGTGGTTATAATTTTGACGTTGTTTGGATTATTGGAGAGGAAAACTGAAGGCATTATATGCGAGGGTTTCGGGCGAAAAGTTTGTTTCTTTCAACTGCAGAAGCAAATTTCATTTGAAAGCTTGCACATGAAGATGAATTACGCGGAGACATCCGACTAAAAATCGCATAGAATATCAATTTGCCCCGGAAATTTATGAGTTATCAAAACACATTTCCATGCTATGGGATTTTTATGATTTTAAGCAATAGTTTCGTTCTTCCATTTTTCAAAAGCACCCTGAGTGATTTTGCCTTTTTTTCGTTTCTTTTATCAAGCAGGTCGGGGACGATCGCCTTAGCTATTACCCACGCGTAAAGAACGCCAGTGTTATTGAATTCCGAGGGAGGAGGAGAGAGAATTTCTAGCCTTCCATCAGCCTGTGAATTTCATTAGTTTTCTCTAAATAGCCGACACTTTTTTCTGACGGTTTTCTGCCTGGCTAGCCACAATCATAAACCTGTCCAGAGGAGCAAGCTGCGCCAATCTCATGGCCTGTTGGACGCTGGCGTGGCCGTCTTCAGGGGCCCGACATGGCCAGAGCCACCTGATGCTGTTAGCGAGGAATCATTTGTATTTAAATACGCTCTTATCTGCCTCTGTCTCAGCCAAGTTTCCAAAACAAACACAATACTCCCACAATATTGGTCTCGGTCGGGACAGACTGATTTGCTCAGGATACCACTTCTCGGCCCAAATCTCGCCGTCTGCGAGAGTTGTGTGTTTGATTATTGGACCGGCAAGACCGTATCTGTGCTAGGTGCGGGGCCAGCTGTCTTTTGCAAACGCATTGGTTCTGTGAACAGTATGACAGAAATCCGCATCGTCAATAATATAACGTATAATACGGCGGGTTGAAGAAGTATGTGGGGATGGAAACAACTAATAATGATGAGGTTAAACGTCCCTGTCCCTGACATATATTATCCAACCAACAGATTGCATTTTTGTCCTCATGAATTCACTGGTTCTTAGACAAGCGCATTTTACTGGCAGTTCATTCTTGTTCAAACATGTGTACCATGCAGGATTTTTACAAATGTATCCACGAAAGCCCCGGTAACGATCATCAACAACTGATGTTCGCGAGTATTGTCCTTCGGAAGGAATGTGTTGCATTAAGCTCTGGTTGTGTATTTATTCTGAATTTTTGTTTATTTGGGAAGTGCTTCTCTCTCTCTCTCTCTCTCTCTCTCTCTCTCTCTCTCTCTCTCTCTCTCTCTCTCTCTCTCTCTCTCTCTCTCTTTGTATTTTGATCAAATCATCTTTGGGTTTCTTCACCTGTGCATTTTCTTTGATTCTGCTTATAGAATAACATACAGATAAGAGCCACGTCTGGTTTAACGTAAGCGTGGAACTGCACGTTGACGTCATCTCAAGTCCCAATGGGTTAGCGGCTAAAAGAGAAACCGGACATTTTTACTGCTGGGGATAATAAGATTAAAACATCACAAAAGTTGAAACCAGTGTAGATGAATGCCGCCATTAGTTATACTTACTGTTACTTATAAACTGTTATACTGCGTACAATAAATTCAGACGTCATTGTATGGCTATAAAGAAGCCGTAATTAACTGTAATATATATATGCAGCCTTTAAAAACAGAGCATCTTGAGGATACCCATTCAGACACGTGCAGGATGACATACAGCCTGTACATACACACACACACACACACACACACACACACACACACACACACACACACACACACTTATGCACACCTCGGGGAAAGGTTACTAACTTTACTAGTTTATTTTACTGTGTTGTTTAGTGTTTCAATACTGGTCATCTCCTTTCAGGGTAGTTGTTTTTCTGTATAATGTGTGTGTCGCCTGCTGTAGGCCTATGTCCTTTCCGCCCATTTTGCCTGTCAGTCTCGGTCCGAGTTGCAATCTTCGTCCTTCTTCACCCTTGTCTTTCCTGTCAGTCTCGGTCTGAGTTGCAATCTTCGTCCTTCTTCACCCTTGTCTTTCCTGTCAGTCTCGGTCCGAGTTGCAATCTTCGTCCTTCTTCACCCTTGTCTTTCCTGTCAGTCTCGGTCCGAGTTGCAATCTTCGTCCTTCTTCACCCTTGTCTTTCCTGTCAGTCTCGGTCCGAGTTGCAATCTTCGTCCTCCTTCACCCTTGTCTTTCCTGTCAGTCTCGGTCCGAGTTGCAATCTTCGTCCTCCTTCACCCTTGTCTTTCCTGTCAGTCTCGGTCCGAGTTGCAATCTTCGTCCTCCTTCACCCTTGTCTTTCCTGTCAGTCTCGGTCCGAGTTGCAATCTTCGTCCTCCTTCACCCTTGTCTTTCCTGTCAGTCTCGGTCCGAGTTGCAATCTTCGTCCTCCTTCACCCTTGTCTTTCCTGTCAGTCTCGGTCCGAGTTGCAATCTTCGTCCTTCTTCGCCCTTGTCTTTCCTGTCAGTCTCGGTCCGAGTTGCAATCTTCGTCCTTCTTCACCCTTGTCTTTCCTGTCAGTCTCGGTCCGAGTTGCAATCTTCGTCCTTCTTCACCCTTGTCTTTCCTGTCAGTCTCGGTCCGAGTTGCAATCTTCGTCCTTCTTCGCCCTTGTCTTTCCTGTCAGTCTCGGTCCGAGTTGCAATCTTCGTCCTTCTTCACCCTTGTCTTTCCTGTCAGTCTCGGTCTGAGTTGCAATCTTCGTCCTTCTTCGCCCTTGTCTTTCCTGTCAGTCTCGGTCTGAGTTGCAATCTTCGTCCTTCTTCGCCCTTGTCTTTCCCTCTTTATCAGTCTGTCTGCCTCTCTCCGTATCTCAGAATCACAACGTTGTATTTGCTGCCCGCGTGATACGCCGCCATCTTTTCCATTCGTTTTGCTCCTCGTGCCATCATAGCCAGGCAACAGGTTTCCTAAAACGTTCATTTAATCTGCGTAAAACGAAAGGAAAAGGAGAGAGAAAGCGAAGACCTACACATAAAAAATAAACTGCGGAGAGGAGGAAGGAAATTTTCAAACGTTGTGACAGATCGATGTTTTCAGTCGCCAGGGCGAGATCTCGCGCGATGATAGCACGTGCACTTGCGTCTCGCGCCTTCCCGGCAGCCCTCAGTGATGAATGAGTGTCTCCATTGTCTATTAGCCCGACCTGCACGAGCCCTTTGGAGTGGGAGGCCGCCATGATTGGGGCTGACGCTTTCCTTAATGGGCAGGTTTGAAACAGAGGCTGGAGTGCGAATGTTCTATTACCGTCATGCTTTCATTTCTGCTCACTTGGGGGGGGGGGGGGGGGGGAGGGTTAAGGCTAAAGACGAGGGGAGGTTAAGTGGCGGCCCTGGGTGAGGCTGAACCAACACCCCCCCCCCCCCCCGAAGTACCTGCTGGAAGGGTAGGGGATTGTGACGCTGATCAGGACCGAGAGACGTGTAGAAATGAAGAATACGGAGGGCTGTATGGGGATGGGGAACGCTACACTTACAGTGTATAGATAGTCCTAACACAGGGATGCATCTAGGATTTATTTTCTTCGCCCAAATTGCCTGATCGCCATACAAGTTCAGGAAAAAATTGTGAAAGTTTAAGAAAATCCTTGACGTCACCTTTCCCCAACTGTGTCATGAGTTCGGCAGCTCAGCCGAAATGGCAGCACAGTTTTCGGCGATTTGAAATAAGTGTAAGTATTTCGCCGACTGCCGACGCGAAATGCCGCAATGACATCCCCAGCACCCCTACGGGTACTGTATATTTTACCCCTATTGTCACGCCCACCAGTCGTTTTTGTCAATAAAAAAAAGGGATACCAGATCACCTCAGAAATTCAAATTTGGCAATCACTCTGAGGTTGCTTAAAGTTTCAGAATTGTCCGGTATGTCATTGATGTTGGCAGATACCGTTGAAGATACCAGTCTTCCCTTGAAAACGGTCGTCTGTATTGAGAGCATCTTCCCTTTAAACACATACCGAATTGTTAACAGCCTGCCTATTCCCTGTGCAGAGTGTGATTTTTTGCTGAATAAATATTACAGGTTGACATAGGCGTCTTTTACGGAATGAATACAGCGGAAGGTTCCCTCTCTGCACAGAAATCAGTCATGCTGTATCAGGGATGTTGCTTCAAATTCATACATATAGGACAAATGTCCTAGCTCTTCAGCATCAATAGGACATTTGACCGCTTTCAGAAATTTCAATAGGACGTCAGAATTTTTTCATTTTTAAGAATGACGCTCGCTGTGCCCTCTGACATCTGGCTATGTGAATCGGACATTTGAGCCTCTTAATCGGTCTGTGTCCGATGTCCGACGCCTAACGACATCCCTGCTGTATTTGTTGTGGTAAGTGTCTTAGTGGACTCTGGGTCGATATGATGGATCTATTGTGATTTTCATTATGGTATGAGTCTACGCGTAGTCTAGGTCGGTATGATGGATCTATTCTGATTTTCATTGTGGCATGCGTCTAAGCGGAGTCTAGATCGATATGATGGGTCTATTGTGATTTTCATGATGGTCTATCCAAGAAGAAAGGTCCCGTTAGAAGCATATTACGCCACCACGCCTTGTTGTGGCAGTTCTAAACAAATCAGTGACTTCTGGTAGTGTCTGTTACTTGTTATAGAAGTGAAAATGTACACATTTACTAACCGTAGCCGCATTTATTTTCATCAAAGTCTGACTCTCACGAGAGCCTTTGATTTGTCATGAATGATGACTCGTTTTCTGCATCTTGTAAAGGAAAAACCAGCGTTCAGTCATGATCATTGGTTTTGCACACAAAAAAAGACATAATGAATGTGGTGTAAAACTAAAAAGCGTATGTCCTTTGGGAACACGATAGATCAGGAGTTCGCAAAAGAAAGGCACACAGTGTAAAACTAAAACAGCTTAGGTCGACTTATATGGGAACACGATAGTACCAACGCTATTGAACTCGGTCTCGAAATAGAGACACGTGGAGCTCTTCAAAACCATCTCTTCCACTTCCCGCATTCACACTGTCTACGACCCTCGAAAGGAAGTTCACATCAAGATACAAAAAAAGTATCCCTTCGAGTAAAAGTTGTTGGAGTGGAGTATCAATATCTCTGGCGTTACTCCTCTCTCTTTGCCTTGTGTTTGAAGTACTTGGATCTACGCATCATCAAACGGTGATACTGATTCTTTGATGGTAGATACTGGGCAAGGCAGACTTGACACACTGTCTGATCCACGCTACTCCCTGGAGGCAGTTGGACAGAGGCGAAATAATGCGTGAGAGCACCAGATTTGTACTTTTCAAGAAAGGCTCTGTTGCGGGGAATCTTAACAGTATTATTCGTGCAATTTCTGATAATGCAGAAAGATCCTGTAATCCATGTCAGAGTTTGGTGGGTTATAGAAACACGAAAATACCAAGCATGCTTCCTCCGAAATGGCTGCCTAAATGGCGGGGTAAAAA
The DNA here is from genome assembly GCF_037325665.1 of Littorina saxatilis. Taxonomy (NCBI): domain Eukaryota; kingdom Metazoa; phylum Mollusca; class Gastropoda; order Littorinimorpha; family Littorinidae; genus Littorina; species Littorina saxatilis. Next base: position 57,156,070 of record NC_090245.1, read on the forward strand.
CGGTCATACACGTAAAAATCCACTCGTGCGAAAATCACGAGTGTACGTGGGAGTTTCAGCCCACGAACGCAGAAGGAGAAGAAGAAAGATTTATTCGGATTTTTGTCCAAAATATTGTCCTTTCAGTAGCCTTGTACTGGTAGTTTATAATGACGGTGAAATTGGGCAGTTTAGTTACATGTAACATCCTGTAATTTGTCTACCATTATTTTGTCTCACAGACGCTCCTTTAAAATTTGGGGAGAGAGAGAGAGAGAGAGAGAGAGAGAGAGAGAGAGAGAGAGAGAGAGAGAGAGAGAGAGAGAGAGAGAGAGAGAGAATTGAATTGAATTGAACTTTATTTTACAAGGATTTAGATTTAAGGCTACGCCTTTTCTTACAATCTGTCCTTGGGACGCATAGACACACAATTATATAATTTAAAAAAAAAATTACAAAGTTAAAAAGTTAACCAACAAAAGGAGGTCGGAAAACGTGATAATAAAGATGACGATGATGATGAGAGAGAGAGAGAGAGCATCTTAAATTGAGTAAGTCACGGGCCCTTCCCACACCTTCGCACTCACCCTAGATTTTCACTTACCTTAAAAGTTTAATTGGACTGCCTCCTTTGATTAGGTAATTGTTTAACTCCAGACAGTTTTCTAGTTCATCAGTAAGTGTCGTGTGTGTCACTTTTGTCTCGGCCAGCCCACCATAGTCGATAAGACACCGACTCAATACTCCGAACTTTCTAGCAGAGTTTTTTCTGCTGGTGTGAAACTTTCATTCCGTCCCTCGCACGTTGACGATCCGTCAAGAACAGTTTTCAGTCGTGGGTTTCTATTATGCACATTGGTGAGCAGTGCAGGAACTGCTTTGCTTTGCACTGTCACGGGGGCACGAATGCTTTATTCATGAGGCTTTTTCGAAAAACGCTCAGATTTTCCGTTTCGCAACGATCGTTAGAAAAACGTTCAGCGTGTAATTGCTTCTATTTTATACAAGACTGTCCCTCTTTTAACACAGTTTGTGGAGGTGGAGAGTACTCGTGTTAAATGTGAACACCCACTCTTATCAGTAGAGTTTCAAGGAAAAGTAGCGGTGCAGAAATGCGCACCAATTAGAGACACTACAAGCAGGTGGGTCGTGCCACACAATTACCTGTATACATACCTGTGGCCCGTACCTAAGTGAGAAGTTTGGGGAATTTGGAGAGCGTGTCAGGACAGAAAGAGAGAGAGACTGAGACAGAAATGGCTTGGAATGGTTAAACACTTAGGGTGCACATGTGTGTGTGTGTGCGTGCGTGTTTGCGAGCGTGCGTGTGTGCATTCGTGCGTGCGTGCGCGCGCGCGTGTGTGTGTGTGTGTATGTGCGTGTCACTGCTTGCTCGCTCGCGCGATCACCGCACGTTCTCAACATTCCGGGCTTATATGCTCGTTCGTTCTCACAATCACCATCCTGCAGTCATCCCAGGCTTGGGGGAGTGAGCACAGGTAGTTCTGGCGATCATGATCGCCGTGGGAATTTATTGTTCTTTTCATCGAAGGGGGATGATTGTTTTTCTTTACCTCACCCTGCCTTTCATGTGGGTTCTGGCCGTGCTGTTACACCATGCAGTGCTAATGAAGATAAATGTGTCTGTGCTGTGCCGACCCTCCCTCTTTTTGACACCCCGTCTTGTTTAGTGCAGTCCATGCCCCTCCCCAGAAGTCGAACCTCCCACCACACACACACACTCTCACATGCAGCCCTATTGGAAAGCCGTTTAAGACGGCGTGACGTATGTTGATGACGACGGCAACAGAAGGAGTCGCAGCGGTAGAGCAGAAGCAAGGACAACAACAACAACAACAACAACAACAACAACAACGATGACGACAATAACGGAAAAAGAACAACAAATAACACTCTGGAAAGCAATTTTCCGTTTTTATTATTTTTTATTATTTATTTTTCACAGTCTAAAATTTTAGATTTTTTTCTTCTTACCTTGGTGCGTTTATCGCGGTAAAATAATCGTTGTGTGGCTTCTTGCGAAATGGAAATTGCTTTTGATCCTGTTTTGTGTCAGCTTCCAAGCATACACCATTCTGAGCGCAAAGACGGCTTTTTGGCGTAACGGGGTGTGCGAGGGGCAGTGACGAAGAGCGCGTATCGGAGGGGAGAGGCTAAAGCGAACGACTCTCAAAGAACGGACGAAGGAAACTGAAGAATGCCACGGAAAGTGTATTGAAAGTCCAACGAAAAGTAAGAATTGAAGAATTCATTAATTGGAAGAGAAACAGCATTAGACATTGTTTGTTTGTTTGTTTGTTTGTTTGCTTGTGTGTTTGTTTTGTTTGTATGTTTGTTCGTTTCCACGGGGATAATGAAAACCTTCTTTTCAAAACGGTTGTACTTTACATCACACTTTAGCGACATTTTTCAGAGAGAGAGAGAGAGAGAGAGGGCGGGGTGGGGTGGGGGAGGGGGGGGGGGGCTGGGGGTAACGATTGTTGGCTAGTTTTCACGCTCAGAACGATTGCGTTGCAAGAGTTCGAAGGCCAGCTATATATATAGCTAAAAGGAGGAGAAGTTTTATTCAAGAACTGTTAATGGAATGGAAAGTTTTAAGAGTTTGCACGATTCCGTTTGGCTGCTTTTGGCTACCCAACATTTTACGCTGCATGAAGATTGCATGCATTGCGTCTTTAGGAGAAAAAAATCCACATTTCGTATCCGCGCGTTTTTTTCTTCTTCTCAGTTTGTTTAACAGTATTGCAACTTACAGTTACGAGAAAGTTTTCAAAGTAATCAGATTTGCATAAGTACAGTTTTCTGTATTACAAAATACATTTCTTTATGCTAAGAATATCTTTGTTTGATGGTTCGATCTTGGGGAAATAACCATCCGATGAATGTTTATGAGCTTTCGCAACTTCTTTGGTCTTGCATGGCAAGAGAAGATTTTTTCTCCGGTGATTGTAATGGTTTGTTTGTCAATATTTTACGATCCTGCTGAGAGATGAGCTTTACATAAATGTGATCGAATCATGTTCTAAACATCAAATGAAAGATTAATACGGGGTTCAGTAAGTACATAGGGTTTATTCTACAGTAACCACGTTCAAGGTTGCTTTAAGTGCATAGGCGTCACGAAATGTAAAATTTGTTTCTTCAAAAGGCTTTTCAATTTTTGCCCAGGACCTTTGTTAAAAGCAAAAGCTCAGAAACTTGTATTTTTCACAAAAGTCACTCACCATAATTGTAAGTCACCATATCGTAGGTCACCATACCGTCAGTCCCCATACCGTCAGTCACCATATCGTCAGACACCATCAGTCACCATATCGTCAGACACCATATCGTCAGTAACAACCAGTCACCATATCGTCAATCACCTTCAGTCACCTTATCGTCAGTTGGCATATCGTCAGTTGTCATATCGCCAGTCACCATATCATCGGTTTGCTTATCGCTAGTCACCATATTGTCAGTCACCAAGTTGTCAGTCACCATATTGTCAGTCACCATATTTGCAATCATCATATCGTCAGTCGCTATATCGTCAGTCACCATATTTTAAGTTGTAAATAGTCAGTCACCATATCGTCAATTAGCATATCGTCAGTCACCATATCGTCAGTCACCATATCGTCAGTCACCATATCGTCAGTCACCATATCGTCAGTCACCATATCGTCAGTCACTATATCGCCAGTCACCATGTTGTCAGTCACCGTATCGTCAGTTAGCATATCGTCAGCCACCGTATCGTCAGTTAGCATATCGTCAGTCACCATATCGTCAGTCACCATATCGCCAGTTACCAAGTTGTCAGTCACCATATCGTCAGTCACCATATCGTCAGTCACCATATCGTCAGTCACCATATCGCTAGTCAACATGTTGTCAGTCACCTTATCGTCAGTCACCGTATCGTCAGTCACCATCTCGTCAGTCACCATCTCGTCAGTTAGCATATCGTCAGTCACCATATCGTCAGTCACCGTATTGTCAGTTAGCATATCGTCAGTTACCATATCGTCAGTCACCATATCGTCAGTCACCATATCGTCAGTCACCATATCGTCAGTCACCGTATCGTCAGTTAGCATATCGCTAGTTGGCAAAACGTCCATCGTCATAAAACATACACCCCTGACCCGCTAGGACTCCTTAGTTTTCTTAAAAGTCAGAGTTAAATTGCAGTTAACACTTTTTTTTAGACAAATCTAAAGAGGAATATCTGTGACGTGGAAATTTAAAGATGCAAGTAGTCGGATTATTAAAGCAAACTACATGTTTCTTCTGAATTGGCTATCATTGAACAACATGAGACAAAAAGCGTGGACTGACCGTTCAATGGTACGAACGGACAGGCACAGCGAGACTCTTCTAAAAACAGCCTTGTTTACTAGCTTATAATTATGATTGTGCCTTGGCCTTGTATTGTGAGTGGCGCTTTTCTGCAGCTATCTTAATGTCTAACTTGGCAGTAAGTGTTATAGCATTGTTGGCCATTTTAGCAGGTTTGCAAACACACGTGTCCGCTGCCACGTTGCTGAATGACAGGATATCATTCCTTAAAGTGGAACGGCGCTTTTAGCGTTCGCAAAAGCCTGGGTGGATCTGTTTATGGATCTGTGATGCATTGCGCGGGAAGGTTGGTATTGTATATAGAGGGTCCATAAAAGAGGGTCCTATTTGCTTTTGGCGCCTTTCGTTTTTACAGCAAGACAGAGGTTTTGTTTGCGTTTAGCGTCGATAATGATGCGACGTGTAAATCCTGAACGATTTTTCCGAGGAGAATGCAAACACTGACTTTCCAGGACAGAAGAGGAGATAGAGAGATTAAACTGAGAACTACCTGCGCATTGCTTCCATGGGAAAGAAATTGAAGGTCCATTAGCACGCGTCAGAGACATTTTCTGATTGGTTGGTCACACTTGCATAGTCTGCTTCTGTGTCCTCCATTTACTTGGTACTGAGTTACTTATAGATTTTGCCAGGTACCCCCACGATATCCGGCAGCCAGTGCAACTACGTATCACACCTACTCAAATCAGATCAAAGCCGAGTCCACACGAATAATGAAAGTTTGATGACCACTCTTCGTCTCGAAGATAAATTTCTTTGTTTCAATTCGGTTACTAAAGTTGTCCTGACTTACACTGAAAAGGCCGAACGGAAGGAAACAGTGTCACAGGGTTCAATCTTTTTCCAGTGTGTTTTGGGGATTCAGCGAAGTAGTCACTCTGTCTCTGTCTGTCTGACCGCCTGTCTGTCTGCCTGCCTGTCTGTCTGTCTTGCCGCATGTCTGCTTGCCTGTCTGCCTTACCTGCCTGTTTGCCTGTCTGCCTGTCTGTCTGTCTGCCTGTCTGTCTGTCTGTCTGTCTGCCCCTTTCTCTCACCCTCGCTCTCTCTCTCTCTCTCTCTCACTCTCTCTCTCACTCTCTCTCTTTAATGACACATTACAACACACGCACGCCTACGATGAACTTCAAACGACCTCTTGTCCCTCTAAAGTTAATCAAATAACACCACAAAGGAAATACCGACTATACAAGGACTGGGTGACAATACAAGGACTGGGTGGCCGAGTGGTAACGCACTTGCGCTCGGAATCGAGAGGTTGCGTGTTCGACCCTGGGTCGGGCCGCTATTTTCTCCCCCCTTTCCTAACCTAGATGGTGGGTTCAAGTGCTAGTCTTTCGGATGAGACGAAAAACCGAGGTCCCTTCGTGTACACTATATTGGGGTGTGCACGTTAAAGATCCCACGATTGACAAAAGGGTCTTTCCTGGCAAAATTGTATAGGCATAGATAAAAATGTCCATCAAATACCCGTGTGACTTGTAATAAAGGCCGCGAAAGGTGAACATTCGCCTAACAGGCTTGAGGTTTGCTGGTCGATGTGAATGCGTGATATATTGTGTAAAAAATTCCATCTCACACGGCATAAAGCGCTTTGAACTTCGGATAAGGCGCTATATAAATAAAGAGAATAATAATACGTGTGTCCAATCTGTATATTCTGCAAATGGTGGCATTGCACATAGTCCAGTTTCATGTATACATTTTCACGATATTGCCTCAATCAGTTTCCCTTCTTCCGCTTTGCACAAAAAGATGTTCTTCGGCTTGTTCATTGTCTTCCATATTATATCTATTCTAAGCTCAAAAACTATTTAATATAGCGTTGACAGACAAAGAACATTTCATATATCCTTATTTTGGTGTGCTTATTTAATTCCAGCAGTTTCTCTTCTTTTATTTTGCACAGACAGATGGATTCTTGTCCTATTTTGAATTAAAGGCACTGAAACACAAAATATCATGTTTCATATTTTCTTGCTAAATTGCTTCCAGTAGCTTCTCTTTTTTCACTTTGCACACAAAAAATTGTCCCTGGGTTGTTCTTTGTCTGTCGTATCTATTGTGAACTCAGGACGACCGGCATAGCAATCGAGGACAAAATAGATACTCCGCTAATGGTGGCGCGTCAGGTTGATTTCAATATCGTATCTCCATACGGAGCTCCTTTTTGTCCCGGCATTACCTCTTGTTTTGCCTTATCGTCAGGGCCAGGGGGAAGACATGTTAATAATCAGTGCTCGTTCGCTGAGAATGGCTCTTGATTTCCTGATCTGATTGCCAATTAGAGATCACGTGCGCTTTGGCCTTTTCCTAGCCATCTTCGTTTTCCGAGAACAGAAATGTGTGCCGTATATGATGCCGAATCGTTAGTAAGCTTCAAAGGTTGATACGTTGGGTTTTGTGAGGCAGAAAGGGGTATTTTAACTAATCTCCACTGGTGACCTGTTTTGGATTATATTCCATGTGAGTTTGTGCTCATTAGAAGCAGTGCACACACACACACACACACACACACACACACAAACACACATACACACACACACACACACACACATATATATATATATATATATATATATATACACACACACACACCCTCTCTCTCACTCTCAACCCCCTCCCCCTCTCTCTCAACCCCCCTCCCCCCTCTCTATCTCTCTCTCTCTCTCTGTCTCGCTCTCTCTCTCTCTATCTGTCTCTCTCTCTGTCGATATACAATCCCCTAAACCATTTCCATTTGAGTCGATACACTCCTCTAGCTCTATTTCCTAACCCAGTGTAGAGTGAAGGGGTTGAAAGCTCGAGATAATGAGACATATTGAATCAGATAATACGCACCATTTATGTGGTCAGACGTTTGTGCATTGTTTGCGTATATTCACCCGAATGGTATTCCAAGATGTCGTCTGTCTCCAAAAAACAGATTGTTGTGCGTTTACTTGAGACTGGCATTCAATATCTCTCCGGCTCCATGCATAAAAACAGAGCTAGTGAAATTATAGCTCTGTGGTACTCCTATGTAATGTTCATACACTACGGTGACACTTTTCCTTCCGCCTGCTGTTTTTGATGTAAACAACGTCATCTTAGAAACGTGGGTCGACCAACTTTTTAAAGGCAAAAAGGATTTCACGTACGGTGAATGTTTTTTTTCTTCTGTATTCTTTCCTGTTCTTTTTTTAGCAGTACGCGGCCCGTCAGCTGAAAATCTAGGCATGAACTTGAATCGATGGTGCCGTTGTTTTGTAATAACATTCTGCCATCATTGCTCAGTTTACCTGAAATGATTTTGTCTATATGTCTTTTGTACTAAACGCATCGATGTCTGGTATTTCCACTCTTCCTTTGTGATTATCGTTATTGATGGAAGAGGATGGTGATTGGTCTTATATGTTGAAATGTTTCCTTTTTTCACTTGCATGACCCAGTTCCTTCTTTCTTGTTCGTCCCTGAACGCTGTTTAGAATATAATTATCGAAGGGGAAAGGTTTGTTAAAATCTTTAAACTCTGTTTTCTCATATGAATCATGTCTGGAAAGAATAGTATTTCTTTTCCAGTGCAAAGTGTGGACGATGTTTTTGATAAATAGTGCGCTGAGAAGATTGTCTTTTTAACATTAACTTTGGTAACAATTGATGAACTGGTAACCTTGACGACAGAACAGTCTAACGCCCACTTCATCCTACATAAGATCTGACGGATACCTGGCCAAGTGCGGCAGCGTGGGGGCGCCCTCTGTTTTCATCCTTTCTTTGCAAGGAAGATAATCCGCAAATGCCCACATTGAAAACGGGGCGGCCTAAGTGATGAAGTTAGAATGCCTAATGGAATTTGGTTCTCGGCTATCTCTACTTTCCTTGCCAGCTTCTCCGAGCGATGCCGTCTAGCTGTTAGCCAACCAGGATGTGCAATACAACTGAACCGTCAGCTGACGACCGTTGCTTTTGGTAACAGGCGAGAATTATGGGGAACATATAAGACATAGATTGACGAAAATAACAGTACTCAGAAGAACAAAACCCCACACATATACACCTGACCCGAAGAAAAGGCTGGACTGTACATTTCCTATGTTTCGTGTAAGACCAGTACAGTACTTTAAAATCGAAATTTCAGACTAATTATTGATACTTGTGCCGCCGTTTTGTTAAAGTTATAAGTTTGTTTTCACCTTTGACATGCGTACAAAGGCACCATTTGCCAGTGTCTGACAAACTTGCTGAATGTGTTGCAGTTGTTTTTCTAAGCTGTTTACTCTGTTGATAACTTTAGGCCATAATAATGAATATAAACTTGGTATATTCTTTACTCGTCACTTCAAACAACCATCTTTCTCGGCATGTCAAACAACACTCATTCTGACCATCACTTGATGCTGAGGGTAGCCGTTTCAGCACCCGGTCGCCTAACACCTCGTGTCTATACGCAAGTATACATGACAGCAGCCTTGCCTCCCCCTGCCCGTAGCGTCTTGACGTGGGCCCTTGCCGCCAATCAATGGCGTGGCTGGGGGGAGAGGAATTACCATTCTATTAGCGACACATCCACATCCAACGGCACCGCTCCAGTCCATTCAAATGCACTGATGAGGGAGACACAGACACTTAAAAGTTGCCTTCAATTACTTATGGTTGCCCTTTGAGCCCCGTTGCAGGTTTTGTGTGGTTCTTGTGCGGCGAGGTAGGGGAAAGCGGGGCTAAGTTGTAGTCTAAAGGTGCATGCAGTGAAGGTCATACGATGTATGTATGCTTTTTAGATGTAAAAAGGGAGTGGTTGGGGGGGAGGGGGGGGGGGGCGGATGGTCATATGAGACAAGTTTGGTTGAAAAAAAACTGTTGCTTTGCTGGTACATGTATCTCGTTGCTCAAACTAAGGTCTTTAAGATACTGTTTCTTATGGTTACGAACAGGAAGACAAGCTACGCATACAAACATGATGACGGAGAAAAGAATGGTAGTGTTCGTCACGATGACACTAACGTGTATGACGATTACGCATACCCACCATAGCAGAAGACCATTTACCACCGACCTTACGTGTAACAGCTACATCAGGGGGGGGAGGGGGGGGGGAGGAATCGATACTCAGTTGCGAAGAAAACTAAGCAACGGGAGTGACCCAAACTTCGAGTATCCGTTACCTTGCGCTATTCCTAATCGAATAGACCATAATTAAAAAAACCAAGAAAGGTAGGTTGTTGGAACGTTTGTTATTGACAAAACAACACATTCACTATACAATAATAATACAATAAATGTATTGTTTTGTCAATAACAAACGTTCCAACAACCTACCTTTCTTGTTTTTTGATTCTGAATTTTGGAACGTTGGCAGTCTCTTTGTTTTTGGATTCGAATAGACCATAGTCAACTTTCTTGGCAAATGTGACATGAAATGCGAAGAGACGGACGAATATCGAGAGGATTTTTTTGAAATGTCATCACAAATTTGCTTGGCCAAGACTTAGCACAACAATATGCATCATTTTAATCATGTTAATAACAGAAGCTGCTGCGTTCACGCAATGTTCTTAGCTGTGTATGTGTGTGTGTGTGTGTGTGTGTGTGTGTGTGTGTGTGTGTGTGTGTGTGTGTGTGTGTGTGTGTGTGTGTGTGTGTGTGTTTGTATCTGTGTCTGTGTCTGTGTTTGTGTCAGTGTCTGTATGCGATAAGCGATATACGTGTGTCTGTGCCTCTTTGTATGTGCATCTGTGTATGTGTCTAGGTGGATGCGTTTTTGTGTGTATGTGTCCTGAAATCCACCAAGACACGGGTTTCTCTTGAACTTCTTGGTATTTATTACATGTTAGCGAACATCTCGAAGTAAGTCAGCGAGGGAGATGGGAGGATGTAGCTTCTCCCCTGTACTGTGATTCTTTGCCTTTTTGTGAGACAGGCAAATGTACTAAAAACTGCGAAGAGGGCATTTCTGACCACCGTCAGACAATAGATACATTATCCTGAAAACAAACAGCCTGAAAGCCCTTCTTGTCCTGTCTGACTCGCGTCTTATCCTCAATTCTTTGCACGTGCCAATCAGAGAGGGACGTAACTCCTCGCGTGCAGAGCTGTAACCAAACGGGGCTGACCTTCTGACGTATGCTTTCTTTTCCTTTCTTCTAGTCTTTTCTCTTCTTATGGATCGTGTGCCGAGTCGGTCTTACGGTACCCACTAACGCTCGTCCAAATATAACCTGGACAAAGACGGACCGTGCTTGTCGGCAGACCAACGGATAGTTCCGAGTGGCTTACTGGTATGTCCGTCGCTTCATTTGGGAGGGTTCTTTAGAATGTTATGTCCTTTTCGTCGCAGAGCATCAAATTCAAGGCTGTCCAGTGTGAGCAGAAGAGTGATGTGTTTGCGTGGAAATTCTCTCTCTATCTTTCTCCCTCTCTCTGTGTCTCTGTCGTCTCTCTCTGTCTCTGCCCATCTCTCTCTCTCTCTCTCTCTCTCTCTCTCTCTCTCTCTCTCTCTCTCTCTCTCTCTCTCTCTCTCTCTTTCTTGCTTGCTCACCCCTATCTCTCCCTCTCCCCCTTAGTTACTACTAACAAAAAAAGGTCTGAACCTTACTACCCTGAGGTCGTTATCCGCTTTAAACGTGTAACCTTGACACTGTTGAAACCACACGAACAAAAAATACACCCGTCACCTTCCTCTTAACCGCTCTCCAGTACGACCCTTTTTAGGAGGCAAACTAGATTTTCAGACAAATTCAACGAGGAAGAGAAGATTTGAAAGCTCGCGGGCTGCCAAGACTTCGTCATCTGCTGCATGGTGGTCCTCCATTCGTTCCGGTAGCCGAGACCATTAGTCGAGAGCTGCCGAGACTAAGACATGCGCATTAACCACTTAAACTGCTTCCACTTCACTCTCCACTGCACAGTCTTGCCGGTTCCTGGCGGCCCCAGGCCTGGGCAAGATGGGGGTGTAGACGCCAGGTTCCTTTTAGAGCAAGCTTTTGTCTTTTCAGGGAATTGATCAGGTCACTATGATCGATGGGAGGCGGAGAAAAGAACGGGTCATCCGGGAGGTTTCAGCTTCAGTCGATACTAACTGTGAGGGCATAAATATCAAGTTTAGCTGGTTGTTGTTTGTCTCCTGTCGTTTCCCTCCATCTCTCATCAGTTCTGCCTCATCACGAGCCACCACCCCTACCCCCCTCATTCGTTTCCCAAAATGTTTCCCACTTATGGCCCGGGTTTAGATCGGACACATTGTTGTTGGGTAAAAGCAATATATAATTAATTAGCTGCATGTTTTAGTTACAAGATAGACAATTCCTGGCTTTGAAACTCGCAGTTCAGTGCTGATCGAAAATAATGTTTTGATAAACATACTAAATGTATCGAGTACACTCTTTTTCTGTGGAAGGAGAAACAATAGCATTCCTGATCAGATTAAGATAGTATGTGGCTATTTATTTGTAGGACTCTGTGAGCTATTAATCAAACTGGGTCAGTCAAGGTCATCGGCCTTTACGAGTTTGCGTCAGTGTATCCGACACCTCCCTGTCGATTCTCGTCAGCTGGTAATTGGAAAGGGGGGATAGAAATTGGCGGTGGGGGCTGAAGTATGGTATTGGGGAGAGGTTGTTCCAACACACTGTCAGACGCTTCCGGACTACTCGGCTACCTCTTCTTCCGGATGGAATTTCAGACATTTCTGGTCACACGCATTCTGTTTCCAGACACTCGGGGACCTTACTCCCCCCCCCCTCGCACCCCCACCACCCACCCCTTCCGCCCCCGACCTCTTCCATCTCTACACCCATTCGGACCTTCCTCTCGGGCCGTCATGTCAACATCAGTGCACGCAATGCTTTTTAGAGAGAGTTGCATGTTGTTGGCTGCCTTTTGACACATCTATCCGCAAATCTTGTATTTTCTTTTATAATCAGCACATCAGCTCTACTTTTCGAGCCATCATGTTAACAAATCACGGGTCTGCATGCAAAGCTTTCCTCAAAGCTGTATTCAGCTGTCATTGTTGTGAGGGTTGTTTAGTTCAAATAGAAAGTCGTTTCCCGGTTTTTCATTCACAAACCAGGAAAAGCCTTCTGGCGGTCAAATCATCCGTTGATTTCTCGTCTGACACCTGTGAGGCCTGTGTGTGTATATGTGTGTGTGTGTGTGTGCGTGTGTGTGTGTGTGTGTGTGTGTGTGTGTGTGTGTGTGTGTGTGTGTGTGTGTGTTCACATTACAGAAGCCACCGCCCTTGGCTGTTTGTTCAGTAATGCTAAATTATAAAGGCTTGATAGGGACTACACAGAATAACCTAAGCTGAGGAAACGTCTCGACAGATAATGGTTTGCGAAGGAAGACTCTAATACCACTGCACAGACCTTGTGAGGAACGGGTACACATAAAAGACGTCGGCATAAAAAACAGTTCTCACAGGGGATGTGGGGAGAGTCTGGCTAGTTATTGCTTGCTTTACAGTCATGATCACCTGAGGGCGATTCAAATCGGCAGCAAAGACAAGCTGCCTTTTGCATTGTGTACGTTTGTTAATGGTCAGCCTTATGAGCTATTGCGTTTCCGACGTCACATTGCTCACTTTAATTACTCCCTATAAAACGACAACATTATAGTTGACAAAATGTATGTGCTTGTTAGTGACCTATGGTCAAGAACATTACAAAATGCTGGCTGTTTGTAGAACGTGCTAATGCAAATTTATCTTCCTGGGTCGTTATCCGCAGGAGAAATGTTAAGTCTTAAAACCAATGATCTTCTAAGCTCATCTCTTTGCTGTCATATCTCGGTTCTGTTAATTTAAATCCACTAAGATCTCTCCGTGGTATCGTATTTTTAGACAGCGGTATGGTTTTCATGTTGTCTGTTTTTACAACAACAACAACAACAACAACAACAACAACAACAACAACAACAACAGCAACAACAACAGCAGCAGCAGCAGAAAAAGAAGGATTGCGTGGCAGCCCAGGCCTAAAACGTCAAGAATCGATGAATCAATAAATCAATCCTTGAGTAGTGTACAGACTCGAGTAACAAGTTGAGTACAAAATGACGTACTCAAGAATTGATGTCGGAAACGCATGTCTGAGGGGGCTGGCCACCGTCCTTGTTGAACTTTGTGGACTCGAGTTTCCTCCCAGTGGAACCAATTGCAGCTGATATATCTTGGGCGGAATTAGCTTGTCTTTTTTGCTCGTCCAAACATAGCCTTGTCAAATCTTGATTGCCTGATCCTCTAATCTCATAAATCTTGTTTTTCACTCTAGCCTCGTACATCTTTGAAGAAGTTGCGTTTACTCGTACGCGACAGACAGTGTGTTCGTACCAAACTGACCTGCACTGTTACACAGTGGCAGAATTCCCTGTGAAGAAGTCAGTAATCAACGCAACACTATCTACTGGGTCCATAACTTACACGCGAAATTGCTTGTCAGTTTTTATCTATCAGTGTTTGTGACAGTAATCATCCTGTCATACTGTTGGCGTATTTCTTCGTGCAACTATTCAGTTTTCGTGAAAGGTGACTGTTATCGTGTTATTCCGTACAACGCATACTTTGTAATATAGTGTGCCATATTTCATTCTTGCAATTGGTAACAGTTAATACACTTTTCTGTAATCAACGTCAGTTACTAAAAATGAAATGTCCATAACCGATGTTCATCACAGCTACAATCCATGCCATACTGCACACAAGAAATGTTGTCTTGATAGTTATACGTTAACGTGTGAAATATTTCCAATGATCAGATACTGTAGACATGGAAGTTCTGTATTTTACATGTAACAATCACCACCCTCAAATAATGTTCACATCAAATACTGTGTGAGGGCATTCACAGCATGTAATGCATCAGTTAATGATTTACATCCAGCAACGTGTTACATGTCAACGAATACGCGGTCTAGTTTGCTGGTGTTTGCTGTCAAACAAGCTCGCCTGCGGATGGCAGCTCGTGGTACCCACAAGGCCATCAACCCTCACGGCTTCATTCTTTGCTTGTCCACAGACTTTTCTCCAAATTCATAGAATCCCAAAAGCAAAGTAAACCCACAGATTTTTACAATCTGTGAGGTTTGCCTTTGCGTCTGTCGGAAATTGTCGCTAAACTCGAATTCAAATACACATGTCTCTTGCCGATTAGCGTACGTATGTCGATGTTTACAGAACTTTGAATAACAAGTAGAATGATGCATCTTCAGCGGAATCCATGAGGTCTGTTCTTCCTCACCGCGCAGCTGCGCTGGAGCAGTATATTGTCATTGAAATCAATCTAGCCAAAACTTTGAATTTCGCCCTTGACGACATTCATTTGTCAAACGTTTAGGAGTCAACTTACGTGAAAAAGTTAGAAGGATAAGCCCACATTTCGAACCTGCTTTTTTAACCTTTGTAAATGGCAGAGCTGTTGTTATCCAAGAAACAGCGATCTCCAACATGACCTTTATAGACTGTTCTTAGCCAAGAAAACATGTTTGTCTGCGATGACAATAAATCATTTTTGAGTCACTTGAGAAAAAGTGACTCTATGTAATCGGTCAGTGTTAGTCTGTCCGGCCGGCCGTCCGGCCGTCCGGCCGTCCGGCCGGCCGGCCGGCCGTCCGTAGACACCACTTTAACGTTGGACTTTTCTCGGAAACTATCAAAGCGATCGGGCTCATATTTTGTTTAGTCGTGACCTCCAATGACCTCTACACTTTAACGATGGTTTCGTTGACCTTTGACCTTTTTCAAGGTCACAGGTCAGCGTCAAAGGAAAAATTAGACATTTTATATCTTTGACAAAGTTCATCGGATGTGATTGAAACTTTGTAGGATTATTCTTTACATCAAAGTATTTACATCTGTAGCCTTTTATGAACGTTATCAGAAAAACAAGGGAGATAACTAGCCTTTTCTGTTCGGCAACACACAACTTAACGTTGGGCTTTTCTCGGAAACTATAAAAGTGACCGGGCTCAAATTTTATGTGAACGTGACTCATTGTGTTGTGAATAGCAATTTCTTCCTGTCCATCTGATGCCTCATATAATATTCAGAACTGCGAAAGTGACTCGATCGAGCGTTTGCTCTTCTTGTTTATTACTTTTTTTGCTTTTTACCTGAGGAGAAAAATAAGGTCGGTCGCGGAACCGGAAACGCTTTGGTTTTTTTTGTGTGTGTGTGTGTGGGGGGGGGGCTTTCCTGTACTCTTCATGCAACAATCTTGCAAGCAGAGAACCATAACAAAAACGAGGCTTGTATCTGCTTGAACATCAACCGTTTTGGGCTTGTGTCTTGTGTCTTGTGGCTTGTGTCTTGGTGCCAAAACCCGTCAAGTCCGCGGCGATATTTTTTTCAAACTCTCAGAACATTAGGAAGAGGGGGGCACCTTACGGATTGTTCATAACTAGTCGCGCGACCTTGCTAAACTAACTGGTTACTGTTTCTGGACCTCTTTCATCCTGATTCACCCGTGTGTCGTGATAATGCTGTCACGTATGTCTCCGTCGCCTTCACATGCCGAGCACAGCAATGGTCGGGAATGAAAGAAACTGAAAGGAAAGCCTTGTGTAAATTGAAAGATTTTTCAATCTATGTTCCTAAGCATTGAACGACGAGAAAGTTCACTTATAAGGTTAACAAATTGAGACAAAAACAGTTCTGTCATTGGTGTCGTTGTTTGTATATTTTGAGAAGCTAGGTCTACTTGTAGAGATTATTGCAACGTCTATAAGAATCCCACTGGCTAAATTGAACACCTTGCCTTAGTGTGTGTGTGTGTGTGTGTGTGTGTGCGTGTGTGTGTGTGTGTGTGTGTGGGTGTGTGTGTGTGTGTGTGTGTGTGCGTGTGCGTGCGTGTGAGCGTGAGCGATATGTCTGCCTTTCTGTCTGTCTGTCTGTCTGTATGTGTGTGTCTCTCTCTCTCCCTCCCTCTCTCCCTCCCTCTCTCTCTCCCTCTCCCTCTCTCTCTCTCTCTCTCTCTCTCTCTCTCTCTCTCTCTCTCTCTCTCTCTCTCTCACGCACCCTTTCTCTCATTCTATTTTTTTTATTTTAGAATGTTCATTACCTTTTTCTTGCACTTTAATTTCATCACAGTTGTTGTGTGTTGTCCTCGTCGCTTTGCTACAAAAACATCTTCGTTGTTTTGCTTCGCGAAAAGGGCTTCCTTACCCTAGCTGGCACTATTTTTTTTAAGAACATTCATCACTCTATTGTGTCCAATTTCAATCCGACTAACACTATTATTGAGCGTCGTAGTCATCGTCCCTCTGATACCCTATATTTTTTCTAGAAAAAAACGCCTTTAACCTGGCATTTAACAAATTGTCTTTCTAACTTGTGTGTGTGTGTGTGTGTGTGTGTGTGCTGTTCTTGAGTAGTGTTTCCATCAGTGTATTACGATCGAGGTCTCTATATTTGTGGCAATGATATTAAAACCATCGTTCCGCGTCGCTTAAGGATGATTGGATGTGGTTCCATTTCATATTAACGAATAATATTATTTTCTGCAGGTTATAACAAGGAGCTTGTGATTGAGTCATATATATCCACTCCTTTCCTCTGCCAACATGTTCATCGTGTGCCTTGCTCACAAGGAGAGCGTTACTATTTTAATGATACAGACAGTTACTAAGAGACATCTTGACCAAAAAAACCTCTGATAATAGTACATTTAAAATATATGTTTGTTATCTTGTAAACCCACACATACACCGTTCATAGCTTATTCGAAACGCACTATAAAGTATGCACTATGCCAACCTATGACAACGAGTGCCCTTAATGCAGTCGACTTATCGTGTAACTAACGTGTCAGACTTGACGTACTTTTTCTGCTTTAAAGGCACATATAGTCTTTCCCGTGAAAACTGTTTTGCTCACTAGATCTGCCCAGGCCTTTCTTTACTACGAGTGAGACCATCCTTCCACTTCGATACATACCAAAATTCAACATCCTGACTGCTTGCTGTGCAGGTTCTGATTCGCAGATTGACGCCAGTGGCTTGTACGAAATTAATTCACACAAAAAAACAACTTTGCACAGAAAGCACCCGTGATGTTGATGTCTGGTATGTTTCCACGTAGAAGGATGCTCATATACCATGCAAAAGCCTGGACGGCTCTGTAGTGGTGTACATGATCATTATTAATACTGGAATGAATTATGTATCTTTAAAACGTCGTCATCCTGACCTCTTTCTCTCCCACGTCTTTCTTCCTCCTGACCGGTTGGCATAATTCTCCTCCCGTGTTGCTCACACCGATTGTCTTCACTGCTGTGCATCAATGTTTCATCCGCTCTAATCAATTAAAACCTTTTACTTTCCTGTTGTGAGAAAAGGCGGGGGACCGTAAGGAAGACGACACACAAAAACAGATATACAGAACTTTTATCTCTCACCTAGCATGTTTTAGTGGTTTCTTTTTTTACATTTAGTCAAGTTTTGACTAAATGTTTTAACGTAGAGGGGGGAATCGAGACGAGGGTCGTGGTGTATGTGCGTGTGTCTGTGTGTGTGTGGAGAGCGATTCAGACTAAACTACTGGACCGATCTTTATGAAATTTGACATGAGAGTTCCTGGGTATGAAATCCCCGACCGTTTTTTTCATTTTTTTGATAAATGTCTTTGATGACGTCATATCCGGCTTTTCGTGAAAGTTGAGGCGGCACTGTCACGCCCTCATTTTTCAACCAAATTGGTTGAAATTTTGGTCAAGTAATCTTCGACGAAGCCCGGACTTCGGTATTGCATTTCAGCTTGGTGGCTTAAAAATTAATTAATGACTTTGGTCATTAAAAATCTGAAAATTGTAAAAAAAAATATGAATTTATTTAACGATCCAAATTTACGTTCATCTCCATCATTTTCTGATTCCAAAAACATATAAATATGTTATATTTGGATTAAAAACAAGCTCTGAAAATTAAATATATACAAATTATTATCAAAATTAAATTGTCGAAATCAATTTAAAAACACTTTCATCTTATTCCTTGTCGGTTCCTGATTCCAAAAACATATAGATATGATATGTTTGGATTAAAAACACGCTCAGAAAGTTAAAACAAAGAGAGGTACAGAAAAGCGTGCTATCCTTCTTAGCGCAACTACTACCCCGCTCTCCTTGTCAATTTCACTGCCTTTGCCATGAGCGGTGGACTGACGATGCTACGAGTATACGGTCTTGCTGAAAAATGGCATTGCGTTCAGTTTCATTCTGTGAGTTCGACAGCTACTTGACTAAATGTTGTATTTTCGCCTTACGCGACTTGTTAACTCTTATGGATGAGCAGTCTTTTCTTGGCGGAGGTAAGGTTGCCTTTACAGAAACAAGGAAAACACGATTGTTTCAAAGCACCTGTTAGTAACACCAAAACATTGATACAATCAGAAATGGGACTGTAGCTGGCGCTCAATCTGTGTAATGTGGCATAAAAACACTACCAACTAATGTTGTGAAATACAATGTTGTGAACAGCCATGTGACATGTTTTAGTACATGCACTTTTAAATCTCAAACGGTTTAGAGATGGCTGCTACGTTCAAGACGACGTCGCGTTGTTTCATGGGTAGATGCGCGTAAACCAACCATTAGGCTTAGTTTGAGTTGACAAGTTAGTTGTAAATAGACATTTTCTGACTGCCATCTTGTTGCATGAAAACCTATCCCTCGAGTCCAGTTCAGCCTGCCATTGTGTGTGCCATTTGCTTGAGGGGGCAACCGACGACCTTAAGTTCGTTTAAAAGTCAGTGTCCTGTCTGTATCTCTCTATCCCTCCCTTACCACGTTGTGAGCATTCTTCGATCAGGAAGTTTACCAAGTTTCAGTCTCAATACTGGCACTGAAAAGTGAATCGATTTTGACAATGCAACCACACTTAACAGAATGAGTTTCGTGTCTGCACTCGACAGTCTCTAGTACATTGTGTTTCTCGCTGTGCATGTTTCAGTCGACAACTTCTACTTCAGGGTACATAACCCGAATCATGTCAGCATGAAAAGTAACACAACTTTCCAAAGCCAACAGCTGTAGATTTAGTCTTCAGCAGATGGCAAAAGGGGGTCAGACTCTTTCAATGATCGTTGTGCGATCGACTGTCTGTTGCCATCAGAGGTAGCTAGGACTGTTCAGTCTGTGCTGTCTGGAACTCTGCGCCCTGCTGCCATTCTCTTCTCGGTATCGCGTATAGATTCCAACTATTAGCGTCTACACGCAGGTCGTCTTATTCCGCCGTCTGGGTCTGGAATGGCAGACTCTTGAAATCATTATCTTCATGGTCTTGGAGTTCCTTAAGCTGGTCGCTGTAGGACAACACTCTTTCCCGAATACAGTGAAACAAGAGGTTACCTTGACAAAGCCTACTGTCCGCTGTGGATGGCAAATGGTTCTTTAATGCTAATATTCGCTGAAGTAAAAGTTCTTCAATTTTGCAAACTACACTGTCACTAATAAAAGTAAGGTTAAACACGCTTAGCTAAACGTGATCTCTATGTTTGAAATCGGTCTTGTAAGTGGTGGACAATTATATTGTCTTCTTGATAGTTCAGTGAATAAATGAGTCTTTCATATTGTCGTACATTGTCTTTGTCTTCAGTTACGGCAATGCCAGCAACCTCAATTTAACGCTGCCCCCCCCCCCCCCCCCACGCACACACACACATACTGAAACACAGACACACACAGACACACAGACACACACACACACACACACACACATATACACACGCACAAACACATGCTCACGCACACAAAAGCAAGCACGAACACACACACGCACGCACGCACAAACACAAACACACATACATAAACTCAGTCATGCACGTACGCACGCACTCTCACACACACACGCACACACACACACGTACACACACACGTACACACACACATACACACACATACAGTGACACACACACACACACGCACACACACGCACACACACACACACACACACACACACATACACGCACACACACACACAGCATTCTCATAGAAAATACAGTTTAACGGGAGAAATTTCTTCGTGTAGAACACGTGACTGTAGTCCGATGGTGTTTAATGCAGTCTGTGGCTTTAAGTTCGCTGACTGAATTCTGTTCTAAAAGCAGTACCAATGAAAAGAACTTCCGGCAATTTTGTGCGTGGCACGATATATGTGTACTATTCACTGGCAACAATTTCCCCTCGGGCCATAGGCCACACGTGCATATAAACCTATTTGGCATAAATTGAGGATCGCTAAGAAAAAAAAGAAACCTTTGCCGAAATCTTCTTACTGACGCGCGTGCGGATACAGTTTATCTACAAAAGAAGGTCACGTATTTAGGTCATCTAGTCATTACTGTTTGTGTTGTTATTTTTAACTCACCTGTTTTTCTTCTCGTTCTTCGTCTGTGGTACCTGTAACGCATAGCTTGAGTTTTTGATCCGTACATTTTCAAGAGCTGAGACAAAATGTGTACCATTGCACACACACACACACACACACACACACACACACACACACACTGGCGCACGCACGCACGCACGCACGCACAGAGAAAGAGAGAGAGAGAGAGAGAGAGAGAGAGAGAGAGAGAGAGAGAGAGAGAGAGAGAGAGAGAGAGAGAGAGATGGGCGGGGGAGAGCGTGTTGTAATTATTTATTATACCTAATATATATAATAAGAAAGCATTGTTAATGAAGATTAGAATTGGTTCATGGTTTTTGTAACGAGGCCTAGTTGTTTTTGTCGGGTATTTGTGTTCCTGATCAGATGTGCAAAATACTTTTGATTTCATGTACCCTGCTTGAAACGACGAATGGATGGATGGTTTATTCTTTAAGGCCATAGCCCCATATGCTTGAAAGGCTTCTACTGAGAAAGCTGACACAGATCTTTACCACACACACACAAAAAACACATACAAAATGATTAAAAAAAACAACCGAACATAACAAAAATCATAGCAGTTGGTTTACGACAAGACCTAAGAAAGAAACAAGTCGCGTAAGGCGAAAATACAATATTTAGTCAAGTAGCTGCCATTTTTCAGCAAGACCGTATACTCGTAGCATCGTCAGTCCACCGCTCATGGCAAAGGCAGTGAAATTGACAAGAAGAGCGAGGTAGTAGTTGCGCTAAGAAGGATAGCACGCTTTTCTGTACCTCTCTTTGTTTTAACTTTCTGAGCGTGTTTTTAATCCAAACATATCATATCTATATGTTTTTGGAATCAGGAACCGACAAGGAATAAGATGAAAGTGTTTTTAAATTGATTTGGACAATTTAATTTTGATAATAATTTTTATATATTTAATTTTCAGAGCTTGTTTTTAATCCGAATATAACATATTTATATGTTTTTGGAATCAGCAAATGATGGAGAATACGATAAACGTAAATTTGGATCGTTTTATACATTTTTATTTTTTTTTACAATTTTCAGATTTTTAATGACCAAAGTCATTAATTAATTTTTAAGCCACCAAGCTGAAATGCAATACCGAACCCCGGGCTTCGTCGAAGATTACTTGACCAAAATTTCAACCAATTTGGTTGAAAAATGAGGGCGTGACAGTGCCGCCTCAACTTTCACGAAAAGCCGGATATGACGTCATCAAAGACATTTATCAAAAAAATGAAAAAAAACATTCGGAGATTTCATACCCAGGAACTCTCATGTCAAATTTCATAAAGATCGGTCCAGTAGTTTAGTCTGAATCGCTCTACACACACACACACACACGCACGCACGCACACACACACGCACATACACCACGACCCTCGTTTCGATTCCCCCTCGATGTTAAAATATTTAGTCAAAACTTGACTAAATATAACAAGTCGCGTAAGGCGAAAATACAATATTTAGTCAAGTAGCTGTCGAACTCACAGAATGAAACTGAACGCAACGCAACGCAGCAAGACCGTATACTCGTAGCATCGTCACTCCACCGCCCGTGGCAAAGGCAGTGCACGTGGAATGGACAAGAAGAGCGGGGTATTCGTTGCGCTGAGAAGGATAGCACGCTTTTCTGTACCTCTCTTCGTTTTAACTTTCTGAGCGTGTTTTTAATCCAAACATATCATATCTATATATTTTTGGAATCAGAAACCGACAAGGAATAAGATGAAAGTGTTTTTAAATTGATTTCGGGGAAAAAAATTTGATAATAATTTTTATATATTTAATTTTCAGAGCTTGTTTTTAATCCGAATATAACATATTTATATGTTTTTGGAATCGGCAAGTGATGGAGAATAAGATAAACGTAAATTTGGATCGTTTTATAAATTTTTATTTTTTTTTACAATTTTCAGATTTTTAATGACCAAAGTCATTAATTAATTTTTAAGCCACCAAGCTGAAATGCAATACCGAACCCCGGGCTTCGTCGAAGAGTACTTGACGAAAATTTCAACCAATTTGGTTGAAAAATGAGGGCGTGACAGTGCCGCCTCAACTTTCACGAAAAGCCGGATATGACGTCATCAAAGACATTTATCAAAAAAATGAAAAAAACGTTCGGGGATTTCATACCCAGGAACTCTCATGTCAAATTTCATAAAGATCGGTCCAGTAGTTTAGTCTGAATCGCTCTACACACACACACAGACAGACAGACAGACAGACGCACATACACCACGACCCTCGTTTCGATTCCCCCTCGATGTTAAAATATTTAGTCAAAACTTGACTAAATATAAAAAGGAAGTATAGGTGCTCTAAATACAAACTGTTAGTTTTATTTGTGCCAATAAAAGGCACCCAAGCGGATAAGAAGCGTTGTCATGAACAAACAAGTCGCGTAAGGCGAAAATACAATATTTAGTCAAGTAGCTGTCGAACTCACAGAATGAAACTGAACACAACGCAACGCAACGCAGCAAGACCGTATACTCGTAGCATCGTCACATCGTCACTCCACCGCCCGTGGCAAAGGCAGTGCACGTGGAATTGACAAGAAGAGCGGGGTATTCGTTGCGCTGAGAAGGATAGCACGCTTTTCTGTACCTCTCTTCGTTTTAACTTTCTGAGCGTGTTTTTAATCCAAACATATCATATCTATATATTTTTGGAATCAGGAACCGACAAGGAATAAGATGAAAGTGTTTTTAAATTGATTTCGAAAAAAAAAATTTGATAATAATTTTTATATATTTAATTTTCAGAGCTTGTTTTTAATCCGAATATAACATATTTATATGTTTTTGGAATCAGCAAATGATGGAGAATAAGATAAACGTAAATTTGGATCGTTTTATAAATTTTTATATTTTTTTACAATTTTCAGATTTTTAATGACCAAAGTCATTAATTAATTTTTAAGCCACCAAGCTGAAATGCAATACCGAACCCCGGGCTTCGTCGAAGAGTACTTGACCAAAATTTCAACCAATTTGGTTGAAAAATGAGGGCGTGACAGTGCCGCCTCAACTTTCACGAAAAGCCGGATATGACGTCATCAAAGACATTTATCAAAAAAATGAAAAAAACGTTCGGGGATTTCATACCCAGGAACTCTCATGTCAAATTTCATAAAGATCGGTCCAGTAGTTTAGTCTGAATCGCTCTACACACACACACACACGCACGCACACACACACACACACACACACACACACGCACGCACATACACCACGACCCTCGTTTCGATTCCCCCTCGATGTTAAAATATTTAGTCAAAACTTGACTAAATATAACAACTTTCATCCTTGAAAAACAAATACGGTATATAAAAAAAAATTGTTAAAAGAATAAAAACAAAAGTGAGGATGAAAGTTCTTTGTTCATTGCAATGTTTCTTATTCCCCAATGTGTCAGGAGGCAGGCGGTGCATAACTCTCACTTACTGTTGAAGTGAAATGAACTTATTGAGTCAAACGGATTAACAGTTGCTTAGTATTGTTTGTGGCCTGTCGTGTGCTGGGAGATTGATAGCGCGTAACTCACACTGGCTGTTGTCTTTTGCCGTGGGCGCTTATTCCCCTTCCTTTTTACATTTAGTCAAGTTTTGACTAAATGTTTTAACGTAGAGGGGGGAATCGAGACGAGGGTCGTGGTGTATGTGCGTGTGTGTGTGTGTATGTGTCTGTCTGTGTGTGTGTGTGTGTGTGTGTGTAGAGCGATTCAGAGTAAACTAATGGACCGATCTTTATGAAATTTTACATGAGAGTTCCTGGGTTTGATATCCCCGAACGTTTTTTTTTCATTTTTTTGATATATGTCTTTGATGACATCATAGCCGGCTTTTTGTAAAAGTTGAGGCGGCACTGTCACAACCTCATTTTTCAATCAAATTGATTGAAATTTTGGCCAAGCAATCTTCGACGAAGGCCGGACTTCGGTAATGCATTTCAGCTTGGTGGCTTAAAAATTAATTAATGACTTTGGTCATTAAAGATCTGAAAATTGTAACAAAAACAAAACATTATTATAAAACGATCCAAATTTACGTTCATCTTATTCTTCATCATTTTCTGATTCCAAAAACATATAAATATGTTATATTTGGATTAAAAACAAGCTCTGAAAATTAAAAAAAATTAAAATTATGATCAAAATAAAATTTTCGAAATCAATTTAAAAACACTTTCATCTTATTCCTTGTCGGTTCCTGATTCCAAAAACATATAGATATGATATGTTTGGATTAAAAACACGCTCAGAAAGTTAAAACGAAGAGAGGTACAGTAAAGCGTGCTATGAAGCACAGCGCAATCGCTACCGCGCCAAACAGGCTCGTCACTTTCACTGCCTTTTGCACTAGCGGCGGACTACGTTCAATTTCATTCTGTTAGTTCTACAGCTTTCAAGACTAAATGTAGTAATTTCGCCTTACGCGACTTGTTTTAATTACAATCAGAAAATCCCTACAGAAAATGAAAAGAAAAATTATGTAGGACGTCCTGCATCTTCAAAATCCCTCATCGTTGCATGCTGATGAAGGGTGCATATTGGTTTTTCTTTGACACTTGCAACCCTCTGACCCCTGCGCTGGAATGATTGCTTTCAGCTTGATTACTCCGTTTTTAAGTGTTTGTCCCGCTAATGAATTTGGAGAAGAAAAAAACAACGTCGATTTTCTGAGAGATTAGAATT
Organism: Littorina saxatilis; assembly: GCF_037325665.1. NCBI lineage: Eukaryota > Metazoa > Mollusca > Gastropoda > Littorinimorpha > Littorinidae > Littorina > Littorina saxatilis. The sequence goes on from NC_090245.1 coordinate 57,181,463, forward strand.
ACAAAAATGATATTTGAAAATGACAGCTTTTATTTGCAGGCAGGAAGTTCAACACGATCTAAAGATTCAGTATGCAGATTACAAAAAAGATTAAGAATAAAATTGTATTTAAAAATAGTCTTTTTTTTACTTTTGTAAGAACTATAATTATTTGATCCTCATTTCTTTGTGGGTTAGAGTGCACGTGGCCTTTGGCGGTGATGGAATTAAAAACAACATTTAATAAGGGGAGGTTATAACATGTGGAGAGTGCTCTCTTCTTCTTTGCTTTACGACGAATACCTGATACGTTATGAAACTGTCTTTCCTATGTTTTGTTCCTGTTTATATATATTTATATATATTCTTATGCACACCAAAATACACTTTGCTGTGACAGTATCTTTCATATATCGATGGCTTATGAACATATTTTAGGATGTGTAGAGCCGGCTTGCTGATGACAAAATCATACGCGAAACACTCAAAAAACCGGGAATCAACAAAACACAGTTTGAACCGGGCCACACAAAAAACTGGGCTTTATAATCAGCGATGCTATACAAGAAACTCTCTCTCTCTCTCTCCCTCTCTCTCTCTCTCCCTCTCTCTCTTTTCCTCTCTCCCTCCCTCTCTCTCTCTCTCTCTCTCTCTCTCTCTCTCTCTCTCTCTCTCTCTCTCTCTCTCCTGGCCTGTGATGAAATGCTTTGCTAAGGTCCCCTTTGCTTGAGTCTAGGGCCAATAACTCACGGACGGATTTCACAGGCATAAGAAAAGAACCAAAGGGTCAGGCCTGCCTTGCCGCTCATATTGTTTTTATAGTTCTCTGCTAATTTCCTGACCCCCCCCCCCCCTCCCCAACCCTCCCTCCCTGCCTCTGTCTGTCTGTCTGTCTGTCTGTCTGTCTCTCTCTCTGTCTCTCTCTCTCTCTCTCTCTCTCTCTCTCTCTCTCTCTCTCTCTCTCCCTCTCTCTCTCTCTCTCTCTCATCTCTCTCTCTCTCTCTCTCTCTCTCTCTCTCTCTCTCTTTCTCGCGATACCTTCTCTTCCCTTCCTTTTTTCGGCATCGCCGAGTATGGTGCGAAATCGAATTTTCCTGACTGAACTTTTCTGGATGCCGTTGACACCAAAAGAATGAGATTTTTTAGGTCCCTAAAACGGGCCGTTTATCTCTGGAGTGTCTGAGGTATTGTTGGAGCGGTTTGTCGACGCGGTGTGGATTGATTTGTTTCAATGCTGTGTTCAGTTCACGCGAGAATATTTGTGGCAGTCTATACATGTCAGTGTGGGCATAACAAATTGATGCAAACGACAGACAAAGAAGCACACAGGCAGAAAAGGGGATGACACTTTAAAAGTTGGCATTTATCGCGGACTTCTTCGTTTCGTCGAATCTGATCCCAACAATCTTTAAGACTATTCCCCAGCAGCCAAAACTACCAACGACAGAAAGGGAGAACACGACTTGATATTTATCAATATTTTTTTTTTTTTTAATTTTTTTTTTTTTTAGAGATACTGAACTTGTCAAATCCAGGTGCACGGAGCCCCTGGGGCTTTTAATCATACATGTACCTCAGGCAGCTATCCGTTATAAGAACTACCAAGTTTCATTGACTTGCACCCAGAGTCAAGTTGTTTTGTTTACTCAATATGCGTTTTTTGTAAATAATGCACAAACGTTGAATAAAACAGTTTAAACCAAAGAGTCAAGAACTGCGATTTTTTTACGAATTAATTTCGTACTCGGACCCGGCTGGTCTTGGCCTATTTTTGAGTCACTTGAGAAAAAGTGACTCTATGTAATCGGTCAGTGTTAGTCTGTCCGGCCGGCCGTCCGTAGACACCACCTTAACGTTGGACTTTTCTCGGAAACTATCAAAGCGATCGGGCTCATATTTTGTTTAGTCGTGACCTCCAATGACCTCTACACTTTAACGATGGTTTCGTTGACCTTTGACCTTTTTCAAGGTCACAGGTCAGCGTCAAAGGAAAAATTAGACATTTTATATCTTTGACAAAGTTCATCGGATGTGATTGAAACTTTGTAGGATTATTCTTTACATCAAAGTATTTACATCTGTAGCCTTTTACGAACGTTATCAGAAAAACAAGGGAGATAACTAGCCTTTTCTGTTCGGCAACACACAACTTAACGTTGGGCTTTTCTCGGAAACTATAAAAGTGACCGGGCTCAAATTTTATGTGAACGTGACTCATTGTGTTGTGAATAGCAATTTCTTCCTGTCCATCTGATGCCTCATATAATATTCAGAACTGCGAAAGTGACTCGATCGAGCGTTTGCTCTTCTTGTTGGATCTAAATTTAGATCAGGTAGATCACCACATCATGCACAAAAAGACACGTCACTAGCAAACTATGTCAGACGTCATCATGAGTTTGTGTAAAACAAAATGGAGGCCGGAATCACTCAGTTGAATCGAACTCCGACCAAACACCACGTAATAACTAGGTTAATTTATGCACTCGCGTGAACAAGAAACTGTCGAGCTTCACAGATGTCGTCGTTGGGTAGTTTTGGGTTTGTTTTACTACCATAGGTGGATTTTTGAACTGTAAATGCACTCAGCTGCAACAAAAACGCAAAACGAAGGCTGTGAGCTGCACTGTGCCTTTAAGCTCAGACGATTATTCCTTCTGTGGCAGAGAACAGAAGGACACGATATAACGGTAGATCATTTACAGCCTCAGTGAGTTTCAGTGGCAGCCAATCGCCTATCACTTCCTGTTTTGCCCGGAACACCGGAAATGACGCCATAGATTCAAACCAATATGTAGTCAGACAGGGCAGTCAAATCGGAACCCAATTTCAACTCAATGGCGATATGGGAGGTCGGCAAAGAGGCTGCAAGTAGTAAAACCGCCACACAAGAAAATGTCAACGGACTGAGAGGGAAAAAGAGTTAATGTGACTCTGTTCATTGGCTGGGTTGAAGCAGGTTTTGCTATTTGCTCATTGTCTGGAGTAAAGCGTGTGTCGGCGTTTTGTGTCGGTCACTTCCAATCGTTGATGTGAGTTCTTGGTCTGTTTAGTGGTTGGTTGTGTCTGCTTTTTGTGCGGTCATGCTCTCTGACTGTAGTTTCTTTATCAATTCTCTTTTCCGCGTTTCTTTCTTTTGGTGTAACAATAAGCAGAAAACGTAGGTGTGCTCTTCCCTTTTGTCGACCGTTTTGTTGCCGATTTTTCCTACTTCATTATTTATTATTACAGTTAAATAGGGCACTGAAGTAATGAATGCGATTCAGACACAGACCAAACACGTAAACTTGCCTGGCGACACTTCACGCGTTTATTTAGCCTCTTCCTTTGCGCTTGACTTGTGCCTTCAGCACAAAAGCGACAAGCTCCATTGTTAAACTATTTATAAAGTTTCTCGCGCGGACAAAGGATCATAATCGAAGTGTGTATAGTGTAGAGGCTGGGGAGACTAAGAGGTCGATTACATTTTACGTGCAAATAGGTGATAAACGACCACCAGCCACAGCGGAGAAGATGAACTAAGATTAGAATCATAATTGGGGGTGAAAGTGCATTGTTCATTTTTAGATCGCTTTTCTCCCTGTGTTTCTCAGATAATGAAATGAGAATAACTGAGCTGGGCAATGGCAGTGTGAGCTTACACGAACAATGTCCATCGCCATCTCTCTCCCCAGACCTTTTAGAAACCTTTTGTTTGTGTATGCTTGTTTGTTGGCCTTATGTATATATATATAGTCAAACTAATAAACCCTAGTTCGTTTTCTTTCCGTTTCCGTTATTTTCCTTAAGATTCTCTCGCTTGGAACAGCCCGAGAGCGTTAACCGTGACTGGGAGAGAACAAAACTGTCCAGGCCCTGGTCGTCAGCAAATCTTTTAACACGGCAACAAGAACAACAACAACAAATAAAAATAAAATAAAAACATCAAACCTAAGCAGAAAAAACAAGAAACGTGTCCCTATTCTAGGGCAGCGAAGAGGTTGGGGTGGAAAGAGACACTGTGGGTTTGGGCAGGGGCAGTGAGATACAACTCAGTTGACAAGGCTAGGGGTACAGGGCGCCCGGGTGTCGGGCTATTATCCCACGGCCGTGTGTGCATGCTTTGCATTCTGCCAGTGCATGGCCACGTCGCCTGCCGGACAAAATGGATTGGCGGGCCTGATTCGGTTGGACTCACTCCGACACTTGCATTTTGATGGGCTTCTTGTGGGGCCGTGATTTGGGCCTAACATTGCAATCCCAAAGCCGATGCCAGAGGGGCTTGGGCTGTTTTGTTTTGCCTCTTGTCTTTCTTTTTTTTTCTTTCATCTTCTCAAGGTTTTTTCAAACGGTGGTTGAAATTGGATGTCAGCAGCACAGTGCAAGCCACAGGTCGATGGTCGCTCAGCCTGACACGTCTTCTGATGTTGCAATTCTTCTGAGAGGACTGCTTCAAGGCGATGCAACAAGACTAAGCAAGCAGTTTACTCATATGGCAGGGAATATCTTTGTTCTTGATCATACCTACGTGGCAATAAGCCATTACCTGTGTAATTTATATCTTTAAAGAAAGAGGTTTAAGGGTTCCATATCAAGCATAGCATTTAGCATATATCTCAGAGTGCACTAAGTTCGAGTACAACAAGATTCTTGAAACACAAAAAGCCACCAACAACAGGAAAACAATTAAGTATAAAAAGATGCAAACATTTTCAAAAACGAACAGTATGGAAGCTTTTACCTTTTAGAAGATAAACTTATTTCTGTTTTTTGTTTACTTTAGTGTTGTAAGGATTATTTAGGAGACGGTGGATTATTGGTTCTTTAGACGATAGCATCTGCACATATCTGAGTGCATTCTACGCAGACAAATTGGCAACAAGCTTGAACGAGTTTGCACATTTTAGCTTTCTCGGGATTTAATTATTGATTCATTAACGAATCGCTTGCGGGAATCGAAATACACCCTGTGTCTCATGTGTCTGAAAACACCTCCGCGCGGAGGGGTTTTGCAGCTAGCGCAGTGAAAATAAAGAGGGAACATTTTCTCGGCTCGCGCGGCAGCAAGTAGGATGTCTCTAGACTGAATATGTCTTCTATTGCAGTTCTATGGGCAATTTTGTCCAATTAGTCCTTCGACCAAATTATGTCGTCTCAGGATCGTTTTGTTTTTCAATTCTTAGTACAGTTGAAAAGACTGTTACGTCACAGTAAAGTGGGATAGCCACACGAATTAAACCGATATGTAGCTGCAGCTATACAATTTGATTTTTTTTACAACCGTGAAATTCTAGGTATCGGAAGTGGCTCGTGAAACGAAGACTGGGATATTGATGTTTAAAAAACAAGGAAAGGCAGGGGGAAAAAAATCAAAATATAGCAACAAAAAGGACCACAAAAACCAATCTCCGATACAATTCAGTTGACAGAATGTCAATGAAGGACCCTATTTTCCTCTTCTTTGGGAGGTTGAACGATAGCGTACCTGGAGTGGAAAATGAAATGAACGCGGTGTAAAACAAAAAAATGAATGACACAAATAAACTGAAAGGATAAGCAATTATCAGATCCAGAAGAATACATGATACAGTCGAAGTGAAGTTAAATAAAAATGTGTAAAACTTTGAATGGTAGAGCGCCAATATGGAGGGACATACGTCCCAACTGTTAAAATTACAAAGACGATGGTGATAGCAACTCACTGTCAGTCATCAATATCTCGTTTCGATAAAATCATCAAAGATTTATTGATCATATGTGTCGTCAGGTAAAATAGACAATGTTCGTTAATTCAGACACCACTTTCATTACGATAATTATAACTCTTTATCAAAGGAAGCGGTACGGAAGGAATCGTCAAGAAAACTTCCAAAAGTTCTGTTGCCTTTCTAGTTAACATTCTTTGCATAATAATGTAACTGTTTGAAAAAAGCGAGCATTGGACTATAATCAAAATGAATTTTATTACAGAAACAAAAATTAGAGTTGGAAAACTTCGTAAATTTGTTTTGTATTGCTATTGCCAAAATCGTCTCATTCTTATTTCGTTTCTCGCCGCTGACCAAAAATAAGGAGCTGTGTTAAGAAATATTTTCTGCCGACAACATGTTACTTTTCATTTATTTTCATCCTTGCCAATACAATTGTCTGCAAGGCTTGCGGCAGATTTTGTTCCGCCAAAGTAAAAGTTTGGAACAAAGTTTTCGAATAACGAGAGGATGAATTGCTTTTCTTGTTTTGTAGCCAGGTTGGTAATGATTGTCGTTTACAATAGCCGTGGAAAAAAACCCACTTTCGTTCAATTGCAAAATAATGAACATATCAGGAATATGATTACAGTGTTAATTTGCCAACAGAAGCGCGTGTTTTTTGTTGTTTCTTCTCTCATAACAAAACAACAGGCAATCTGAGAGCTAGATGTAAAGTTTAAACTAAGGAAAACATATTTCTGCTCTCGGTTTTTAGCTGGGTGTCATCCTTTTTATATTTATTCAAGTTTTGACTAAATATTTTAACATCGAGGGGGAATCGAAACGAGGGTCGTGGTGTATGTGCGTGTGTCTGTGTGTCTGTGTGTCTGTGTGTGTGTGTGTGTGTGTGTGTGTGTGTGTGTGTGTAGAGCGATTCAGACTAAACTACTGGACCGATCTTTATGAAATTTGACATGAGAGTTCCTGGGTATGAAATCCCCGAACGTTTTTTTCATTTCTTTGATAAATGTCTTTGATGACGTCATATCCGGCTTTTCGTGAAAGTTGAGGCGGCACTGTCACGCCCTCATTTTTCAACCAAATTGGTTCAAATTTTGGTCAAGTAATCTTCGACAAAGCCCGGGGTTCGGTATTGCATTTCAGCTTGGTGGCTTAAAAATTAATTAATGACTTTGGTCATTAAAAATCTGAAAATTGTAAAAAAAAATAAAAATTTATAAAACGATCCAAATTTACGTTTATCTTATTCTCCATCATTTGCTGATTCCAAAAACATATAAATATGTTATATTCGGATTAAAAACAAGCTCTGAAAATTAAATATATAAAAATTATTATCAAAATTAAATTGTCCAAATCAATTTAAAAACACTTTCATCTTATTCCTTGTCGGTTCCTGATTCCAAAAACATATAGATATGATATGTTTGGATTAAAAACACGCTCAGAAAGTTAAAACAAAGAGAGGTACAGAAAAGCGTGCTATCCTTCTTAGCGCAACTACTACCCCGCTCTTCTTGTCAATTTCACTGCCTTTGCCATGAGCGGTGGCCTGACGATGCTACGAGTAAAATGGCATTGCGTTCAGTTTCATTCTGTGAGTTCGACAGCTACTTGACTAAATATTGTATTTTCGCCTTACGCGACTTGTTTCATTCTTCTGTCTCTCTTGAATTTATGTGCTTGTTCTACTTTCTCGTCTTCTCTCGTTTCCGCTACCGTACCCCTGTAAAAGAAGAAAAACAAGTCGCGTAAGGCGAAAATACAATATTTAGTCAAGTAGCTGTCGAACTCACAGAATGAAACTGAACGCAATGCCATTTTACTCGTAGCATCGTCAGGCCACCGCTCATGGCAAAGGCAGTGAAATTGACAAGAAGAGCGGGGTAGTAGTTGCGCTAAGAAGGATAGCACGCTTTTCTGTACCTCTCTTTGTTTTAACTTTCTGAGCGTGTTTTTAATCCAAACATATCATATCTATATGTTTTTGGAATCAGGAACCGACAAGGAATAAGATGAAAGTGTTTTTAAATTGATTTGGACAATTTAATTTTGATAATAATTTTTATATATTTAATTTTCAGAGCTTGTTTTGAATCCGAATATAACATATTTATATGTTTTTGGAATCAGCAAATGATGGAGAATAAGATAAACGTAAATTTGGAGCGTTTTATAAATTTTTATTTTTTTTTACAATTTTCCGATTTTTAATGACCAAAGTCATTAATTAATTTTTATGCCACCAAGCTGAAATGCAATACCGAACCCCGGGCTTCGTCGAAGATTACTTGACCAAAATTTGAACCAATTTGGTTGAAAAATGAGGGCGTGACAGTGCCGCCTCAACTTTCACGAAAAGCCGGATATGACGTCATCAAAGACATTTATCAAAAAAATGAAAAAAACGTTCGGGGATTTCATACCCAGGAACTCTCATGTCAAATTTCATAAAGATCGGTCCAGTAGTTTAGTCTGAATCGCTCTACACACACACACAGACACACACACACACACACATACACCACGACCCTCGTCTCGATTCCCCCCTCTACGTTAAAATATTTAGTCAAAACTTGACTAAATATAATGATGATTCAAATGCACAATTGAATACACACGCATGCCGGCACACACGCGCACACACACACACACATGCACACACACACACACGCACGCACGCACGCACGCACGCACGCACGCACACACACACACGCACGCATGCACGCACACACACACATGCACACACACACACACACACACACTTTTTTCAAAGGACTATCACTTTTTACTGGAGCAGGTTTTCAGTTTTGTTGTTATATTTTCATTTATTTTATCCATGAAGTTTTTTTAAATCTTTTATAAGCCTTTCTTCTCCTTTATGTGAACATTATTTGAAATCTACAGTGTCTTCGTGTGCTGCGTTATTTACCCAAACCGTGTCGAGAAAGTGCGAGCGATGACAGTGCTGTAGAGGCTTCATCAATCTACTTCTCCTTGCTTCATCGAGCTCAAAAATTGAATCTCTGCGGTGCATTTGTGCGATGATTTTTAGCGAGAAATTGTATTTTCCGCCCCGCAAATATGGCAATTTTCAAATGCAGCTTTTTGTTATTCTGCCTAATTTTGTTCCATCAGTGTGTGTCACCACTGCCATAAAAAGAAAATGTCTTCATGATGAAATGCGAAACATGTTGTTAAAAGTAGGTGTGAGCAATTTTCAGTACTCGTTCTTGTTAAAGATCATTCTGATAATCATCGATCTACGGCTATCGCCAGTTTCTCTCTGACAGCATGCTGAATTATTGAGCGAATCTATCAAAACAAGAATACAGAGTTATCTCCCATATGTTTTTCGCGAGCACTGATCTACATTTGAGATCAGTGTTCGCGAGACGAAAATTATTGCAGATTGGCCGACTTCGACAGTGATCTCCGTTCTGTTCTTCACAGTTATGATAAAGACATTGTTCTAAGGTCAAAACAAGTCGAAATTTTGAGACTGCTGTCGGAAGGAGACCGTGATATATGGTTGCATCACTCTCAACTGGTTACAGAACAAATCGTCTGCTCCGGCGCGCGCCGAAGCCAAAGTTGATTATCACGTGACACTTTAGAGTTGTTTGCACAGTAAATACATCCGCGAAAGATAGCTCGCTTGAAACTGTCTTACATATCAATTCCGTTGTAATTTAAAAATTACACAACACCATGAAAAATCATTATCGACGATCGCGAATCTGCTTATATCCATAACACATTACGAAAAGATCTAAATATGTAAAATAATCGATTTCTAACCCACAGAAAGAAAACCAAGGCATCCTGTCAGGGATAGAATGAGACCCGAAGGGAAGTAACTCATTTTTGACCTGTGTTCAGGATGGTTAAAGATACCATCTGAAGTCTTAACTTTCTCAAATAGCTCTGAACACTCTACTTCTTTTTCCAACCGTCTTCTTTGGTACCTGGAAGATGTACAGTACAATTTTTCAGAAAAGCGGCTTTAGTCGGGCAGTGGTGTTTTAAAACCAGCAAACGGAATATCTCTGGGTGCATTTACAGTTCAGGCGCAGTCACGTCCAGACTCCCTTATTTTTAAGGGAGGGAGAACTTGAGCCCCTGTCAGTCACTCCAGTTCGGAATGCACGATACGCGTGTGCTTGATACGGAACGGACGCACAAACGCAGTTAAACGCTCTCTCTCTCTCTCTCTCTCTCTCTCTCTCTCTCTCTCTCTCTCTCTCTCTCTCTCTCTCTCTCTCTCTCTCTCTCTCCGTCACTCCTATCCACCCCCCCCCCTCCCCCGTCTCTCCCTCTCTCTCTTTATCTAGAGCTTTCTTTGTCTCTCTACAGGACGTCACCAAAGAGCTACTTTTATATTTATCAATGGAACAGCGTGACAGCCCATGAAATATTCATGCAAAGAGACTGCCAGTGTATGTTCTTCAAACGATGCCTCTGGTTATTAAGACATATTCAGCTCAGAAAGAAGGAATTGACAAAGACGTCTGGTACATTTACTTACTTAAGTTAAGCGCTTGTGACACAAAGAAGGTAATATCGAGGACAGAAGGATCGAGAAGTAGGGTTGATTGTGTGTGTGTGTGTGTGTGTGTGTGTGTGTGTGTGTGTGTGTGTGTGTGTGTGTGTGTGTGTGTGTGTGTGTGTGTTCGCTTGCGCGTGTGAGTTTTAGAGTATATGGCATACAATCAAATGAGATTAGATCATCATGGGTTATCCTGCATTGGACAATTTAAATGGAATTAATTGAAATCAAAACACAACAAAAAATACGAATTATTATAAAACAACTATACTCGTGTTTCAACCGAAGAAAAAGGTGATAAGCACTGTGAGTGATAAAGTGAGGATTCTCGGACACACCTGCGGCGAAGAAGATTCAAACTAACATGCTCACTACGACACTAGCTATTGCAGAACGCACATTAGGATACCAGACATACTCGCTGAAATCATAGACCAAATAGCCTGGACCCCAACTCGTCACGTGACCCTTCGAGGTTACGACTCTCGACTTTCAGGGGCGCGTCACGTCCGGTTTGAAAGGCCAGCGATTCGAAGACAGCGAAAAGAAAGCACGCTCCAGTTATTTGTGACAATGGGAGGTGACAATGAACTGGATTTTCCAAAACTCCAAACTAAACTTAACAAAACTCATCGAAAAACATGTTCCATATGCATTTTTGATAAGAGTTTATTTTAGCATTTTCAGAACTTACCTCGGCAACTTCGTCCATTTTTACAATCGACACCGGATATGACGTCCCCTTGATTTCTGAAAGGCCATGTAAGCGTTGGTTCCTAAATGCGAGAGGCGCTACCTCGTAATAGAGAGAACAAGAAATTCCTTCGAGGTAGGAAAAACACCCCCGTTGGTCAAAGGGAAATAACCATTCTCACTGCCACCAACTGAGAAGGTTATTTCCCTTTGACTCTATAAGTCCTTGTAGAATCTTAATCCACCAATAACTCCCTAACCGTGTGTTTGACGGGTCCCAATTTTTGTAAGGACCGTCTCAGGAATGTATAAAACCTGTTCACCAAGTTTGGTGACGATCGGTCCGTTCATTCTTGAGATCTATATGCGAACACAAACACACAAACACACAAACACATCGACCGAAACCTATACACACCCCTATACCGGGGGTGTAAAGAGCGGAGAGAGAGAGAGCTATAGTTGGCGGTCCAGGATAAATGGTCTATGCTGAAATGTACAACCGTAGAGCTTGCCAGACGCTCAAAGAGACAAAACCAGATTCGGTAGATTTCAGCAGAGAAGAGAAAATAATTCAAGGCATAGACATTACCGGCCGTGACGTTCTATTAATGTATCAATGCTCTCACTTTGTCGTAAATATCTCCGTTTCGGAGCACATTGCGCACACACTAAAATGCAGTCAATTCCATAGCACCACCTCAGACAGTACCCTGAATTGTAAAAATGCTCGGAACTTTCTCAGGAAATGATACCATAATGAGTCCAGCTTGTCTTCTACAATGCACGGAAGAGCAGCACGGGAGTTTGATTCCAATCTTTCACTTGGCACCTTACATGCTTCGGCAAATGGCGGAAGTCAGAAATAACGTGACCATTGCCCCGCCGATGAACGCTGATCGGGTGATATCCGTCTGTTCATGACTTCGTTCCCATCGGGCTGCGCGCATCAAAGGAATTGATGACAAGGAGGGAGTTTTTCTGGTCAACACATAACTGCACCGCTGCTTGTATAGATGGCCAATGAGCGGCCAATAGATATTTGATGGTTGGGTCAGTCAACCTTTCTTTCTGCATTCAACAGGAACATAGAAATAGTACAAACGTATAGACCTGGGTACATCGTCAATGACGTTGTTCGATTTATAAAGTGATGGCTTTGACTGAAGAACTCTGTATGGCGACCATGCAAGATGAGAATATTTGATGATTCATTACTCATTCAATTTTGAGGGGAAAGAACAGGAGTGACATTTGTATAGACGCGGGCAGCACTGAAGGCAAAAGCCCAGCGAACTCAGTGTCCAAGATTTGACGTCTGTAGAATTCTCTAACAAGGCTAATCAACAAAGGGCAACAACCACAGGCCCTGCCTGCTTGGGTAAGGGTTCCTGGTTCTTTTGTCGTCGCACAAAGGATGGTTTCTTGGACAAAAACGACCGTCAAATAAATGTATTTGTGCGTGTGTGTGTGTGTGTGTGTGTGTGTGTATGTACGCGCGTGCAGAGGGCATCCTCTTTATACCTCTCTCTGTTTTCCCCAGGGCCTGAATGGCTGTATTCACAGAGCACTGCGAGGTTCGTCTGTTTATGTTAAGTAAGCTATTCCTTTATGTTTGTTTTTGTTTTTGCTTCAAGCCGCTCATCATCTTTGCTGCCTAAGAATATTTTTGCTCTCGGTTTCTAAACTTTTGGGTTCTGATATTTTAATTTGTTCCCTTCGCATTCGCATTCGTCTTCACTAACTGGCGTCTTTGCCAAACAGCTTTTCCTCCATAATCATCATTTCAGTTACCCTTTTCCCTTCTCGCAGCAGCCACCAAGGGAGTTTCGAGAGCGTTTTCAACAAACTGCAACTTAACTCTGATGTAAGGCCACACAAAAGTCAAGGAGTCCTGGAGTCCTGGGCCCAGACACATTAGCCAACAACACGGAAGCGCCATTCTGAGCTGAAGGAGACTTATTTACATACGCGCCCTGACACACTGAAACGTAGATCTATCCTGCTGCAGTTGGGGGAGAAGATTGATCAGAAGTTAAGGGGGCTTTGCTGTACCTGTGGGGAAAAGGGCGAGGGCGTTTGGCCCACTGAAATCACCATTTGTCACCCGCCACAGCCGTGAGTGAAGGGCTTTCCTCTACGCACAGGTTAGAGCGAAGACCATGGTAGAAGTGCAGTGCGGCATGCAGTGGTTATAGGTGGTTTAGGTAGTGATCATATGTCCTTTCTGTCTTCATTTCTTTTCCTTTTATTTTATGAATTGTGCAGCTGTCGTCTTTTGAGAGCAAGCAGCGCCCAATCAAAGATGTCATATTGTCATTGTTATTTTTGTGTGTATCCGTAGATTTTAAAGACAAGTGGGTCGAAGAGGCGGTGCACGTTTGTATTTTCATTCATTTACGCTGTCCATAAGTTTACCCATTTGAAAAAACCCATTATTTGTATTTTTGTTTTTTTAAATTGGTTTTACTTGGTGCCAACATCACATCCAAATCAAAAATGTGGTTCAAACATTTCCTCGCAGCTGCTTTCCTTTACTTACTGACTGGGAGATACCTGATGGTTGGAAGCCAACGGTTTTTACGAGTCATTCCCATTGGTGAAGTGCCTTGGCCTCAGGACAGTGCGCGACTACTCCATGGTATTGGTGTAATATATTCTCTGAACGTGAATGCAAGTACGGCTCCTTATTTCACGTGCTATATACCTATTATTTGTCGGTCTTTCTTTCGTAAAGTTTAGACATATTTGTCTGTATATTAAATCCGCCATTGTTTCAGCCAACTTTGCTGCGAAAGCGACGTGTTTGTTTGTACCCCTTGCGCATAAACAAGAGCTATTTTGTGACCCTGTCGATTGGGATCGCACGACGCCTGAAGAGGTACACGTTATACAGATTCCTCCAAGAATGGGGCAAAGGACTGTGGATTGTTATAACGGGCAGAGCAGGTCCAGACGGGCTCACGCTTGGAATGCTGTAATACAGTCGGATTGGATGAAATGATACGCTTGCGAGCACGAGAGGGCTAGGGGGCGGACGTTGATAATAATTGATACATTTTGTGTCTTGCGTCGGTATATTATTTTTATTCTCTGCTGACTGGCAATCTCCGTGCGACACTCGCTTGAATGAATATTCATGGACCCCAAGACGCCGTTGATAGAGGTAAGGTCAGGGCAGTCGTTATCTGTCTCTTTTTCTATCTATTTTTTTGGATGTTGAAGGGGGGGGGGGGGGCAGGGAGGTGGCAAAAGCTACTATGCGATTCCATCACTGACACTTTATCGCCCAGTCTTTCCGAAAGGTGCCTTCATCTTCCATCTTTGTCTCCCCTGGTGTCTGTAGAGATCATTATTTCTTGGCCTTTGACTTTCCCCTCGCTCTCAGTGTACACGAAGTTCAGTTTTCTTAATCTTTACGGTGAAGATTTCGCGTTGTTCTCGTTTGGTTCTTCTTCTTGTGTTTCCCAAGACAGGGTTGTTTTACAGGTCTCCAAGGACTTACATTGACATATGTAAAGAATGAGATGAAGGAAGCAATTTTTCGTTTGGGGTGGTATCTCATTGCATTGTTATATTATTGTGAACTGAGGGGTAGGAGGGGAGGGAGGTTTGGAGGGACTTCAAGTTAGGGGTAGTTTCTCCTTGCATTGTTTTGCTGTGATATTTGAAAAGGAGCGCAGAAAGATGCCAGTGATCTCCCTTCTAAGCAGAAATGGGTTTCCACCTTCAAGCTGGGGATTAACACTTACAAAAGGAAACGGGAGCGCCACAAAGAAGACATCCGTGGACTCGATGTTTGATCTTGAGCGGCGACAGGGGGAAAACAGAAAAAAGAAAATAAGGCTGAGAAAAGATGTCATGTCGCTCATGCCATTGCTGCACCCTCAACCTTCATTGATTACCCCGATCTGCCCGTGTTTTTCGTCCAACTTCCTTTTCAAAGGCATGCCGGGAAATGTAACCAGCAGCCAATCATCTGTCTTCTTATCGACTTGGCCGAAACTAGGTCATGGTCAAAACGGCAGCTCTCAGTTCTGCTAAAAGAGCGTTTGAAGTAATCTTCCTTTGACCTGGCTAACTGTGCGCACAGCAAACCGTATAGGGAAAACCCGTCGTTGTATTTAACCTGGCGACTAGGAATCCCGACAGGAAAACCTCACATTCTTTTAGATTCACGAAATTTTAAAAAAAATGTCAACATCAAAAGATGAGAAAGGTAAGTTAATGGGTCGTTTAAATTATATACAAAACGAAACATTTACTAGCATAGCGGCTTAAAAGAGGACAAACCAGATACACAGCAGACACATAGTGAAGACGGGTGATAATAAGTAAACGTTTGAGTGTGGATGACATCGAGCAACAGGTGACAGAGTGCAGGCCAGTTCTCTGTAAACGAACTTGGTCAGTCGAGTACTTGTAAGGGGGTGGAGCCTGGTGAAGGGGGAGGGGGGGGGGATAGAAGAAATAATCCTGGCAGCGGTTTTGAGTACAAGTTTACGAACGTGCAGACGTGACTAATCCGGGCAGGACCAGAAAGGAAACAGTGCGCGTGATAATCCGCTGTTTGTAGGGCCAAGACAGCTGTTTCGCTAATGACCACTGCCAGCTCTCCAGTCTTACATATATATAACACTCTAAGAGCTGCTCTATCTTGCACTGGCCAGGCACGTGTACCAAAGGATGTATGAGGGAAGAGTTAAGCTAAAAAGAACTCGGTCACAGTAGTTCTTGACTGAATTTATATTTGTCTTGTTGATATGGCTCTTTCTGTCCAAACAGTGTGTATACTCGATATTTCTTTGGGGGGATGAGTGAGGGTGGGGGCATACTGAATCCTGCCAATGAATGTAAGTTCTTGACCAAACTGGACTCGTGTCCTGTTCACGTATCATCACTTGGAGATATTATGTTTTGTTGATAACTTGATGTTAGTTGTAAATCGTTACTCTTTGCATGTGTGTGTGTGTGTGTGTGTGTGTGTGTGTGTGTGTGTGTGTGTGTGTACGTGCGTGCGTGCGTGCGTGTATGTGTGTGTGTGTGTGTGTGTGTGTGTGTGTGTGTCTTTTACCTTCACAAATATGCACTGTCTAGTAGGCTACTCCAACATAGTTCGAAATGTATGTCGACGGGAAAGTGGGAGGAAAGGAGACTGGAGACAAACACACACGGAAGTTGGCAAGTGCTAATACTCCACAAGGAGCATGGGAAGATCAGATATACTTCAAAACCAGGACATGGAATGAAATCACAATGTCCCAATGAGGCACGTTAGGGCTGCGCTTGAAGAGAACAAGTCCTCTTCAGCTTTCCCGAAATTGCAAAACTTCAGTGTACACGGGCAATCTTCAGGTCATCTTACGCTGCGCAGGTTGCAGATCTCAGTGGAGCGGACAATTTGGATTCCTTTTGCGTGTTGTCTGTTTAGAAGAGCGCTTCAACCAATTTTGAACACAGCAAGTTGTGTTTGAGTAAGATAACAACACCTCTATTTCATTCAAACTCTGAAAAGGAAGTATTCGGCAGTTTTTTTCCCGTTTAAATTCTTGCTAGTCTTATTCTAGGACCATGAGCCCTAGTCTTAAATGGGGATTGCTCTCATGTATGGTCCCGCTGGCGCTCATGGGGACAGGCGAGTTACAAGCTCATGGTTTTACAAGTTGTAATCGGCACGCCGGCACGCGTCACAAGTGTATCATCTTACAAGTCGTAATCAGCACGCCGGCACGCGTCACAAGTCTTACACACTACCAACAATGCCTTTCTGTGTGTCTCTGTCACTATATGTTTGTTTGTGTGTGTGTGTGTGTGCCTGTGTGTGTGTGTGCGTGTGTGTGTGTGTCTGCCTGTTTGTCTCTGTCTCTGTCTCTCTGTCACTGCCTCTGTCTCTGTCTCTCTCTGTTCCTCTCTCTTTTGCTCTGTCTCTCTCTGTTCCTCTCTCTTTCGCTCTCTCTTCCACTTCGTCTCCTTGTGAGAGCACGCGTACGCATGCGTGCGTGTCCTTTGCCTTTAGCTGATCGTGTGTTCTGTTGAGTGTTTTTTACGGTCCACTTGTCCATAAGGAGTTCATCAACGTATTGAGCAGTCACGACATGCATAGTGCACAGCGCTATTTTTCATCATCATAAACGATGGGCGACTTTTACGCTTCGGTGTTTACTTTTGTAAGCTTCGTTGGTTACACTGTTTTGTTGTTGTAAAACAGCTCTCTCTCTCTCTCTCTCTCTCTCTCTCTCTCTCTCTCTCTCTCTCTCTCTCTCTCTCTCTCTCTCTCTCTCTCTCTCTCTCTCTCTCTCTCTCTCTCTCTCTCTCTGAAAAAAGATCTTTGCTGTATCTACTCCATTACCCTCGAAAAATAAAGTTGGTTCGTTCGTTCGTTCGTTCGTTCTCTCTGTATCCCTCTCTCTCTCTCTCTCTCTCTCTCTCTCTCTCTCTCTCTCTCTCTCTCTCTCTCTCTCTCTCTCTCTCTCTCTCTCTCTCTCTCTCTCTGTGATTGTAAGACTAGGCGTGAGCCTAAAATCTCCATCCTTGAGTAATAAAGTTTGTTCGTACGTTCGTTCTCTCTCTCTCTCTCTCTCTCTCTCTCTCTCTCTCTCTCTCTCTCTATCTATCTCTCTCTCTCTCTCTCTCTCTCTCTCTCTCTCTCTCTCTCTCTCTCTCTCTCTCTCTCTCTCTCTCTCTCTCTCTCTCTCTGAGAGTCATGGCTTCGATGGGGAAGGCCTATTGCTTGTTATCTTTGTCTCTCCGATCTATGTTTCCATATTATCCCTTCAGCTATGTATTCAGCTCAATGGCAAGCGAGATGTGTCAGAATGTCTAGCATTGTCGTCCTGAAGAAGACACGAAAAGCTTCTGCAGGCTTCCGAGACTTGAGAAGAAAGCACCAGTTTGCGGGCTGGGTCGGGGTAGGGGTTTCAAAAACTCTGAGTCGAAACTTTAAATCACAGAGTGTTTCATTCTTCAAAAAGTCCTACACGATGAAAGCCGTGCACAGCAGAAGAGCACGTGAAACTCGGAGTTCCGACTTAGCGCTGACTGAGGTCGGGATGCTGGTGAAGAGAGCGTATAGCAGTAGGTGTTCTTCGGGGAGTCGTCTTCACTGCCTTTGCCAGCTAATCTCATCACGTCGCAGCTAACCTCGTTAAACGTAACTTCTTCGACAGCCAGCAGCCACACTGAGAGTGGTGGGTTGGGAGCCAGAAACAGAGACAGATAGACAGACAGACAGACAGACAGTCACACAGCGACACAGAGACACAGTCACACAGAGACATAGAGAGAGAGAGAGAGAGAGAGAGAGAGAGAGAGAGAGAGAGAGAGAAAGAGAAAGAGAGAGAGAGAGAGAGATATGGAGCGATAAAGGGAGAGAAAGAGAGGGAGAGAGAGAGCAAGAGATAGAGAGAGAAGTATAAAGAGAGAGCTTTGTCGATTCTGTGATGAGAGCAAGAATCGGTGTGTTAGTTGGTAAGTTACGACCTATTTTATGCCGATGAGTGGAAGAAAGAAGAGAATTTTCTAATAAGCGTAAAATGAAAAAGTTGTGAGGATGTTAAGTCATCTTTACAAGCTCTTTGGTAAGAATAAATACGACTAAATAAAAAAAAAAAGTATTGTACTTAAAAGTGCCAGACAGTGACTCAGCAGTCACATGTAACACGTAACTTCCTCTTCCTCTATTTTCTGCTTTTAAAGAGAATTGGTTCTCACTTACCACCATGGGTTCGCCAAGTTGCGGCGGCTTTGCAGTAAGACATTATCGCTAATCTGCAGTCTGCGGAGCAGTCTGGATGATTTTCCGTATAAATCCGCTGCCTCTGATTTTTGACCTCGGAGGGCTCAGTTCACGCCAGAGTCGAGATGGTAGACACTGACAAATGTTGATGCGAGCGTCAACGTCTTGAAAGGAAACTGCAAAGCGAATACACGTGTGTGAGTGTGTTCTTTGAATTGGCTTGACAAACGCATATGCTTGGTCCGCCTTAGTGGTCCCAGACACAAACATGTCATTTTTCATGGCGATGCGGGTTTTTGATTAATATGATGAGGATGTTTGTATTTTAAAGTTGCTTTATATTGCAGAATAAGTGGAACAGTGGTGGCCATTGAACATGCTGTTCTTTTCTTTGTTAAGTCTGTCACTGAAAACAGGCAAGGTATCAGACGTCACTACAGGATGACAGATGCGTTATGAAGGCAATTGACGCGTCTTATCGGTACTTCGGTACATGCATAAAAGGACAAAGAATGGTTAGCTTATGGCACTTATAATCAATGACAAAAACAAAGCATTTACCAGAACATCGACCTATGGATATCTAAACTTGACTAAGAAGACACACAACAGAAAAGTAATAATGATGAACAACTTGAAGACTCAATTTCGATTTGTGAGTTTATCCAAATAAAAAGAGTCGATGAGGAGGAAAGAAACGTGTACGATCTGCTTCAGAATTGACTCCATTAATTTGTCTTCCCGTCGTTTTGGGAACACAGTTCCAGCCTTTCATTCTGCACGGGGTCGTTGTTTTGGTCTTATCTGCTTTGCCGTTTACTTAACGCACGATTCAATGCTTTCTCGCTGCTTTGCATGGCGAAACCTTCGTAAGTATTCATCAGTGACAGGAAGAGGACGTAGCCAAAACATGTCACAAGATAGTAAGAACAGGCATTAATTTTGCAAGGAGTGTTACACTTACAGAGAGCGTGAGTGCATGGAGTTCACACCTGACTATCACGCACCCTTACGTCATTCGCTTTTCCCTGGTGATGTGAGACAGCAACATGTCATGTAGCGACAGAAATACTGAACAGAGGTGTCGGTCGCTGGAGCACACGCCGTCCGTGCAGTCTTCTGCATTATATGCATTTTCTGTCTTACACCAGTGATCATTGTGCCGAGCTTGTGTTGTTGTTGAATTGCATTGCACGTGCGTCGTTGACTGACCTTCTTTTGGGCTGATGAACATAAGCTGCTCATGCATGATAAATTGGCTTACTTTCAGAGCCAGTCGCCTGCACGTCAATTACTTAAAACGTCGTAATTTAAAACATGTATGTAGTACGCATACGTCACCTAATAGTGCATACTGGTAATTTGTACGTGCATTATGGAAAGACCTGATTTAATTAATTGATTAACGTATGTGTTACTCTCACGCCGCATTTCATAACCAAACAAGAAAAACATTACTACCTATAATTAAGGCTGAGCTAGCTTCAATAATTGGCACGTCCGTACGCAGTTGCAGTGACTTCATTTCACTAATTGGCGGTGCTTCCGTACACTTGGAACTTTCCTAGTCTGAATGATTGACACGTGAGCACGTTCGTCAATGATTGACCTTAATTCATTCGGAGGCACCAGACAAAGTTACATTTTGCTTGCCTCGCTGATTGATTATATGAACTTCAATTCTCGAGAATGTAAAGCTCTGTATATCGAAAAAAAGGCAAACCAAAGAACAGAATATGTTACTACAACATCAGCTTCGATATCGTAATCATGCAGAATAGAACTCAGTTTGTTCGTGAATTAGTATGGCTCAATTATAGCTGCATTTTCGCAGGCGTTTATCAGTCAATACTCCACCGCTTCGGGTGACTGTGGTTCATTACTTTGCGGGATGCGAGGGGCAGGAAATCACCTGTCCGCCATTGTTCACGCTCCATTGGTCGCGGTTCATCAACACTCAGCAGCGTGCGCGTGGTTTTGTCCAAGACGGGCATTGAACCGTGAATGACATTCAAACACTTTCTTGGAAAGGATGAGACCAGTCTGCGTAGTGCTTTGGCGAGTCTCATCGGTTTTTGTTTGTTTGTGTGGCATTTGTTCATGTTTTTTAGTTTTTTTAAAGGAGCTCTAATTTGTGGAATAATTATGGTCTTTCAGTGATTTATTTTGATTTTATCGTCAGGAACTGAATGTAAGCGTCCTTCTTTGTTAAGCAACATGACTTTCTTGCTCTGCTAGTTTCATTCAACGATTAACGAATTATGTTTTTCGCTTTTGGTCAGAGTAAGGAAACCGTGCCTTTTCCCTTCTGGTCATATTATTTCTGGCAACGTCACGGGCGCTTGGCAGATTCGTCTTAATTAATAGATACAGTTAATTAATCTGCAAAGTAGTGTGGTAAGAAAACTATGATGGTTATGTGTGAAGTTTTGACCGTACACAGTGAGTAAGAGGAGGGAGGTGTCTCATTTTTCAATTGGATTATAGCCTCTGGTGTTCGTACTTCACTGTTTTGATCTACATCAACTTATTTTGCGTTCTTCATTTTTCTTGTAATTCGTAATGCATGTGTGGTGGGTTTTCTCAAAGCGAAAGTTAAAAGCAAATCAACAAAAACTCTGTATTGTGTACCCCCTTTCTCTTTTTCGCTCTCCTTTCCTTGTCTCTCCCTTTTTACATTTAGTCAAGTTTTGACTAAATGTTTTAACATAGAGGGGGAATCGAGACGAGGGTCGTGGTGTATGTGTGTGTGTGTGTGTGTGTGTGTGTGTGTGTGTGTCTGTCTGTCTGTCTGTCTGTCTGTGCGTGTGTGTGTGTAGAGCGATTCAGAGTAAACTACTGGACCGATCTTTATGAAATTTTACATGAGAGTTCCTGGGTATGATATCCCCAGCCTTTATTTTTCATATTTTGGATAAATGTCTTTGATGACGTCATATCCGGCTTTTTGTTAAAGTTGAGGCGGCACTGTCACACCCTAATTTTTAAATCAAATTGATTGATATTTTTGTAAAGCAATCTTCGACGAAAGCCGGACTTTGGTATTGCATTTCAGCTTGGTGGCTTAAAAATTAACTAATGACTTTGGTCATTAAAAATCTGAAAATTGTAATTAAAAAATTATTTTTATAAAATGATCCAAAATTACATTCATCTTATTCTTCATCATTTTCTGATTCCAAAAACATATAAATATGTTATATTTGGATTAAAAACAATCTCTGAAAATTAAATATATAAAAATTATGATCAAAATTAAATTTCCGAAATCGATTTAAAAACAATTTCATCTTATTCCTTGTCGGTTCTTGATTCCAAAAACATATAGATATGATATGTTTGGATTAAAAACACGCTCAGAAAGTTAAAACGAAGAGAGGCACAGAAAAGCGTGCTATGCAGCACAGCGAAACCACTACCGCGCTAAACAGGCTCGTCAGTTTCACTCCGTTTTGCACAAGCGGCGGACTACGGTCATTGTGAAAAAATGCAGTGCGTTCAGTTTCATTCTGTGAGTTCCACAGCTTGACTAAATGTAGTAATTTCGCCTTACGCGACTTGTTCTTATTAATCTTCTCTCTCTTTCTCTCTCTCTCTACTCCCCCCTTGTACAAACACAACAGTGTGGTTTACAATAAAAATTCTGAGTTCTGAGTTCTCTCTCTCTCTCTCTCTCTCTCTCTCTCTCTCTCTCTCTCTCTCTCTCTCTCTCTCTCTCTCTCTCTTCACAAACATTTGCTCGCGTACATAGAAAGCAGAAACCTTTTCCATCAATTTCAGTCTGGTTTTTGAACAAATCACTCTTGTCACAGCGCCCTTACCACGCTATGCGACACCTGGTTGTCTGCAACAAACCGATCTGAAATCAGTGGTGCTGTGTTTCTCGACTTTAAAAAAGCGTTTGATCTTGTTGATCATTCAATTCTATTGAAGAAATTACAGTTGTATGTCAGAAACAGTTCAGTGTGTAACTTCTTTGCTTCCTATTTACATGACAGATCTCAATATACTGCCCTAAACTGTAAAATATCTACTGAGGAGACTGTGAAATGCGGGGTGCCTCAAGGTTCAGTGCTTGGGCCGATCTTGTTCTGTCTGTATATCGATCAATGATCTGCCACTGCACATTTCTGATAGTAATGTAAGAAGTGATTTTTTTGCTGACGATTCTTCTCTTCATGCAAGTGGAAAGTCTGTTACAGTAATAGAGTCCTCCCTTCAAACAGCTTTAAACGATGTAAATAACTGGTGTAGTGCTAATGCTATGCTTGTCCATCCAATAAAAACTAAAAGTATGGTAATTGCAATCAGACAAAAACACCAGATTTCTCCACTCAAACTAAATCTTACTATTGGTACGCAATCAATTGAACAAGTTCAACAGCATCGCGTTTTAGGGGTAATTATTGATTGTGAATTCAAGTGGCAGGCACAATTGCAGCATATTTGCAAGAAAGTAGCCAAGAACGTTTTCCTCCTATCCAAGTTAAAGCAATTTACGGACAGAAGGACTCTGGAAATGTTCCACCATGCTCATGTAATGCCTCACATTAATTATGTTTCGACGCTCTGGGATGGCAGCAGTGATGTAACTTGAAAAAGTTAGACTCTCTCTTTCGTCGCTCGGCCAAACTCATCGTAAAGGACAATGCCTCAACAGATATGAAATTAAAAATGCTTAACTTTCTTCCACTGGAAAAGCATCTCAAGTTAAACAAAGCCATTTTCATGCATAAATTGTATTACAGTAAAGTGCCGATTTACATTACATCATTATTTAATAAAGCTACCCACAGATATGGGTCGGTCAACTTGATCCCACCGATTCCACGAATTGACC